>NC_067204.1:15494504-16094504 GCF_026262505.1 Trichomonas vaginalis G3 | reverse complement strand
AGCATTGATATCTGCACCATTTGAAATAAGAATTTCTGCAATTTCTTTACTCTTATATCTAGCTGCCCAATGAAGAGGGGTCCACCCACCATGTTCTTTAGCATTGATATCTGCACCATTTGAAATAAGAATTTCTGCAATTTCTTTACTATTATCTCTGGCTGCATAATGAAGAGGGGTAGATCCATCTTCGTTTTTAGCATTGATATCTGCTCCATTTGAAATAAGAATTTCTGCGGTTTCTTTACTATTATATCTAGCTGCATAATGAAGAGGGGTAGATCCATCTTCGTTTTTAGCATTGATATCTGCTCCATTTGAAATAAGAATTTCTGCGGTTTCTTTACTATTATATCTAGCTGCACAATGAAGAGGGGTCCATTCATTTTTGTCTTTAGCATTGATATCTGCACCATTTGAAATAAGAATTTCTGCGGTTTCTTTACTATTATTACTGGCTGCATAATGAAGAGGGGTAGATCCATCTTCGTCTTTAGCATTGATATCTGCACCATTTGAAATAAGAATTTCTGCAGTTTCTTTACTATTATTACTGGTTGCATAATGAAGAGGGGTCCACCCACCATGTTCTTTAGCATTGATATCTGCACCATTTGAAATAAGAATTTCTGCGGTTTCTTTACTATTATTCATGGCTGCATAATGAAGAGGGGTCCATTCATTTTTGTCTTTAGCATTGATATCTGCACCATTTGAAATAAAATATTCTAAAAGTGATGAAAGATGGAAATTCGGAGAATAAACAAAACATGTGTTGATGTCATTTGTTTGATCCAAGTAAACTAAAAATGATTGAAGATTATTGAATTGAGAGCACAATTTTAAATCAATTTTTATATTGTGTTCATTCATCAAAAATGTAACAAAATCGATATTGTGTGATATTATTGCATATTCCATGCATTCATCATCTGGTTTTTGTACTTTCAAGCATTCATTCATAATGTCTGGATTTCCGCTCAAAAACGAATATCTAAGACAATCTGGAGTTATTTCTGATTGAAATTTTGTTATTAAAAACTTAAAACAATCAACAGATCCATGATAACAACATAATTCAAGTAACGAAAAACCTCTTCTTGGATATGGATATAAATCACTTTTTAATTTCTGATTTTTATCAAATCCTTCTCCTTCTGTAAAATTTATAAATGATATTTTGTCATCATCCATAATAGATCTGTGAATTGTTTTTTGTTCGTGAATATCAGATGAATAATGAGCATCTTCAAAATCGTTAAAACTTTTTTGCCCGTTTTCATTCAATACAATATTGTATTCTTTGTAGAAAAGGTAATTAAAAACCATGTTGATTTTGTTGACCTGATTTAGATGGTATTCGTCAACAATTTGTTTGGCAATCGCTAAATATGACTTCATGTAGCGGTTGTTATAAATTGAAAGTTGAGATATTTTATTGATAATTTCACCAGGCGGAATTCGATAAGAGTCGATCAGGTTTTGTTCAATTTTTTTGTAAATTGCGTTTAATTTTTCTTCGTCATTTGTTTTCAGCCTGTACAAAGCATTGAAGACATCATTATATCCTGTAAAAATCCCCATCAATTTGTCATAATGAGTTTGGTTTGCTTTTCCCTTGGACATCAACCAAAAATTTTAGACAAAAGTGTATTTTCCATAAAAAATTCAGTGCATTTTTCAAAAATAATCATATCAGTAGATAGGGTATAATATAGAGGAGCTTTATGAATAACTTAAAATCCGGGAAACTCAATATTCAACGAGAAAAACGCTTAACGAATCTCCCTTTCGATGTAAACATCACAAACTTCATCTGGAAACTTGATTCATGGTTGTCTAACTAAGGACTGTTTACTACTGATAAATAATTCAAAACAATTATGAGCTAAGACGATTTTTGAATTTGTAAGCGTGAAAGGCTGATCACTGTGGTACAAATTGATTTCTCACACTAAATTAACACTGATTTGAAATTTGGCTCTGTTCCTGTAAAAATAAATTAAAAATTCTCAAAATTTTTATAAATTGAAAGAAAAAAAAATTTAACCTATGAATGACTATAAGAATGAATTACCTTCTGAGCCGGCCAAAACAATTCTAGATTCAGAAAACCAGGAAGATCCATTCCAAAATGCTTTAGATAATGAAAGAGATCATGCTTTAGGTCAATTACAAGCAATAGCGAACAACGAAGCAAGCGCTGAAACATATATGAAATTACTCGATTTCATTACAAATTGCGGTAAAGAATTAGAAGAATTTCTTATTTTTTCAAACGCAATTCGAATTTTAGGCGAAAGTTTAAACAGTTCTTCAACAAATACTTGCTCAAACTCCCTTCACATCATGGCAGCAATAGCATACAGATCTCACAAAGCTAGATCAGAATGTATCGATTATATTCATATCATCTTGAAACTGATGAGAGGACCATCGATTCTTCCATACGCAGTTGAACTTTTACAAGTTATTGTGCTCTACGAACCATGGTGTATCCAACAGCTTCAAAAAGATGAACAAATTTTTGATAAACTTTTTAATTACATGTTAATGCAACTTGACAATTACAAGATAAGTTATTTATGTACATTAGTTAATTCCCTACTGAAATATTATCCAGATTACACTCCTTCTGAAAAATCTTTCAATTTTATCCTTCAATTATTCATGGGAGTTAATTTTAGGGACCCTGAAGTGTTGTCATCCATTATTACAATCTATACAACGTTTGCAAAGAAGTTTGAATCAAATAAAATTAATCAATTTTTCCCAAGCGATGTTTTCGAAAGATTATGCGAACTTACGACAACAGCTCCTCTATGGGATAATACATCATCGGTTATTAGTCGACTTTTGGAATTATGGAACTTATTAATCGTAAAATACGGAATAATCCTGTTCGCTCAGGAAGCAATGGGCACAATATTTGAAACTCTCCTTGGAGTCTTCCCTAATTCCGCTGTTAAGAGTAGATTTTACTTCCTTTTCTCAAATATCGCTGCAATTCCCGAATTTGCAGAGCCATTTTTCTTATCTGGAGCGTTTGATGCTATATACCAAAACGTTGTTGATATGCCAGCAATAGAAAAAGAGAATTTCTTCTTTACTTTGTGTAATCTTGTAAAAACACTTGGCCCTCAAGTTTGCAACCGTTCTGACTTTGCAGAACTTCTTTCTGAATGTGTCTCCTTTGCTCCTTCCTCTAGATCTCCTGATTTTGGACCAATTTTCCTCGAATTTATTCTTATTTCTTATAATTTCAATAATCATTTGTTTTCTGCTGTTGATCTCGATGACCTACTAGAATATCTTGAGGAAATGATTGATACTGGATCAGAAGATGGACAAAGACTTGCAATTATTGCAAAACAAACAATCTTTCCCGAATAACTTATGAAACTATGTTTATATTATGTATGAAATAAATGTTATATATAATTAACTCCCTTTTTAAGTTTTGTTTGTAAATTTTCATGAAACAGCCAGAGAGAGAGGGACAAAGTTGCTATTTGTCACTTTTCCACAAGAAGATATTGGAAAAGAAGTTCTCATATAGCCGATCGCTTAACTTGTTATCTCTTGTGAGAAAACAAAAACAAATTGAAAAAGTGTAATAATGTTTTTTTTTTATCCAATATTTATGAAATAGCAAAATTTCCCTTTTATAGGGATAAAAGCTATTTCATAAATCTCTTTTGGAGATGAATTTTATTGAATACTCTTTAAACATCAATTCATCAATGATTCACGAAGAAAAATACACGAATCTTGGACTGAATTTTATCTATCAACTGAAAAATACGATGAATATACAGAACATAATAATAAATTCACAGCAAACGAAACTAGCTATTATGTTTCATCTTGCTTTTTCACTCAAGTAAACACACAAGGTTCAGTTTACTTAAACACTCAAAAAAATACAATCAAATTCCTCATTGATACTACAACGTTTAATAACTGTAGTAACAATGGTGAGGGCGGTTGTATTTTCTATCAACAAGAAGGCGAATTTGTTCAAGATCGCGTTTGCAGTTTCGCTTCTAAAGTAAACCCATACTATACAGAAGGTGTTTACTGTAGAAGTGATGTTAGTAATAGTAATACCTACAAAAATTATATTTATGATTCCTCTATTAGTAAAAGTGGAGATGAAAGACTCTTAGGAATTAAAAATCTTTATTTAAAAAACGGCCAAATCCAAATTAAATCAATCAACATTTCATTTTCAAAAATATATTTTAGAGATTTTTATGACGTTGATTCATATTCATCAGGCTCAAATTGCTTATTTTCCACTTTTTCTAATTCAACAAGTAGAGATCTTGGTTGGAAATTTGATCTCTCAAGTTCTCAAGAAATTTTTGAAATTCGAAATTGTAACATTTTAAATAACAATAATGGAGGAATTCTTGTTGCATATTCTTCTACTACGGTTTATATCAGAAATAGTTGTTTTGTAAAAAACATCATCGGTAAATATACTTATTTTTCAGGTACAATTACATTAAATGGATGTTACATTGATAACAAATCTCCAAAAACAGCAGGAGTTGTTAACTTTATAAATAAAATCACAAATGAATTTACTCATAATCTTTCTCATTTTTCAACTGCTCTTTGTCCTGCAGATATTCCTATTATTTATGAAATCAAACAAAACATTCAACATAGTAAATATATTTCTTTTCTTTGCGTTTTTCTTTCATCACTAAACATCTCACTTAAAAAGTAGTCTAATTATCATGAAATACTAATATTATTTGAAAGCAAATAATCTTTACAGTCGATTGAATCTATTTTGGAGTTGTTTATCCGGGTTTCTTTCAAAATTTGAATGAAATTTTGTAAAAAAGATGAATAGAAATATTATCAAAGCAAAAAAAATAGAACATTTATTTGTCATGCTTGAAATTAAATGAGCTTTCTCACAAAAGAACTTCAAAAGTAGGATCTTGTTGCAAAGGCAAGTTATCAGGGAACTGTTGATGGAAGAAAGGATGCTCTAAGAGCTCGCGTGCTGTTGGTCTCTTAGTTGATGGCTGGAAGCAGCTACGAACTAAGCTCTGTAAGAGAGGATCATCTATTTTATCGATTTCAGTAGGAGGAATTTCGTTTTTAAGGGCATTGATAAATAAGAATGGTGTTTTCAGACTGCTGTATGGTTCGAGTCCTGTGGCAAGAGTTAACATTAAGCAGCCTACCATCCAAATATCTGATTCTCTATTATATTGATTGTATAGGTATTCGGGAGGTGTATTATTTCTGATTTTGAGGTAATTGTCGCCAATGTTGAATGCGAAAGGATCAAGAATTGGTGGTTGTAATTTCAAAACTCGCGATTGAGTCTTAATGAAAATTTCTTTTGCGATAATTTTAAGATGTGATATGGGAGGGTCTTGCTCGTGAAGGTATTGGAGTCCAGAGAGGATTTGAATAAATCATTTTGCAATTAATTTTGGTTTCAGTTTCGGGCCAAAATCTACAATCATGTTTGCAATTGAGGAAGTATTGATGGTTTCAGTAACAAAATAAAAGATGTTATTCTCGAAATCTTCCCAATAGTGTAAAACTGCAAGAATTTCTTTGCAGCGAAGGTTCATAAAGCGAGCCGCTGTAACTAGAAGTTGCTGTCTTTGCGTTGGAGTGTAATCAATAACGTTTACTTCGAACCATGAAACCTCCATTCCTGTTTCTCGGTCATAAGCTTTATACGAGACAACGTTTGTATGGCATGTAAGGAGGGTGTCTAATTTTTCGAAGCGCCCTGTTGGATCTGCATTCTTATTACTGCGTGCTAGCATTATTTTCTGAAGAAATTTTCTGCTGTCAACCCAATTCTGCGTATTTCTAGTAAATCGAAAGATTTCACTTGTTAAAAATAATCAGGGAATATCCTCGATTAATTTCACTCTGTACTTCTTTTGAAAATATCAAGATGTGAGATTTGTTGAAAGTTTACTGACTCGGTTTTAATATCTACATTTATTAGTTATGCCAAGTTAAATGACTAATTCCTTTATTAATTTGTGTGTATCTTTATGAAAATTTGGTGATTCTTATTAAATTATGACATTATTATATCCTATTTGGTCCAGTTAATTTATTTCATGTCACTTATTTGAATTATTCGCTTAGAAGTTGTTTAACCACGAGAAATGCACTCTATATATCCAAATTCATATTATTTGAATATATAGAATGGATTTAATATTTCATTTTATAGTAAATGAGTATGTTAGTTAATTCATTCGCTCCCATTATGAAAACTAAAGGTTGAAATTTATCAAGAATGAATATCATGTAAATATTGGCTTTTTGCTGCCAGAAGAGTCAGAATTTATATGGTAATAGTCATATCTTTGTTAATATAAGTCAATATGAGCACATATTGAGATTAATTTGTCCTGGGCATAAGTTCAATCAACAATGGATAAAATTATCATGTATTGCATCCTAAATATAGTGATCATAATTTCAAGTCTTGTGTTCATATCGTTATTGAAATCTCAAATTTCAAACAGCTCCGTTCATAGAATATTTTCTGCAACAATGGCTAGGATGAGAGGTTTAAATCCAAATTCAATTATCCACATGCAAATGGCCTTCTAAATTCGGCCAACGGTTGTAAAAATTGAGAAAAATTCAACGATAGCAAATTCCAATACAATGTAGTCATTTGACATTAAATCTATTTGGAATTTGCTATTTTCGGCCGATGTGTAACATATGAAATTTCTGACAGCTAAAATCTCGAAAAGTGCCAGATTTTATTGTGAGTTAACGATGGGAATTGAGAGGCCCTTTTCATTATGTTTGCTCTATTATTGGCTCATGTACTCAGCGAAGATAATGACGAAATCAAACTACTTAATATAGGAAAAGCAGGTGAAATAGCCATACCAGCAGGTACTCTCGTTTTTCTTGCATGCCTTTCAATTGTATTATACTTCATCTTCGGTAAGCACCTTGATGATGATATCCCACTCGAAAAGATCATGGTTCTTGATGATATGTCAGGATCTGATAGTATTGACGAGCAAGATACCTCGAAACCTGATGAAGAATCAGCATCAACACAACCAGTTGTTATTGATGAGTTATAATTGTTGCATATATTATTGTTTATCATATTAAATACATTTTGTATCATATTAATGACATTCCATTATTAACAGGCTCCAAACTGGCTCTTTGTCCTTTATAATTATTGTCGAAACAATTTGTATCAAATAAAAATCATTCATGTTCTATTGTTTAATACTGAATTACATATTTGTAATGAAATTAAGTTATGCAATAGTTTGGAAAGCTGGGAATGCATAAATTACCAATTGTTTAATGGTTAAGCATGAAACAATTGAGTTTTTAAACTAATATTTTTAATCAATCTTAAAAATGTGATGTTGATTGCAATATCCTTATGAAAATAAGTGTAGAAATGAGTATGTGTAGATGTTCAAACTATATATAGGGAAATTGAATGTTGATCAGGAGATTCAGAATAAAACTAAAGATCTTACATAATTATACTTATAATATGACTCTTTTAGATGCTTACTAGTAGATGTTCACTAGAAATATATCTAAAATCTAACCCTTTTATCTAGGAAATTTATACGAAATTGTGTTTCATATTTTTTTTTATGAATTTTACTTTTAGCTCTCTTCGGCTTTCTGAGATATCAAGCAGTCTATCTCCGCTATTGACACATAGAAACACACTGCAAAGATGCTATTTCACCCATCAAATTAGTCCAATAATTTATTCTTCGAAATCTCAAAGCATATTTAAAACGAAATTTTCCAAGAGCTTAAGTTCAGCAGTAGTCATTCAGTCAGAGAATGATGTTACGATCGAAAATATCGAAATAAAAGAAAGTATTTTCTCAGATTTAAAGAATTCGGAGCAAGGTGGTGCTGTTTTAGTAAAACATCCACAAGCTTTTGTCAGAATCTACAAAACGTTGTTCCTAGGATGCTCTGCTACCACAAATGGTGGCGGATTATACTGTACAAGTGCCAGATTAAATCTATCTGAGTCGGCTTTCCATGAATGTTCAATTTCTGACATGGCATGGAGTGGACAGGCTTTTCTAACGACCTGTAACTACGCTCAAGTTAATACAACAACAGTTTTTTGTTGTGCAATTTCAGAAACATTACGTGGCTCAGAAGCTGCCATACTTGTTGGAGGCGTGCAGTGTATCTCCCAGCTTAACTCCAGCTATAACATAGCTGCTCAATACGCATCTGGACTTGCTACTTCAGAATCAGTTTCATTTTCACTCAAACTTTCACAATTCTGGCATAACCAAAGTCCAAATCACATGCTTGCACTCGTACATATACGACCTGATGATGATATTTCGTTTTGCAACTTTATCAAAAATACAGTTCCTGTTGATGGTCTTTTCTACATTAGTGGTGGTTATTGTATACTCAGGAAGTGTGTTTTCAAGCGAAATACCGGAACATTTGCTGTTTTTAACCAAGCATATGGTCCAGGATATTTAACAATAGAAGAATGCGAAATTGACCTTCCAGAACAGAGAATTATGAGTGGACAATATAATTTATACAACGTCCAATGCGTTTTCACTAAAAAACCATCAAAATTAGCCCTTCCAAGAAATAGTGAGCTCAATCCTGATAATTTGTACAGAATGTATAGATATATTAATATCAAATAACTTCCTTATTTGATTATTTTTTGTTTGTTTATAGTTAATAATAAAAATGTTAAATTTACATTTTATTTTCTCATTATTTTATAATACTTCACTGTCATTACGTTTAACTTAACTGTATCATAGTTGATTTTTCATACAATGGCCAGTTTCGATATCAAATATGTACAAATATGTAAAATCAGAGCTAAAACAATTCATTTATGAGTGATTATAGATTACTTATAGTTTGTGTCAATACATATTGTATGTTTTTCTCATTTCAAGTATCAAATATCTATTTGACGACTTGGGATCCTAATTTGGCCGTTTTTAGATTTGATTTCTATGACACAAAAATTTTGATATAAATGTTTAGCCTTTCTCCAGACTGGGCAGGTATATTTGAAATGATATTGATACTGCTTGTCATTTTAATTGGCTATAGCATCGCTGAATATTTCTTACAAAAGCATTTTCACCCAGATACAACAGATAGATCAAGTTTCTTGATCACTCCAGAGTATTGCTTTGCATTTGGTGTAGGCATATTAGAATTTTTAGTAGAATCAATCATTTTCCCTTCTAAATCAAAATTAGGAAATAAATGCAGTATCTTTGGACTTATTGGTATGACAATTGGCCTTGCAATTAGATTTAGTGCTATATTGCATGCTGGTAAGTCATTCACACATAGATTAGCTTTCAGAAAGGAACCAGAACATAAATTGATTACAACAGGTATATATAGATATATACGCCATCCTTCATATTTAGGGTTTCTAATCTTCGCTATCAGCTCACAGATCTATTTAACAAATCCTATTGCAATTATCGGATTTTATGTACGTTTATCAATCTTTTTCCGCCAGAGAATCGACATTGAAGAACGTTATCTTCTAAAGTTCTTCCCAGAATACGAAAAATACCGTAAAGAAACAAGAACATGGATGATTCTTTTATTCTAAGCGAGCTATCATTGATATCGCATTTTGTAAAATATTAATTATATTTTTCCAATAAATGCTTCAAGAATATATGATATTTTTTTTCTCATTTATTTTTCCATAAGATATCGAAAATGATTTTAATATAATGGAAGAAAATATATGATGGCTATCATGTGTATTATTACATGCAACTTTCCAAGCCCAAATAAAAGAAGGATTAAAAAAAAAATATTAGCAATATTTAGATCTGATTTACATCTTGCTAAGGCATAACGTCATATATATCAGTGTCGACCTTATTGGCAAAGTCAATTTATATTTTCGATGTAAATCCTTTGAATGTCAGAGGATCGTATCGATAATAAGAAACGAAATATAATATTCTGGGTTTTCTGCTGATAAAGCGCTTAATTATTGTAGCACTTGAGTATTGAGTGTTTTTTGAGCAAAAATAAAGTTTTCAAAAAATTGAGGGGATTTTATTTCCGTTTAAATTTTTAAATTTTAAACATATGAAAACCCAGAACAACGCTTTAGCACCAACAAGAACAAGACAAAAAACATCATTTCCATCAAGAGCAACCAAGTGGTCACAAGCTGAAGATGATGCATTAATCGCTATTGTTCAAGATCATCAAAAAGTTAATTGGATTGAAGTTGCAAAACGATTTCCAGGAAAAACACCACAACAAGTTTCTGAAAGATGGAATAAGGTCGTCAATCCTGATCTTGTTAAAGGATCTTGGACACGCCAAGAAGATGAATTAATTATTGATTTTGTTACAAGATACGGTACTAAAAACTGGACGAAACTCGCTGCATTATTACCAGGAAGAATCGGAAAGCAATGCCGTGAACGTTGGAGGAACCACCTTGACCCTTCTAACAACCATGGTGCATGGACCGAAGAGGAAGATGCTAAACTCTTAGAATTACATGCACAGTTCGGTAATCAATGGGTCAAAATTGCATCTATGATGCCAGGAAGATCAGATAACTCAATCAAAAACAGATGGAATTCTACATTAAAGAAGATATCTCCAGATCAGGTTTCCATTGTGAAATGTCAGCATTCAACACCAGTTACAGATATTCAGAACGTTATTGCTCCACCGCAAACACCTTCCTCAGTGAATTACGATTTCCCTAAGCCAAATATCGATGAGCAGATTCCAGAACCATCATTAGATCAGATGTCAACTGGAATGACTCCACGTAGCTTCGAATTGATCTCTCCATCATTAATGAGATCACCATTCGGAGCAATTTCGCCATTGTTCAAGAATGATTCATTGTTGAGCCCATGGGGAGATTCATCAAAGGGAACTGGCCTCTCTTTATTCTCTCCTAGCTTCAGCCCAATGTTTAAATCTCAGAATAGAGACCAAAACTCTGCAAAGGAGCCTAATTTGTTATCTATCATGCAGAGCCTTAACTAGTCGTTATTATTTATGTTTATATTTGGTGATAAATAAATCTATTAAATATTCATTGATTTGTTTTAATAATTGATTCTTTTTATTACTTATTATTGCATTCTGTTGGAACTTCTTTTCTTTTATGTTCGTAATGCGATTAGTCTTATTCATATCTCAAGAGAAACCATAGATATTACATCTCCTATCAATTGGAAAGATGTTTTCTTGAGCAACATTTAAAGGTAATAACTATTTTTTGTTCTAAGATGTAATGATTGTATATTGCTCTATATCATGCATAAATATGAAATATAATTATTATTCAGAGGCAATAGAAAAATAACATATACTTTATAAAACAAATAAAAAATATCAATTAGATGGTTGCTCGCTGTATTGCAAAACCTGATCGCAAAGTTTTGGTAATTGTCTAAAATTAAGCTGACAACTGGCGCGAAGAGATTTATTTGGAATTTGATCGAGACCTTGAATAGGTTGATACTCAAGTTCTTGTAAGCTTTTCAAAGAAAAGCAAATTTTTGTATTAATTCTAATAATAAAGTAGTTCTTTTCCTGAATATCAATGTTAAACTTACTGTATCCAGCTAAAACTTCTAATACTGGATTTACATCATGAATGGATTTCTTTACTAAAGCAATTTTAGAATTAATTTCGTCAATTTCTTTTTTCATTCGATTAACTTCACGTATTTTTGCCTTTATTTGTTCATTTTCTTGTTCAAGTTCGTTTCTAATTTCTGTGTTTACCCTTTCATGTTCTTCAATTTTACTTTGTAAATCGTCAATATCAGCAATAACGCTATGAATGCGTATTGATTCCATATCTTTATAGTTTTTCTCCATTTCTTCGTATTTCTTTTTCCAATCAATAGTCTCAGTCATCTTCAAATTTGAAGCGATAAATAATTAAACGGTCATTTTTCAAGAAATTTTCAAGCTTCAAGAGTGAAATTTCACAACTGTGTTTACTTAGAAAATCGTATTTTTCAAAACTGGATCTCAAATTCTTTCCATTTCTGAATTGACAAGATCTCACGTTTCTGAGTTTGTTTAATAGTACTATATCTATGCTCCACTTTTCTTCAGAGACCTATCTCATTCTGAATTGTCAACAACAAGTCTGTTATCATTAAGTTGATAAATATGGACAAATTATTGAAGATATTTAAGCTAAAACAACATATTAATTTGTCACAATATCTCATATTATTTCAAATACTGTGGTATTCCTTGGAATATCTCTCAGAAATAGTTAGATTAACTTAATATTTTAATTTCAAATTTAATGTATAAGCTTTAAACACTCTATTTAAACTTGATGTAAATTAGTGATAATACGTGCTTTATAAATAATAATATGAAGTTGGATTTTTGAAAGGTACTCTATTTTTATTTTACTTAGCAAGAACATGTGAAGCTGCAATAAAGCGCTCATTAAGATATGGTGAGCCACCTTTTTCTAGATCATTAAGCTTAATCATCCTATCAAGATGTTCTTTGATCGATTTAATATCTAATTTATCTTTCTGCTCAAAGCCGAGAATTTGTCTGGCTTCGTCTGGCATCATTCTTGTTTGGAATTGAATACCGAATACAGCGCCAGCAAATTTTTGGAAAGCATTTCCATTTGGTGCGTTGGCTGCTGCTGCATGCTTGAATCCATTGATGAATGTAGAACAAACGACTTTAGTTGATGAAATGACTAGACCTGCAAGCTCAACAATCACCATTCAAAGTTTACATATCGTCCTTCAATAATCAGCCTTTGACCTATCTAAAAAAAATCAGTGATTTTTGGGAGAAATATAATTTAATGAGTCTAAGAATGTTAAATTCTTTAGACAAAAGGATGAGATTCACAATCTAATTCAATTTGAGAATTGCATTCACCCAAATTGTTCATTTTAGAAGGTGATATGGTTTGTAACCATCTAAAAATGATAAGTCGATACTATTCATGATTCCATCAAAAAATTGAACAATTGATTTTGATTGTATTGGGAAATGGAAGGCAGTAATGATCTGCCTTTTGAAAAGCTTTTCCTATTATTATAGATAGATATCATTACATGTCTTGATTAGTAGTTTAATTTTTAATTTCAAATAATTTAGAATGATTTAACATAAATTTGTAATAGGTTTAAGGAATGATGCCTTAGGAATTGATTCCACATTTTTAAAACTTCCAAATTTTTTTCAAAATCAAAAAAATGAATAGAAAATACGAGAAGTATGAGATGATAAATAAATTTTTGAATTTTTTTTGGAATTTTGAAAGATGAATTCGCTTTAATTCAATAAATTTATTAATTATAGATTTTTGAAATCTACAGCATGTCTGTAAAATATATGGAAATTCAAGTTCTTTTCCAAAATTATATGAATTAATTGCTTTAGATGTTTATATTATTCAAACTAACTTTACATATATATGCCAATATCAATAATCTAAAATCAATCAAAATTAAACAAAATTCTCACTATTCTCCACAGAAATAAGCCTTATTTGGAAAATAATTGCAAAAAAATCGTATTATTTAAATCAAATACAATTTGGATTAGATCATCCTTATAAACATTGCATAAATAAGGAATTTCTGCTAGCATCATATGATAGCTTAAAGCCATATATAGTCAGAAAGAATCGTTTCAACCTAATTTCATAACTTCCTTCTTGAACTAAATGTATTGTGGCAATCTTAAATAGGTTTTCAGAAAAACAACAGAAAACAAGAAATTTTAAAAATAAAAACGTAATTATTAGATTTTATAAGTCCTCGATTGAGAATAATTACTTCTGCTCCTCCTTAGCCTTGGCAGCAGCAGCAGCTTCAGCAGCCATCTTGGCCTTGGCCTTTAATTCGTTCTGGATAGCACGCTTCTCAGCGAGTTCTTCGATCTTGCCGGAGTTAGCAGCAGCCTCGGCAGCCATCTTAGCCTTGGCCTTGAGCTCCTTCTGGAGTTCACGCTTCTTTTCCATTTCTTCAAGAAGGCCGGACTGAGCAATAGCTTCAGCTGTAACTCTGGCCTCTTCCTTCTGTTGTTTCTTGATTTCACGCTTCTTTTCCATTTCTTCAAGAAGGCCGGACTGAGCAATAGCATCTGCTGTTACTCTAGCCTCTTCCTTCTGTTGTTTCTTGATTTCACGCTTCTTTTCCATTTCCTCAAGAAGTCCAGACTGTGCGATAGCATCAGCTGTAACTCTGGCTTCTTCTTTTTGCTGTTTCTTGATTTCACGCTTCTCAGCCATCTGTTCAAGGAGTCCAGACTGTGCGATAGCTTCAGCTGTAACCTTGGCCTGGGCGGCTTGCTCTGGAGGTGCTTGTGGAACCTCTGGTGCTGACATCAGAAATAAAATGAAGTCGAGTTATGAAAAAATTTGAAAGAACATCAACGGTTGGACAAAAAATTTGAGAAAATTCTCATAAAATCAATCCCTATCCTGTTTCTTTTGTTTTTGAGGGCTGTGTATACTGGTTATTACCATAATTAGCTTTCGATTCGTTTATTTTGTTACCTCATGTTTCTTTTACATTCATATCGTCATTTGCGAGCATTTCGAAACAATTTATATCTATTTTCCGATATTTAAAAGATTTTAAAATTAAAATTTTTGATATCGGAGGATAAAATTGATAAAATGCTGTATTGCAAGTATCGAAATCCACGAAATTGTGAAATGAAGTTACGTATGCCACAGTTTACATCATAAGGGATTCAACCCGCGACGTTCAATTGTAAAATCGATGTTATTTACATCAAAATGATATTTCATATATGAATTAACTCTTACAAGCCAAATATTATTATATTTTGCATAGAAGATTTCATCTTTGTGCAAACAATCTTCAAATTGTTTACAAACGGATTTAGTCAAATATTTCTAAGATTTTGTTAAGACGGCCAATTTGGTGCGAACATTATTATTCGTATCATTGATATCAAGTTAACAGGTGTATTTTTGGGATAAATTGCTATTCCATCATATCACATCTGAAAAGACTATTATTTTCTAGAATCTCCTTCTCCATTTGTTGACGTGTTGAAAGACTAAAACAAATCCAATCTTCTTATTGATTCATGATTGTACCGAAAAATTTTCGAAATTCGATTACGTTTCTTTAATTGTTTTTCTATTCAAAATGACATACCATTAATAAACATTACAAAATAATCTTGCTTTTCTTATCCAATATTGTAGTTTTTTTAAAAATCTTATTTTATATTGAGGATTTTTGAACCATGAATTTTCACCCATGCTTGGAAAGATATCGTAAATCCTTCTATCACCAAAATGCTCACTTTTATACTGAGATCTACATCATCTACATTCTAAAAAAAGTTCTGATATGCAATCAAGCTAGAAATAGTTTTTACACATATAGTATTTTAAATTATTTGAATCATGGGCTTCAGAATAGTTACAATTATATACTCCCTATGCAGCACATCAATATAAGAAGATTTATCGCAATAATGAGCACTACATTGTCAATATGTTTTGAACATTAAAGCATTTGAATGTATTACGTTATTGAATCAATGAAGAAAATTAAATGTAAATAAATATTCATAGAATTTTGTTTAATGAAGGCATAGCGATCAGGTAATTTGTTTCACTTATATTTATGAAAAATGAATATCAGACATAAACATTCAACGATAGGCCTTATTTGGCTCCCTTGTAAACCAATAAAAAATGAGTGAATCTACGAATTTTGAGTGGGGAGCAGTTGTTATTTTGATATTAATTGCTTTCATCCTTTGTATATGGATGTATACAATATTTATCCACAGGCAATCCATCAAAACTCTTCCAAATCATATTATATATTTCAAATCTTCTGCAAAACAGATCGAAAATCAACTCCAAAAATCTTCCGCAAAATCTCAAGCATCATCAAAGACAGGACCTCAAAGACAATTTTTGGATTCTGCGCCATTCCCAGAATTCAAAGTATTTTTACCAGAAGAAATCGCTCCATATGGCAGCAAAACCATTTCACAGCCAAATATCAATTATTCCAAAGATACTACATCAATGGTTTCCAAAGAAACAGTACCAAAATCTCAACAAAACGATTACGAACCAGTCCGCAGAACTCCACAGTCATCAAATCTATTTCAGTCCATCCAGAAAGACGCAGAAAAGCTTCATGATGATACAAAGAAGGCTGAGAAAGAGAGAAAATTAAAAGAAAAGCAAGAGAAAGAAGAAGCCAAGAAGAAGGCTGAAGAAGAAGCAGCCAAGAAGGAAGAAGAACAAGCCAAATCTACTCAAAAGAAGCTAAGTACAGGCGGCTTAGGAAAGATTTCATTAGGAAACTTACCAAAGCTTACGTTGAAAGCAGAAACAAAGACAGATGAAAATAAGACAGAGGAAAACAAAGCTGCACCAACAAAGTCAAATGAAGCAAAAACTGAAGAAAAGAAGGCATAATTTTCATTTTGTATCAATTAGCGTATTGAATTTATTATATACTTGTAAACCTGATAGAGAATTTATAATTTTTACTCTTTTTTTCTTAATATTTCTATCAATCACTAATAATTTTTAAATTTATACGTATTTACTATTGAACAATCAAAAGCATGAATTATGGATCTATTGCCTTTGAGAGATACATCTAATTTTCAATAATTTATGAAATGATCCAAAAGATAACAATAAAATGAAGTTTTATAAAACAAAATATATTTTTACATAACAAATAGAACTAATTTTTGAACAGGGTTCTTTCTAACAAAGTAAACAAATAAACAAGTTGAATATGTTAATAATATAACAAAATAGGAGCAAAATTACAGAGTATCATTGAAATACTCCTTTGCATTGAAAATATTTCAATGAAATTGAAAAGAATATCACACATATTTGATCGAAGCTCTTCCATTTGCTCCAGTATGCGTTCTTTGACCGCGTCGAGAGTTAATTGGCGTGACTGTAGGTGTTTTATGAGGTCCCATTGGGCGAAATGTTGTTCGGCGAGTTTCGGCTTGAGATGTTTTTACAGCTCTAAGCTGTTCTGTAGTTACATCATTTTTGAGCTCATTGTATACATCCATAGCGAATTGATTGGCAATAACTTGAATCATAGTTTCCACGTCTTGGACAGTTGTTGTATCTTCATCGATAGAACCAAAATTGGCAAATAATTGCCCGGTTCCGTCAGATGGCGTTGCAAAGACAGAACGCCACTGGTTACATTCTCTCCAAACATTCGGCTCGTTAAAAACTGTTGACATTAAAAATTTTTAAAATTATAGGGGGAAATAATAAATATTTTAGGGATAAATTTAAAAAGACGTTAAATGTCACGTTTTTGTTCTATTTTCATCAATAAAAACAGGAACTTAGAATTACATTTCCATGACTGAAGATACTGTCTTGCTGGATAAAATCCAGAAGGAAAATAGCATGGAAGAAATCAAGCAAGTTTTTGCAGAAAATTTGAGACTTTCAAATGAAATACGAGCTTCTCAAGCCGAAAAGGATGATTTATCAAGAAGACTTCAAATATCATTACAGAAAATTCAAGAATTGAACAAACAAATAAATGATCAGAAAAATATTCATTCGCAAATTCAAGAAGATTGCATCAAATCTTACGAAAAGCAAAAGGAGAATGACGAAATACAATTTCAGAAGAAAATCAACTGCTTAAAGACAGCATTATCCGAAAAAGAAAAAACAATTCAGTCATTTGATGCAGCACTTAATACATATCAATATCAAATTGATCAAATATGTAATGCTGCATCATCTTACTTCGGAAAAACCATAAATGATGCAGAATCCGTTATCAAATTATTATTGTTACCAAAAGACATAGATGAGCAGCCACCAATAACCCAACCTCCACCAGAACCTATTATAATTAAAAAGGAATCTAAAAAGGCTAAGCTATACGAAGAGAAGTTAAATGAATCAGAACAACTTCGAAAAGATAACGAAGCAGCATTTATACGCAAGATAGATTCAATTGTAGACACATATGAAAAGAAATTAAAGGAAAGAGAAAGCAATATTCAAGATTTGAATCTTCAAATTCGTTCATTGAAAGAAAAACTCGAACAATCCAATGATCTTAAGGGTGAAATGCTTAAAAATCAATCAAAAGAAAAGGTACAATACCAGCTTAGTGTTAACGAGTTAGAAGCACAGAAATTGGAAGAAATTTCAAAATTAACAAAGAAAGTCAACAATTTGGAGGAAAACCTTCAAAAAGAACAAGATAAATCCGAATTATTAAAGAAACAACTTGTCATAACAATGAAGAAATACAAATCCACTGCTAAACAATACGATGACTTGAATTCAGATTTCGAAAAGCTTAAATCTACAGAAAGACAACTGAACAATGAAAACAAACAGCTTATATTAAAAGTTAAACAGTTAGAATCGAATATTTCTGATGCCAACGCAGATTTACTTTCTTATCAGAAGAAAAATGAGGAGTTATCAGGACAAAACAGAGCATATCTTAATGATTTGAATCAGAGAGCCGTCGACCTCGAAAAAATGAAAGTAACACTCTCTCATTATTTAGAAACAAATAATCAAGTCAAAAGTGAGATAGCTACAGCAAATAGTGATAAGCAAAAACATATGGAGCAGTTAAATGATAGCATTAAGTTGATAGAACAGAAAGAAAAACAAATTCAAGAATTAAATAATCAATTAACTGAATTACGAAAGGAAAACAATAGTGTCAAACTGAAACTAACAACTCTATCACAACCAATTAAAGAGGATGAGCTTATTCCTTTGGCTTGTTGGTCATGCTCTCTGTTTCCAAAAGAATTACAAAATATTTTATCTGATTTAGCAAGAAATAGAACTATTCAAGCTCCAACAAAGCTTAGGCATTACTTAACAATGATCGCAGAATGGTATAACAATCAAATCGATAGGGTAGAATCCGAAATTTCAAAAATTAAAATTGAATCCGAAAAATCTAACATAATGAAGAAAGAATTTGCTCAATCAATGAAAACATTACTTCCAACATATGATATTGACTTCACTAAAATCATTGATTGCTGTGAAGAAAGACAAAAATTTGTCAATTTTATTCAAAAAACACAGATAAATCTAAATCTTGCTAAAGCATCATCCGATGAAAAAGAAGCACAGTTGTCAGGTCTATTAGTTGCCATGCAAGCAAGTTCTCCAGAAGAAGCACATTCATTTATTGGCTCAATGTCTGAAGAAGTCAATAATCTTAATGATGATGTCGAAAAAACATTGAGGAAAATGGAGAAGCAAAAAGCAAAATTCGAGTCAATAGAGAAGGATTTGAAGCAACAAATCGATGATTCAAACAAACAAATTGATAATCTAAAAGCTCTCTTGAAGAATTCAGAAGATTCATTCGAACAAATAAAGAGAAAGAGTAAAAGTGAAAAATTCGAATTTTCTCAAAAAATTCAAGATTATGAACATAAAATACATGAGTTGGAGCTAATTAATGAAGCTAAAGTTGCAGAGTTACAGAATGCCAATGCACAATCACTTGAATTAATGGGAATTGAGAAGAAGAAAAACGTTTCTTTCACAGAAGAAATCGAAAAACAAAAAGAAGAAAATGAACAGTTGAAGGAAACAATTCAGATGTTAACGAAACAGAAGAACAAAGCAATTAAAGATATGAAAGAAGAAGTCGATCAAAAGCAGGACCAATATAAAATGGAACAACATAAATTGCAATCCGAAATTACACTTTTGAAAGAACAAATTTCCAAAGTTGTTGATGAATACAAGTTACAAATCGAAGATTATAAGAGTTCTATTGCTGCCCTATCAGAATCTAAGGTAGCAGTTGAAAATAAAAACAATGAAATTTTATCAAATAATTCAAATTTGCAATCTGAGAGACAAAAACTTTTACTTCAAATCCAATCGCTTAAAAATGAAATAGAACGCGAAAAGAGATTATCAGAGACTCAAATTAAAGCTAAAGAATCTCAGTTATTAGCTGAACAAAATAGAATCAATGAATCAATGAGAGTGAAAAGCGAAACCGAAAAACAAAACATATTCTCAAAGGTTGCAAATGAATTCTGCACATTGTTTGACGTTTCAACTACTAGACTAAATGAATCCAACTTCGACATGTTCCTTTCGAATATTAGGAATAAATTAAATGAATTGTTGACAGTTGAAACAAAGCTTAGATTGCTTTTAGCTCTTGGACCTCAGCAGTCAATTGTTGATGCTGTCTCACAACTACTGCTCTCGAGTTAGATAAATGTTATTTATTTTTTTGTTAAATTATTTTCTAAAAATATGTTTATTTTTTATCTCATGATTCACATGATGTTTCTATTTCAAAATACAACTCATTTTGATAACGACATTAGTTGAAAAACCATCTTATTTCCTCATATTTCAATACCTCCCTAATCTTTTATAACTTAATATGAATGTTATTACTTCAATGAACTTATTTTAGCGTAATTCACTATTTAACTGAGCGAAACTTCTTAATTACCAAAATAAGAAAACTATTCCAAATAAATATATTTTAATTCTAATATTTTCAAAATCACATGCAAACCCATCATTAGTAGGATTCATTAATACACCATATTATTAGCCTTTTACTCCTTTGGCTACGAAATCTATCTTTTCTTATCAATACTTGGGAAAATATGGAATCGCATGTCGCATGCCAATTTCATGGGAGATTGCTAGCCATGTAGGAGCCAATTGTCAGAAAAAAAAAGAAATGTTAAGTGAAAAAAAAATATAATGTAAACGAAGTAAGTCTTTAATGAGCAGTAATTACTAGTTTGGATAAATTTTACTTAAATTATTTAAAATTGAAAAAGAACGCTTTAGACGAGAATCTTCAAATATTCCTCAGCGCAGTTACGAGCACGCTTTGTGAGTGTAATCTTCATATCTGAAAGTTCCTTGTCGACATCAGTAAGGAATGTGATGATGAATTCGATTAACTTGGAAAGAATCATTTGTTCTGTGTGAACGTTTGTAACAAGGAAGGAAATATCGTAACCTTCAATTGGTTTACGACGGATGATACGGAATTGATCAGCACGCTGAGCAAGGAAGCGCATGAACATTTTTGCAAGAATTCTGTCGACATCATCGATTTGCTTTACTTTTACGGAAATGCGGACACTGTTGATAGCTGTTTCGATGTAGACCTTTTCGTACTGTGAACGAGAAATCAAAAGTGGGCGAGCAATGACTTCTGGTGTCTTGCCGATTTCAATTTCGGGCTTGTTTTGGCGCTCAATTTCCTGTGAGGCAAAATTACGAAGGCAGAGTGATGCCTGAAGTGTTCTGCGAATAGCTGCAAGGTATGAGGCTAATGGATTTGCCATTCTCTTTGATTCAAGTGCAAAAAAGTGACACGATTTCAATGGTTTATTTTATAATCGGTGACTTGACATGCGCAATATGCCCGTCAAAGACCACGCTCGAATTTTAGATCCTTTTATGGAAATATATTAATGTTAAATGAAATTCCCCATCAAAACATATATTTTTCTCATAATTTTTGAATTTTTACTTTTTTCGACTTCTGATTTGTGTAATTATGCGAAGGGTTAGAAATTACATCATCAATACACTTGAATTTTTATAAGAAAAATATACTTATCCAGTAGAAAAATAAAAATTCTTCAACTCTCATTATATTTTTATTGAAAATATCATGCTTTTACAGATACAAATGTCGATCAATTTGAATTTAATTAGATAACATTCAAATGTTATTCAGAATTTGAGATTTCAATCAGAAATGCGAGATCATAAAGGGGAAATCGTTTCCATTGTAATCATAACGGACTATTAGGTCGAGCATATTATGGAAAAACTTAATTATTTTAATAAAATTATAAAAAAATCGAAAATTACAAATAATTACCTTTAAACAATATAATAAACACAATTAAGCAGCCTTACCTATTCTCATCTTGCCTTCCATTGTATGTATTCTATAGCCAAATGAGTCGATTAATCTTGCAAGGAAGAAACCACCGCCAAAGATGCAGAACAGGCGAGAAATAAGAATGTATATAGTAAACCTATCTGGTTTCCCAACAACTGCGACAGTTGCAAAGTAATAATTGAAAAAGATTCCTTCACCAAGCCTTGTTCTATCTGTAATTGGTATTTTAGCACTGTCAACAGCGTACTGGAATCCGTGGGTGATAGAGCCGTCCTGATTATGCATAACAGTGGGAACAGCCTTTAAATCGTATCTGTAATGGAATTGTCCGGGTTCTGACTGTACAATAAGTGCATCATCGAGTGGTTGAGGACCAAAGGAAGTTCCAAATGTGATGTGATCGATGTAATGAGTAAGATTTAATAATTTAGTGAAAGGTTCTTCATTAGAAGAGAAACGAGGCAGGATTCTGATACCACCATCGATAGCGCTAACATGATGGTTACCAAATATTTGGCATTTCTCTTTACCTGTGAAATCATATTTTTCATTTATGCATTGCTGCCATGTAGTTACGTTTGTAAGTGGTCTTCCTGCTTTTATGTGGTGAGAAACAACGTCTTCGCATGTATTGCAACAACGAGATCCTTCTGCAAACTCAGTTCCATAACATGAACCACAATTTTGGGAAACTTGAGAGTATGGAATTGGATTTCGATTATTATCTAGACGCAATTTATAGATGCTTTTTGAATTAGGGTCTGTTAATGTACCTAAAACATCATAAATGTCTATAGAAACTAAAATGCATGGTAAATCTACTGAAAAGTTGAAAGAAATCGTAAAATCAGATAAAGCATCGGATAATTCTGAAAGTGAAACAAGCTCTGACTTGATTGGAGGGTAAACAAATGAATAAATTTCGAAAAATGAAAGTGCTGCCACAGCTGCGATAGAAATGATTGAAATAATAGCACCACAAGTTGTCTTATGGACCATACTTGCATCAATAAACTTTGGGAAGAAATCAAACATTTTTTTAAGATTTGTCACTTTTTAATCTTTTTTCTCCACTTCGATAAATAACAGAATTATGATCAAACAAACAGTCATAAACTGTTGGATGATAATGTCTAATAAAATATGCCTATGAAATACTATTCATATTTCAGCTTAATGTCAATATCTTTACCATAATCTTGCCAAATTTACATTTTGTATGACTTAATATACTATTCTTAATAATGTGACGAAATAGAAATTCTTACCTCATCCATTTCATGCAGAAATATATAAGTTTTAAGATATTTTCTAAGATCTGCTTCTAACTCATATAAAAAGAATAGCATCACTTCACCAAGCATTATAAATAGTAGATGTGTGATCAATATTAAACTTATCAGTTTCATAATAAGTGTATTTCTCATTAAATCTTCATATATAATACTATTGAAGAATGATATAACCAATGTAATGATATATGAGATAAAACAAACATATGTTCATTGATAAAAACTATAAGAATCCTAGCAAAATGAAGAAATTTGCGATAAGATTTCTTTAAATAATGATAAAACAAAGAGTGGGATATATATTGTATATAGAACTTTTAAAATATAAATAAGAATAAAACAAACAACTAAAAAATAAAAACAAATTAAAATTAATTTCCGGTCTTGCGTTGATAGTAAATCAAAATAAGCTTTTGTTGAGCCTTAGACAAATGAGTTATCCTTTTATCAATTTGTTCCTTACCCAACACGATACATAACTCGACGAAGCACATTACAACAGATTTACGGACTTCAGGGGCTGGTGATTCGAAGCACTTAGATAGATCAGGAATCAATGAATCAACAACGTTTTCAACAATACTTTTGTCCAATTTCGGAAATGATCTTGTGCAAAAGTCAATGGCTGCTTTAGATATAGCCATATCTGATGATCCCATGTAAGTCTTGATGCAATCAAAGACATCCGATGGCTTCAAAACTTTCATTACTAATCTTAATGCTGCATCAGCGTTTTTCGTATTAACAGGACCATGAGCTTGAGTTAGTAAGCCAGGGACAACTATTTCGAAGTCTTGACAACCTCTCTGCTGGAATGTTTGTTGAATTAATTTCATAATTAATTCAACTTCTTTTGACTTGATCAAAGCAGTATTCAGCTCATGGAGATACTTAGTACGAATAGTATTCCATGTTTCTCCACTCGATGTCTTGAGAATTTCTTCCATTTTCGGCAAAAATTCTGCCAAATTTTTCTCAGAAAATTTTGGTATTTCCATGTCAAATTTATTGACTAATTCGGGAATGAAAGGAGCTGCGAAATCATGGAATTGCTTCTGTTGTGTTTCCCTCAACCCTTCAATAAACCTCAGCACGCTTTCTTTGTTCGCTTTGTAGACATTTTGCACTATCATTCCTGCAGTATTTCTGTCTTTTACGTCTCCAAGATTATGTGTTTTGAAGGCATGATTTAACAGTCTGTGGCTTGTTCTTTGTGCGCTGATATTCGCTCCTTGGCTTACGAGGTTTGCCAACAGCAAGGTGATTGATAGGGAAGGGACTTGTTTCAAGGCGACATTTATGACTTCGTTGATATCTAATGCTTGTGGCAATGCCATGAACAATTGCTGAGCAGCATTTGATGATCTTGGATTTCCAACAGTGATTGATTCTGTCAAAACATCAAGTAATCGCTCTAGAATTTGGCCGGTGAAGTAAGATGGGAATGCAGTGACTAATGATTTCATTGCCGTCAATGCTTGGGATGATATAAGAGCCGAATTCGATGAGCAACATTGTAAACAACCATCAACAACAAATTTGATGTTGGATTTGAGTTCTTGAACGCGCCCATCATCGATATCACCCTGAAGAGTCTCTAGGAACATTGGTTCTTCGCCTTCGAGCAAGTGATCGTTGTTTTCGGGTTCTTGACGGCGACTTTCAAATTTTTCGGAATTGTGAGGTTTACTTTTCCTATTTGATGCGCTTGAATGACTTGCCTGTGGTCGGTCAAATACAGAAGGATTCTGTTGAGATCGAGGACTAAGTCTCGATTCTGGTCTATAATCTTGTGATGTTAAATTTTCAGTAACTTTATTAAAAACACTTAAATCACTTGTTCTTGTTTCCATAAAGTTATAATCATCATATTCATGAGGTGCGTATGTCTTTGGACGTCTTGGGGATTGTTCTTCTGCTGATTTCTTTATAGCTGTCTTTGGCTTTTCATCAATTTCTTTGGTTTTTCGCATTCCTATCCTTGTGTCACTTTTTTGTTTTTTAATGGGAGGAATAACTTCATCTTCCTGGTTTTTCTTTGGCTTTTCTGAAATTGATGATGCATTATGACGCATTCTTGATCCAACAGATTCGGATCTCTGCGTTTTGGCCGTTGTTTCCAACTCCTTTTCTTCTTTTTGACGTCGGGAAGACAAAGGAGTTTCATTTGTTTTCTTTCTTGTTGTAGGTGTTGACATAGTACTTGCTCTATCGTCGGCACGACTTTCTAGACGCTTTCCAAATGTCGTAGTATTGAAATTCGTGTCTTTTCTGGCTTGTTGACTCGTTGTTGTTCGTTTTGGTTGTAAAGATGGAGCTCTATGCTCTCTTGATGATAAATCAGAACGTGTAGTAGATGCAACGCTGGGAGCGCGCTTCCTCTTTTCAACAGAACCTATTCTTTCGTCGCATGTTTCAATTGTCTCTTGAGAAATCGATTTCTTCGTTCTGGCATCGCAATTAGAAAGTATAATATCAGCAGATTTGGGTAATGCTGTTTGGAGTGCTAGTACTGTTTCGCGGGCTTTCTGTCGGACTAAAGAGTTCGCATCAGAGATTAATTTTGAAATAGTATCTTCGATTTGTTTTGAATATTTTGAAAGAATTTCGATATTCCATCTGATAATTGTTTGTTTTAGTGCTTCTGCAGCACATTCTTTCATTGCAGATCCTTTTGACTTCGTAATATCAAAAATAGATAGCATTACTCTCCGGGAAGGACAAAATTTAGCAATAGTAATAATAGCATAATAGCTACTCTCTGCAATAATCTGTGTACCGTGTGAAACTCTCGATATCAAAGACGAAATGAAATCACCTACTAAATCAATTTCTTGACCTACTTTCATTGCAATTAGTGCGATGCATAGACATGCGTTTTTAACAAGAGCGCTTCGCAAATCCAATGCTGTTTGAATGATACCGAGAGATAGACGATTTAATCCTTTGTAGAAAGATTCATATTGAAGTGCACCGCCATTAATTAAACCCATGATACGAATTAGGGCATTTTGCTGTTCATCCCATTCGACTCCTTTATCTAGTTTTTTTTCTAATGAGTTAATTTCTTGTTCTGCTTCAGAATCTGAAGTTATTTCAATTGGATCGATATCAGAACCAGGATTTTCGAAAATTGCACGTGTTTGTTGCGTTAAATCTGTAGTTGTTGGATATTCTTCGGATTTTTGGCGCCGAGTTTTCATTAAAAAAATTCTTATAAAATAAACGGACGCTTTTCAAACATGTTGAAAAGTTTTTTACTTGATTTTCTTCGCACAATTGCTTTCCTTATAATTCATTGCTTAAAAAAAATCTTATTCTCTAATTCCATAAGAGATATCATGGAAATTCCCAGGGTCATAGTCATGGTCGAAATCTTTGTTGTCA
The DNA here is from genome assembly GCF_026262505.1 of Trichomonas vaginalis G3. NCBI lineage: Eukaryota > Parabasalia > Trichomonadida > Trichomonadidae > Trichomonas > Trichomonas vaginalis. The sequence continues at coordinate 16,067,845 of NC_067204.1, read as the reverse complement.
ATAAAGCTCCTCTTCATTTTTTAAAATTACCGCTAAGTTGAGTGATAGTTTGGACAGGATAAATTCCTGAAAACTTTTACTGCATTACTGCATAAGCCTAAAAATTCAAACCTCCACAGCAAGCCGCCTTGGATCGAAAAGTGAAGATCAAAATCGAATATGCTCATTAATTTTTTTTTCTTTTTCCTCCAAGTTCTTCTATCCTTTTTTCCTCTTTTCCTATTCAAATATGTTTGCCAATTTCAAAGTTATTGCATTTTTACAAATTTAATTTTGCATCTTTCAAGTTTTACAGATATTAAATCGCGATGTTTATTCAAAATCGGATAATTTTTAATGTAATAACGAATATATAGTAATTTTTTGAAGTTATAAATAATATTTTTAATTGCAGTTGTTTTGCTTTCTTATTTCACAAAGTACTAGTTCTGGCTTCGAATATCGAAATGAAAGTAATGAAGTCATTGTTAATTGCTCCTCAGATTTAAATGGTCAAAATTATAGTTGATTATGCCTTCAAGAATTGTCAGAATTCAATCACATCAATTAGTTTTGAGGAGGATAGTAAAGTTATCAGTATTGGTAGTTACAGCTTCTATAACGCAAAAATAGAAACAGCAAATCTCAGTAATTGTAATAAACTTACATTGCTTAACGAATCAGTCTTCGGATATTGCCGATTCTTGACCTTAATTTTACTTCCACAAAATATTTCAAGTATTGGACGTGACTGCTTTCTTTGGGCTTCATCTCTTCAATCAATAGATTTACCAGATTCAGTAGAAACTATATATCGCGCCGCATTTTCATATAGTGGTTTAACAACCATTAAAATTTCGAAAACTTCTAAATTATCAAAATTAGACTCAGTTTGCTTTACTAACACAAAACTTTCGTCATTTTTTATTCTAAAATATCTAAAAGATTTAACATTCGATTCATTTGATGGCTGCCAATATTTAGAAAATATAACATTGGACCCTGAAAATCAATATTATAAATTTGAATCAAAAACTCTATTTTCAGGAGCAGATAATTCAACATTATTTAGGGTAATTAATACATATTCAGAAAGTGTTTATGTCGTTCCTCCTTACGTAATAAATATTTCCAAAAATTGCTTTTATAAATTAAAAATTAAATCTATTCTACTTCATAACAAAATTACTTATATTGGAAAATATGCATTTTATGAGTGCAAATCATTAACAAGTATTACACTTCCAGAAAATGTTATATCGATTAAAGATTATACATTTCAATATTGCACATCACTAACAAGTGTAACTCTTCCAAAAAATCTTCAAAATATTGATGCTGCTGTATTTGATGGATGTACCTCATTAAGAAGCATTGTTTTCCCAGAGAGCTTGAAAATAATTGAAATTTGGGCATTTTATCAATGCACAAGCTTAAACAATATCACATTCCTTAATAATTCCAATTCAATCATATTTGGACTTAACCCATTTTTGGATATTTTAAATCCAGTAAATATATATGTTCCAGGCATGCTTAAAATTATTGAGGGAGTTCCAGAGGTTTTTCCAAAAGGGAGCCATTTATATATAACAAATCAAACAATTTTATTATCTTGTGTTAAATATATATTTGGGGAGAAATTTTTTCATGTTCACTTTGATGAACCACTTAAAATTTCAGATAAATCAACAATTGATACCATCATATACATATCTATTGAGGATCTATCTTTTCTTCAGATTAAGCCTAAAACAATAGATGACTTTATATACGATCATGGTATTTCTGCTTTTCTCTCGTCTTTCATCATTAGCATTATTCCACAGTCTTAAACTTAAAAATCTTAATTTGTTTTATTGATCTTCAATTTTTCCATAACTTATATTTGCAGCCATCAGAAATATGAGATATTAAAAGAATCCAAATCTATATATATATATATATGCAAATTCATATGAGTCATAAGCAGAGTTTTTTATAGAGTTGATTGATGAATCCATATATCTCTATGCATAGAGATATATCTATATGCATCACAATATATCTCTATGCATCACAATAAAGATATATGCATTTCAATAAGTATGTATGCATTACAATATAGATATATGTAACACGATAATGACATATGCATCACAATATAGATATAAGTATAACTAAGTAACAATATTTACTAGTATGAAGCGCTAAATTAAGTTGCTATTATAGTTATAGAAAAAAATAACCCATTAATTAACATCATTATTATAATAACAATAAATCATTATATAATTGAAGATATTAATAGGATTATATAAAATTTTTTAACAATAAAATTTGAAATTTATATTTTTGTTGAAAAAAAGTGAAACAATCAGTTAAAAATTTAAAAGTAAACTTGACAAGAATTTTATTCCTTAAGAATTAACGTCCTATAAACTGTGTTTAGAGATGGATCAGAATTTGAAAGGTATTCTTGGGCTTTCACCTTAAAAGAGTTGAACACATCAGGCTCCGTATGATTTTCAAGCAAAGAAGCAGCATAAAATATATAAATAACAGAATCAATATCAGGAAGAGCAGCAAGGAGCTGAACAGCCATGGCAAGGAATAGCTTGGCATGCCCTTTCTCAGCAATACCCTTGATAAAGGATTCGTAAGGCTTTTCTGATACTAAATCAACGTAATATTGTAAAATAATCTGGATAAGAGGTAGAATATGCTTAGTAAATGCTTCTTCGTTATCACTTGTTGTCATTACGTTCAAAATGTTTGCAAGTCCAGCGAAACTCTTTCTTCTCATCATTGGGTTGAAATTGTCGAGAACAGACTTAAATGAGGACTCCAGCCACTCCTGATCGATCTCAGGGGATATAAGTATTTTAATGGCTGAAAAAGCAATTGTAGGATTCGAATGTTTTGTTAATACGTATAATTTCTTTGCAACAAAGGCAAAACTTGTTTCTGGATTATGCTTCTTGACAAGTATCATCGATATGCATGTAGAAAAGCTATCTCCTTTGAGATTTAAGATTCTTTCGATAACTTTCGGTTCATTCGTTCCGAGGTTAGCAATTGCGAATAATAAAGCTTCAGAATAGAAGCCTCCTTTTTCTAGAATGCTATTTTCGACCTCTGGATAAGCTGTTCTGTGTCTGGCGAGGAATTGCAAAGTTAAGAAGTTTGTGAAGTCTTCTTGCTTTGCAATCTTGACCAGATCATCTGGTAACTTCGCAACACGTCCAAGGAAGTGAATTAACCTTTGTTTGAACAAAGGTGGTAAAATTTGATAAATTCCGGCTAATTTCTTTGACATTCCTTCAGAATTGAGTATCTTTGCAGTCACATTATCGAAATCAGGAAGATCTACAAGTAATGTGACAACTTCGTGAACAAGAGGCTCTAATGGAGAAGTTGTTTCTTTTCCGAAGAGTCCTTTCTTCGAAACCTTCGTAATTTCTTTCGGAGGCATGGAAAGTATGTGGATGATTGTATCTGAAAGTAAATCAATGCATTTATCAAGTTTTGAACCTAAGAAGAATAAAACGCGGAAAAGAAACGGAGCTTGTTCGGTAAATTTGTTTGCCATGAAGCTGATTGATATTTTCTTGAGTAACTCTGGAACACGAGCGGATGTTTGAACAAATTGTGAATGAGAGATTAAATGGAAGCATGTAAGCTTAAAACATTTGGTTTCTTCTTCCATTTCTCTCATGAGGATCTCACAAAGTGGGCCAATATAGTTAGGCTCTGGAGAATAAAAACATAAGTTTTTCAATGAGTGACGAAGCTTTTTAGCTGGTTCCTTTGGATTATTAAGGGATTGAGTAATGCTTGTGATGGCTTCAATTGTCGATTGATGCTTTAATGTCGTTGCATTCTCTCCAGTAATCAGCATTTTTTTTATTGATAAGTTTTTTTTATATCTATCTATCGGTCTAAAAAGGTGACAAATAATCTTCGCTATTTTTTTGATTCGAAGCCAATTTTCAGTTCATATTTAATATAGTACTCAAGATGACATTTTCAAAATGATAATTGAATAGTTGCGCATCACATCAAAATGCAAAGGAGACGTCGCATTATATTTAATACAATAACTTCCCACACCAGTATGCTTTTATCGCAAGGATACAAATATATACATCAAACTTAATCGTATACTGTGTAGCGTGGTTTTATTCAATCTCAATGAGATGAATATAGGACCAACAAGGAAGCTTCAGCTATTCATTCATTTATACTTTTGAAATACTACAATAAAAGGCTAAACTGACTGATATACTTTTTTCATATAAAAAAATATAATAATAATTTTTTTTTCCTAAATTCTATTTAGAACACACAGCGTATTTATGTTCTCGATTTTTGCAATATACAAATATGAAGTTAATACAAATATTCTAATTTTTAATCTGAATATTATAATTTTGTAATGAATTGAAAAAAATACATAATATTTTATTTAAAATAGTTATGCATTTTCTTGAAACAACGACAATTTATCAATTTTACATTTATTCAAAAAAAAATCATTTCATAGTACCGGGGAGTGTTGGCATAGCACCATCACCTGTTAAATTCTGGTTTTGAGTCTTCTGCATCTTCTCTTTCATCCTATTATAAGCCTTCTTTTCAGAGAACTGCATATCACGAGCTTCTCCAAGTTGTTTTGTGAAAACTTCGTATTGAGATTGATATTCGGCCAATTTAGACTGTTGTGTGTTCAATTCAGCAGCCATAGCCTTTAATTGTCTATCTTTCTGTTTGACTTTTAGCTGCAACTGTTTGAGTTTGTGGAGCATTTCAGGTGAAGGCTGTTCGCTCATCAACTTCTGTGTAGACTCCATTTGTTTCTTCAAGTCTGCGATTTCTTTCTTTGTGTTGACGATCTCCTCAGTCTTCTTGATCAAGCGATGTTGCAACTGCTTGATCGTCTTGAGAAGCTCTGCTGGCGGTGGATCTTCATCGTAAAGATGGCGCCATCTGTGTGGATTGTTAGGATCTTCGAGTTCTTCGGAAAGAGCTCTGACTCTCGTCTGTTCTTGGACTAAGTCTTTTTGTAATGTAACGACTTTGGCTTCTAATTCTGCTGTTTGGTCGCATTGTCTTTGCAAAATCAAGTTCTTTCTCTGTGTGTCTTTGATGAGACGCTGAAGTTCATTGGCATCTTCGCATCTCTTGTTGTACTCGATCTCGCCTTTCTTCAAAGTATCTTGAAGAATCTTGATTTTCTCGTATAACAATGCAATTTCGTCGTTTCTTCGGATCAACTGTGTTCCAAGAACATCTCTCTCTTTCATCATGCGGAGTTGCTCTTGAAGAAGGGCTTGGCGCCCTTGATCGGCCTCTTTGATACGGTCCTCAAGAACTTTAAGCTCTTCCTGATGCTTGTTCATCGTTGCTTCGGACTCTTGGAAGGCTGCTTTAAGACGTTTCATTTCACTTGTCAGTTTTTCTTTCTTTCCTTCAGCTTTCTTGAGTTCGAAGTGCTCGGATGAGTATGTGTCTTCTTTTGCACGGATTTCGGTCTTAAGTTGGGCGGCTTGTTGGGTCATATCCTTGAATTTCTTCTTCAAATCTGCATTTGTGTCTTGGGCAGAGACCAATTGCTTGTTGTAGTTGTTCCTTTCAACACGCAATTGCTCGTATTCCTTCTGTTTAGCTTTGAGCTCTTCATCTGCAGCTGCAATTAATCTTTGGGTATGATTCAACTGGATTTCGCTCATTTTGGCTTCTTCCTTCGCTTTGATGTATTTGGTTTGTGCATCAGCGGCTTCTCTGGCGCATTGCTCTCTCTTCTTCTCTAAATCTGAAATAATCTTGCGCATCTTGCCAGCTTCTGTTTGGTAATCGACGAGTTTGTCTTCAAGTTCCTTTCTGTGCTCTGTTTCTTCGGCCGTTAACTTCTTTTGTTGGTCAAGTTGAGTTTTTGTTGTTTGCTTGGTCTGCTCGAGGCTGGCGAGCTTCTTCTTCAACTGCTCGTGCTCTTCATTGTTAGCACTGAGGCTGCGGTTGAGCTCTGCAATTTCCTTTTCCATTCCGGATACTTCAGTCTTAAGAGTTGCGAGTTCTGCTTCATCCTGGTTACACATGTTACGAGTCTGAATGATGTTCTGCTGTAAGGTGTGGTTTTCACGTGTTTTACGGTCAATTTCATTTTTGATTGATCTGATTTCTTTTTCTTTCTCCTGTAATCTGTCTTCGAGAGCCTTAAGATCATTTTGGAGTTCTTTGTTCTTGGCTGTTTCTGTCTTGATTTGAGCATCGATTTCTTCTTCCTGTAATTTGGCTTGTTTGTTCTCTTGGTTGACTTGTTCGATGCTTGCCTTAGCTTCAGTAATCTCTTGGTTAAGCTTCTCTTCTTCTGCAGCAAGAGATGCAAGATCTTTATTCTGATTTTCGATTTGAGAAGCAAGTTTTTGCTGAGATGCCTGCAATGATTGGAGCTGCTTAAGAAGTCTGTCACGATGGAGTGATTCGTGCTCAACTTGTGCGCGCTTCTGTGTAAGAGTTCCTCTTAAATGTTGAACTTTTTGTTCCATCTGTAATTTTTCTTGTTCAGCTGCACGGTGTTGCTCAAGAACAGTTGTAAGTTCGTTACGGAGTTGAATGATTTGATTGAGTTGGTTATCACGTTCACGAATAAGAGTTTCCTTTTCTTGCAAGAGTTCTTTGACTGTATTATCGTGTCCGTAGCTAAGAAGGCCACCTTGTTCTACAAGCTGTGTAAGGTGAGCAATTTCAGCTTTCAAAGATTCAATCGTCTCTCCGGCTTTCTTTTCACGGCCTTGAGCTGTTTCGACCATCTTCCATGCTTTGTCAATTTCTTGATGTAAAGCTGCAATAGTACGTCTGTCTTGTTGAAGAAGTTCGAGGGAACGTTCAACTTTTGTAGAATTAGATAAAATTTCATCATTTAATTCACGGCATTTAGTAATAAGGCGCTTGTTACTTTCGTGTGATCGCTTTAAAGCTTTATGAAGACGTTCGTACTCATCTCTGAATTTTTCTAACGAACGATCTCCAATTAATTCTTGAATGACAGCCTGGAAATTCTGTTCGAGCTCCTCGTAGGCCTTGGTGTCAACAGCTAGTTCGTTGAAGTCACCACCGCCCGCAGCAGGAGCGCTGTTTTCCGTCATCTGTCTGTTATTCAAAAAAAAACAGACAATTCAAAATTTATCGAGTTTAAAGTGAATAATTAAATAATACTTATAAAAGAAATAAAATTTATATTAAAATGATGATTGCAATTAATAACGTTTTTTCTGTCATGTAAATTTGACAGAAATAAAGCGGCAGAATATTTGATAAGTTTACATTTTAAAAAAATTATGGCTTGCAGTAAATGGGAATATGTAAAAGATTTTGAGTTAGATGACAGACTTTTGCCATCTACTTATATCGTTGTAAGAGTTGATGGTCGTGGTTTCACAGAATTCTGTATTAATCACAATTTAGAAAAACCTTTAGATGATAGACTAATACGTCTCATGTCAAATTGCGCACAGAAAGTTATGCTAAAATTTGATGAAATGGTACTTGCTTTCGGTGAAAGTGATGAATTTTCATTCATTTTCAAAAAATCAGCAAAAGTTTTCAACAGAAGAAGAGATAAAATCAATTCTACAGTTGCCTCCTTATTTTCATCCATATTTGTTAAAGATTGGTCAAACTTTTTCCCAAATTTACCACTTCAAGATCCTCCTTCCTTTGATTCTAGAATTGTTCTTTATCCATCTCTCGATGTTGTCAAGGATTACTTATGTTGGAGACAAGCAGACACACATATCAATTGTTTATATAATTATACTTTAAATGTCCTCTTGAGGGCAGGTGAAAATCCAACAGATGCGACAGAAAAATTGAGAGGAACATTTTCTAACGATAAAAACGAAATCCTCTTCAAACATGGTATTAATTATAAACTTTTACCAGCTGCTCATAGGAAAGGAACTGTTTGGATTCATGCAAAGAAGCTTTTCGAAACAAATGATGATCTTATTCAGGATGCTTTTTGGAAGAAATACTCAAAACTTTTTGAATAAGATTTTTAACATAATTTTGAATCATGAAATACACATTTTAGGGTTTGTATTACGTTTTTATCTGTTAAAATTAGAATAAATAGATGTTTATATCTTATATATTTTTTTATTGATCTTATATCTTAAAATTATATGAGAAGTGATCTTTGATAGAAGTTTATAAACATCAGAAGAGCTGGAATTTATTAGTAAATAAAAAAATTAAGAATGATTACATATCAATTGGAAGAAAAATAACTGTAAGGAGTAGAATATAAAGGCATATACTGTTGTAAATGAGATGTTATGTTCTGAATCAAGCGATTTAGTGGGCATGATAGATTTTGAATTGTCATTTTTGTAAAAGAAAAAATTGGTAATTGGCAAACTATAGACTGAATGGGGGTAAGTGTATAAATAAGTATAATGAAGGCAGTAAAGCAATTAATGAAAAATATGAAAATGTAATGAAAATTTTTAGGGGGAGAATGATAATTTAAAGAGATGAATGAAAAACAAAGGCAAAGATGAAAAAAAACTTAATATTTTGGTTTATAATTTTAACGAATTTTTAAAATAAAGTGATTTGTGTGTACCATAAAAGAAATAGAGAGTCTTAGCACTTCATGCCACCACCGACAGTGATTTCTTGTTGCCAGTTGATCTTCTGTTTCGAGTACGGGAATTTTCGACGAAGCTGGAAAAGAACATTTGTGCCGATCTTCTCAAGTGTTGTCTTGTAGTCAGCAAGCCATTCGTCTTCGAATGTGCGAATAGCTTTGACAACTGACTTAGCGTCGCCAAAACTGCATGTAGTGTTGCAGTCGCCATCATGCTGGCAAACTGCATTGCCCTTTTCGAAGAAGTGCTGTATAGAAACAATCTTGCCTTCGAGTGAGCCACTCTTGCTTAATGTATACTTGGCAACTGTCTTGCCTGTACGGAAGTTCTTAAGTGAGATGGATGAGCCGCGTAAAACAATAACAATACCATTGTTGGTATCGTAAACACCGGCGGCGGCGTTTTCCTTATATGCATTCTTAGCGTATGCTGTAAGCTCTTCTTGGAGCTCCTTGGCAAAATCACTCATGTTAGCTTGATCACCAATCGGTGTGGCAATGCGAGATTCAAAATCGTATGTAATTAATGAACTTGTGACTGGATCAACGTAAATGCCATCCCTCTGGCAGGCTTCTTTGCAGATAATGACTTTGTGATCTTCTACGTCAACAACGATGCACTCTTCCTCTGCCCAGGTTTTGAGTGTTTCGGATCTGGCTCTGTTGATGAGATCTTCGTCGTTAACAATAGAACGGAGAGCTGCTGTGCATTGTTCGTATTCGCCTGGTGGGGCGTTTGCAAGGAAGGTCTTGATAATTTTGATATTTTCGCTCTCGCTCATTTATTGTAACTTCACTTTTCCTTACTTTTTGTCCGGTTCAATTTGTTTTCTCCCCCTGTCAAAGTTTTTTGAACAAAAACGGTTTGGACAATTATTCATTGCTATAATATGCCTTATTACAAGTTTGCTAATTGCTTAGCGCTATAGCAATACATTGTTATAAGGATGTCAATTTGGAAGAAAAGTGAGAAAATTCCTAAAATGCTAAAAATGAATTTTCCAAACGTATTTTTTTATCTCATTTTTTTGATTTTGAAAAAAATTTGGAGAGAAGAACTCTTCGTTTTTGAATTTTATCACGATGGTTTTAAAGTATATTAGACACATGTATTGGTATTACTATTTTTGTATATTTTGAGAGAAAATCCCTAAAAAGTGAGAAACTCTAAGACGGTTTGAGAAAATATATAAACTATTGAAAATTTGAATTAAACTTCTAATTTGGAAAAAAGAAATTTGGAAAGAAGAAAATTCAAAAATCGAGATTTAGACTCAGCATCAAATGGAGAACAAAATGTTTCTTCATATGAAGGAAAAAATTTTCTTGTGAAGAAATAGAGTTTTTAAAATTTTATTGTATATAATGAAATAAACAAATATTAAAATTATTTTTTGATAACAAGTAAATTCCCAATAGAAATTATTTGAGAGAAAAAAAAAGAAAATTGAAAAATATTACTCTCCTTTATATTTCATGAGATTTTAAATTTATTCTCATAAAATTGACAATTTTATACGTTTAGATGAAAATAAGTGATTTTGGTTGAAATAGAAATTATTATTTGCTTACAGCTATCAAATATATTTTTGCTATTTTGATTAAAATTTGTTAATCAAATTAATAAATTTTTTCTAAATATCTTAAATATCTGGATCACTCACATATACAATGAATTGAACGATAAAAATAATACAAACTCAACTAAGTTTCCTGTCTTTCAACTAAAAAAAATTATGTAAATTAAATTAAATTGTTTATTCAAATATAAAACAAAGATGAAGTAATTACAGTTATCATAAACTTTATGAATAACTCTGTAATTGGTTCAGATTTTCGTAAAAATATTTTTATTAATATCGATAAGAATACGTTTACCTACTATCACAACATATCGATAAACAAGAGTAGAGTGATTTTTATCATCGAAACTTTTTAAAAGCTGTAAGCTGGAAGTAAAAATCTTGTTTTTTCTGAGTCAGTTGTAGAACTATTGATGCACGAGTTATCATTGTGATGTAGAAGGATGTCAATGTACTGACTGAAGGATATGAAGTGAATTGAATTTCATTGCATTTCAATTTGATCAAAATTTGTTGAAATGATATGAATGTGTCAACATCTGTATCACTCTCTTTCACTCCTTCCCTATTCTTTCGAGAACGAAGCTAGCTCAGCTTTCGCTGAGCGAATTGACACTTTTGATGCCCTAAACGTACATATTCTCAAATTTATCGAAAAAATTATACCACCTAAACTAGTATATTCTTATTTTAAATATGATATTATCCTTAGAATCCACACTAGAATATATTTAAATCAACTTTTAAAAAAGTTCGAATCCTGCGCGTCTCACTTTTTAAATTTTCGAAAAGGAAAATTATATTCTCCTAAAATGAAAACAATTTTCCGAATTGACATCCTTAATTGTTAAGTTTGACAGAGAAACATCGTTTGCATCAAGCGAGAAAAAAAAATTCTGCAAAAGGGCAATTGCTAAGCGTGATGATCTGACACACATGGAAAATGCTAAAACATTTTCTCCGTTATCTCTTATTTCTTATATTTTTTAATAAATTTTCTAAATTTCATGAAATCCTACTGACACTTATAAAACAAACTGTCATCCTTATTAATTGAATATACTATGTCGCCAAAAGAGATATATCTATCATTATAGTGATATATCAAAATCATAAATTTCCTGGAATAGTTAATTAAAATGGTACATATATTTATTACACCATATCATTCCAACAAGATTATCTTTTCTGTCTACTAATCTTCGTTTAATTTTCAAAATCAAATTTCAATTCTGAATTAGCTATTAACTATGCAATACATCGACTCCAATCATCTCATTTAAACTCACTAGTTATTAGATGTGAAATTCTCTTTCCTCAAAAGGCAAACACGACTTTTTGATCTATCGTTCATTTCATTCTTTCAATAGAGAATATCAAACCAAAATTTGCATTAAATAGCACATATATCTCAATATTCAGTTGGATATGGGTTATGAACTTACCAAATTGGTTTTCTATTACTATATAATTGATTTTCAACATTTTAAGGGCATTAAAATATAGGTCATTGCTATCTATGCGTGTAAGTAATAATTGGTTGTTATTTCATAAGGATAACAGTTTGTTTTATAAGTGTCAGTAGGATTTCATGAAATTTAGAAAATTTATTAAAAAATATAAGAAATAAGAGATAACGGAGAAAATGTTTTAGCATTTTCCATGTGTGTCAGATCATCACGCTTAGCAATTGCCCTTTTGCAGAATTTTTTTTTCTCGCTTGATGCAAACGATGTTTCTCTGTCAAACTTTACAATGTATTGCTATAGCGCTAAGCAATTAGCAAACTTGTAATAAGGCATATTATAGCAATGAATAATTGTCCAAACCGTTTTTGTTCAAAAAACTTTGACAGGGGGAGAAAACAAATTGAACCGGACAAAAAGTAAGGAAAAGTGAAGTTACAATAAATGAGCGAGAGCGAAAATATCAAAATTATCAAGACCTTCCTTGCAAACGCCCCACCAGGCGAATACGAACAATGCACAGCAGCTCTCCGTTCTATTGTTAACGACGAAGATCTCATCAACAGAGCCAGATCCGAAACACTCAAAACCTGGGCAGAGGAAGAGTGCATCGTTGTTGACGTAGAAGATCACAAAGTCATTATCTGCAAAGAAGCCTGCCAGAGGGATGGCATTTACGTTGATCCAGTCACAAGTTCATTAATTACATACGATTTTGAATCTCGCATTGCCACACCGATTGGTGATCAAGCTAACATGAGTGATTTTGCCAAGGAGCTCCAAGAAGAGCTTACAGCATACGCTAAGAATGCATATAAGGAAAACGCCGCCGCCGGTGTTTACGATACCAACAATGGTATTGTTATTGTTTTACGCGGCTCATCCATCTCACTTAAGAACTTCCGTACAGGCAAGACAGTTGCCAAGTATACATTAAGCAAGAGTGGCTCACTCGAAGGCAAGATTGTTTCTATACAGCACTTCTTCGAAAAGGGCAATGCAGTTTGCCAGCATGATGGCGACTGCAACACTACATGCAGTTTTGGCGACGCTAAGTCAGTTGTCAAAGCTATTCGCACATTCGAAGACGAATGGCTTGCTGACTACAAGACAACACTTGAGAAGATCGGCACAAATGTTCTTTTCCAGCTTCGTCGAAAATTCCCGTACTCGAAACAGAAGATCAACTGGCAACAAGAAATCACTGTCGGTGGTGGCATGAAGTGCTAAGACTCTCTATTTCTTTTATGGTACACACAAATCACTTTATTTTAAAAATTCGTTAAATAATATTTACGATTTTTTTATATGACATCCAAAAATGCTTAGATTTTCATTTTATTGTTGTTATTATCATCTTACTTACTGTACTGAATCCAATTTATTACACAAACTTTAAGAATGTAAAGAAAAATTTTGAAATTTCCAAACAAAAAAAAATCCAATCAAACCTCAAACTAATTAATTTATAATTTATATAATTTTATGTACATTGATTATATTTATTCAAAAATTGTATCAAAATTCGCTATCAGCTTCAATGAAATTCATTACAATGATCTGATATCTATATCGCAGCAACTCTACCAATTCTTCAAGCCATTATATATCTCTTTATGAACTTCTTATGCTCCAGTTATTGATCTTCCCACTCAAATTTCGATCAGCAAAAAATGCCAAAAAAACTAAAAAAATTCAAAATGACAGCAGTGATGGTTGAAGAGTCCGAATTTTCAAATAGATTTGTTGAGGATTTTCTTCCATCATTAGGGACCTTAAAAAGTTCAGGTATAACTATTCCTCCTTGGCTTGAACCTAATTTTTGGGATAATTGTCGACATCAAGACTTTGCGCGCTTAATCATCGTTGAACTTTTCGATTATATAATAAGTACTGTGAAAAGATCTAATGCCACTAAAACAAATGAAACTCCGCCCGAAATTGAGTCGGCATTACTCGGAATTAGCCATATTATGCTTACTTTTAGAGTCACATTTGAAAAACAGTCATGGACAAATTACTACAACAAAATAGTTATGCTTCCATACCCAATTGTTCAATACATTTTAGTTTCTTTGAATAAATACACTCAATCTAGTGAATTCAATATGAAAGCAGTTTTAAACATGATTACAAATAAATACGATAACCTTTTTACCAAACAATCCATGCCTTTGTTTAATTTGATTTTATTGCTCAGAACTTTACATTCTGATCCTTCTACGGCCCGCGCGTTCTTCGTAGCCCTTAAATCTCGTTTGGAAAGTATTAATACAACCAGTGAAACTATTGTTCTCCTTCATGTTATCGAAATAATTGTTACAATCTTTCCTGACTTACAAAAAGACTTTTTGCTCGATCTGGCAGACCAATTAAAGAGTGTATATATACTTCCGCTCCCTGCTTCTTCAAAAGGCTTCGAAATTCAGAAAAATGTTAGAAAATCGATTGAATATCCAGGATTCTTATATTATAAGCTCTTAAGAACAATAGGATCCACCAACGAAGCTACCGATGCAGTTATACCATTCCTTTTCGATGCAAATTACCAATTATTACCTACATTTTTACATTCACGCCAGAATCCATATTTTTCGATCCAGAAAGCTTTCATTAATTACGGAAATTATTATCTTGTTAGGAAATACAACGAAAAATCAAGGCCAGCAAAAGAAATCATCCAAATTTTACAAAATCTCGATTTTGACGAGAAATCTGAAGAAAAAGTCATCCAAGAATTCAACATTACAAAGAATCCTGCTCCTGTTGAAGAATTTGACGTTTCTACTCTTGCTCCACCTTTAATTCAACTTTCCCAGAAGAAATTTTCAATGACACTCTTCAATATCCTACAAACTGACACTTTTGTCGATGGGACAGAGTGTTTCATGTCACCAATTCCGATGAGATTCATTTCGGAGATAATAACACCGATTGCGAGGTGGGCAAAGACTCGCCCGCAGAATAATATCTGGGATTATAAGATTCTCGTGTCTTCCAGCGCTTCATTTATGTCCCACGTCCTTCTTGGAATAATTCAAGGAATATTTAAGTTCAAAGAGGATATTTCCAAGATGGTCTTGTTCATTTATTTGATACAGATCGACCAAACGGACTATTCGCCACTTTCTGAGTACATTGGAGCAAATGATGAAATTTATTCAAGATTTATTCACAATGTGTTCTCAATTTGCAGTCAAATCGCTCCAACGCTCAATTCCGTATCCCAAACTAACTTCCCATTGATTGTTTTCGAAAAACAATGTTCACCAAATATTTGGTTCTCAAATCCATCTCCTTCTGCGATGATTCAGAACGCCATCCAGGACTACCTCATGTTTGCTCAGAACATGGTCAGCTGTTACGTCTGGAAAGCCGTTTTACAATTTGATCAGAAATCTATAACGGTTCCCTTCATAACGTCACTACATATTGGCGTACAATTTTCCAGAGGTCGATTCGTTGACGCCGAATACTCGAAAAAGATCAAAACCAAGAAAGTTTTGATTTCATATGATTCCGTTGAGGTTGCTCCTTATGAAATCACGTCTGTTGCACTCTGGAATGTCGATGCCCGCTTGAAGATTAGGCCTAGCGACCCAACTCTCATCATGGAATATATTAATGATACAACTAACCTAGATATTGATAATTTCAGAGAGCAGCTGAAATCTCAGATCAAAAGAATTCCTGTCAAGCAATTTTACATTGCTGGAAACGAGAAAAACCCCGTTTACTTCAATGTTTTCATTGATGGAATCACATACGAAAAGATTAGAACCGTAACAGTCTTTGCCATGGAATTTACGGAAAAGAAGACACATATGACGCTCAATATCCCAACTTTCCTCCCAATTGAGTAATTTCATGTTTTATTTTATTTATGTATATTATCTTGTTTTAATAAAAAGCATTATAAACCGATTAATTAAGTAATTTCATGTTGTATAAGCATTATAAAAAAACTTTATATATCACAACCTATAGATGACCAATCTCGGACGAATTAAATAAATTTTTGACCTATAATACTCTAGTTCACTCAATAAAGGTGTAATGTGAGATTTTCTGTTCCTTTGTCATGAGATTTTGGAAAATCAAACATATTTGATTGTACACTCAGCTAGTTATTGATTCTCAAATTTCCTTGAGTCGAGTTTTATTAATTTAAAGTATCAAAAACATAAAAATTAACAATAATGATGATAAATTACGATAACAAATAATCTTTTGAAAAATTCCAAATGTTAATGAAATTTTTAGTAATCAAACCTATTGCTTTATAAAGTCTTATTTATTATCTATAATACAAACAAAAAATAAAAAAAACCAATTGTTAGAACAAAAAAATGGCTTAATCTGCGTAAGGTGTTAATTCGTTGCACAAATTCTTAAAATCTTGGGGAATACGGCCTTTACATGAAGGGCAAGAATTAGAATTATGTTTTGCAATGCATTTGACGTGACATAATGCATTGCAACATGGTAATATCGAAACAAGTTCTGAGCTTTCAATTAAATTCTTGCAGAATATGCATTTATTTTGTAAAACATCATTTTCATTTTCGGATTCCTCGGCTTCCATCTTTTGTTTTTCAATAATTTCTTTTGCGATAGTTTTAGATTTCTTTTCAGAGTCATGGAATGACTGAATAACGCGGGTTAATAAGGTTTGAGCATCAACATTTGTATTCATATATTGAGATAAAAGGTGACAATTAAAATTTGATATGTTACCAGATTCAAAAGGAATATGAATATTTTTAAATGTGCGATGAAATTTATGTAAAATCAAAAATGCAAGATGAATTTTAATTATTCAAATAAAAATTATTAAAACGAATGTCTAGCCTGCGTAGCATAGTGGTTAATGTGTGCGCCTTGTAAGCGCAAGGTCGCCGGTTTAACTCCGGTCGTAGGCAAAATTTTTAAAATTATTTTGAATTTTAGGTAACCCTGAAAGACTCCATATTATATAATATATATGTTTTTATTTCTTAAATTTTAAAGTATCCGTTTCCTTAAAACTGGAGCTTACTGAGATCTTAAACTTGAAAATTCGATGCTATTGTATTTCCCAATTTCGATATTTTATCGATAAAATAAAAATTTCAGAAATATTCTTATCGAAAATTGGCTATTGATTTTTTATAAAATAGCATTATGCATTTAAGAAATGAAAAATATTGATTTGTTTCAACTCCATCTTAATTAATAAGTGAAAATATGATAATATCGTTTCAAACTATAACATAGCACTTCAAAGCTACAATATCTGATATTGCCTTAATTATTTATGCCCAATATCACTTCGAATTATATCCTGTATTTTTCAAATTGTGGAGAAAAAAAAATTGAAAAGTGGAAAAAAATTTGAACTGTGGAAAAAAAATTTGAACTGTGGAAAAAAATTGAATTGTGTACAAAATGAGTTATACATGGCACGATGGGCGCTACTTTTTTGGCGCCAGCGGCGCCGCCCGCGCCTCCGGTGGCTCCCACTGGTGGGGAGGAGACGATAGAAAAAGATATAAATTTTACTAAAAAAATTGAATTTTGGAAATTCTTTTGATTTTTTTGAATGATTTACGAAGAGATTGAACACATTTTGTACTATGAAATATCGTTATTAATAAATTTACTTCTTAAACATCTATTAAAATCGCAATTTTGAATATTTTTATGATTTTTTTTTGACCCGAATCACTTGCGCCCGCGCCCACTGGGAGGGGCGCTTGTAAAGTATTTCAAAAATCAATGTAAACATTTCAATTTTTGCTCCCACCTCCCATTGGGAGGGGGCATAATATCTTTGTAGCGTTCAAGTTCAAGTGATGAAAGTGCATAAGAAAGCTCCTTAATCATACCGATAGAAACAGCATTAGGGGCGCCAAATGGCGCTCGGTGATGTTTCCCATAAAAAGCTTAATTTCAGGTATCCATAATCATAACCTGTCAGACGCAATAATTCATTAGCACACAATCATCGTTTCTCAATCAAGAAACGAAACGCACGATTGATTATGCTGGCCATTAAATTTTCATATCAAATAATTTACTACTTCAAGAAAAATTAAAGACTATCATCAACCAAAGCTTAAAATTCTCAGTGTTTACAACTCTCATACTCCGAATATGCATATTTCCAAAATAGCATGAAAATTTTTTTCATTTGAGCTCATTTTCTTTTGTTCTATTAACTAATACATGCAGTACAAGCTTGTTATACGTATACTTAATAAGTAAGGTCTTAAGGGAAATAATAAAAAAGAATTTTGCTATTAATTATATTAAACAATATTTATTTGTAATTTCGTGATAATTATATTTCTTATTACAAAGTAAAGGTATTTGATATAATGTTTGCCTTACAAAAATGTTTCCTTTGTCTTGCCACCATAGGTATTCTATTTTGTCACTTTTTGCGCCCACCGTGCCATGTATAAAATGAGTGGAGTAGCAATTGCTTTTTTTTTCATTATGAGTTCTGACTATTCAAAACAATATGCGGATTTTATAGGGGCGCTTGAAAAGCTCTTTCACATAAAATCTAATGAACCTATCGAAGATATGTGCAGTATAATTACAAATACTTTGATTTCGAAGTATCAACTTTCAATCAATCAACTTACAAAGTTAATTCATGAGGCAATTAGATACAATTATGCATCTGGAGCGAATTACGTCAAAATACTCGAACAGATCGGGGCTGACCTAACCGGAGTTTCGGAAAAACATTTTGAAACGGAGAGTTCGATTAAATTTATAGTTATGCATGATCAAATTGATAAGTTCAAGGAATACTTAACTCAAAATTCAATATCTGGTGACATTTTTCTCGAAATTCCTAATTTCTGGTACAATGCTTATCACGATGATGAATGTTTTGCAGAGTTATCACTAATTGAAGCATGTGCCTACTTTGGATCTGTTAACATTTTTTATTTCTTGATTTCGAATCAAATCAGTTTAATAACTGAAAGGTGTCTTAGCTACTCAGTAATTGGAGGAAATCAAGACATCATCAACGAATGCTTGAAAGAAAATAAAATGGATATTGATTGTCTCAGAAGCATTATAAGATCACACAATCACGAATTACTTGAATATGTTTTAGATAGAGAGATTTTCGAGCTTGATGATTTATACGGTGAGGATTGGAAATCGGGAAAAGAAAGGAATTGTATGGGAGATGCAAATTATAGACCTATTTATAAAGATATCATCAGATTTCAAAACCTTAATGCTGTATTTCTTCTATTCAAAAGGAACAAATATTACATCTTTCCATGGGGTGCTGCATTTCCGCAAACAATAGATATTTTCAAAAACAATTCATTTTCTAACAAACATAATCACACTAAATGTGGAATTATTTATTTTGCAAGTAAATCGAAAAATTCTGATATTTGCAGATTATTACTTGAGTCATACAATCAAATTATAGTCAACAATAAACAAGATATAGATATCAATGAAAAAGATGATGATGGAAAAACCGCACTTCATATTGCAGCAAGTCACAATAGTAAAGAAACAGCCAAACTTCTTATTTCACACGGTATAAATATCAATGAAAAAGATAATGATGGAAGAACCGCTCTTCATTTTGCAGCAAGTCACAATAGTAAAGAAACAGCCAAACTTCTTATTTCGCATGGTATAAATATCAATGAAAAAGATAATAATGGACAAACCGCTCTTTTTGATGCAGCAATTAATAATAGGAAAGAAACAGCCGAAATTCTTATTTCACATGATATAGATATCAATGGAAAAGATAATAATGGGAAAACTACACTTCATTATTCAATGGAAAATAATTGTAAAGAAATAGCCGAACTTCTTATTTCACACGGTATAAATATCAATGAAAAAGATAATATGAGTAAGAACCCGATATTTGCTCTCATTTGCAGCATTAAATAATCGTAAAGAAACAGCCGAACTTCTTATTTCGCATGGTATAAATATCAATGAAAAAGATAATGATGGAAAAACCGCTCTTTTTGATGCAGCACTAGAAATATAGAGAAACAAGCCGAACTTCTTATTTCGCATGGTATAAATATCAATGAAAAAGATAATGATGGAAAAACCGCTCTTTTTGATGCAGCACTAGAAAATAGTAGAGAAACAGCCGAACTTCTTATTTCGCATGGTATAAATATCAATGAAAAAGATAATGATGGAAAAACCGCTCTTTTTGATGCAGCACTAGAAAATAGTAGAGAAACAGCCGAACTTCTTATTTCGCATGGTATAAATATCAATGAAAAAGATAATGATGGAAGAACCGCTCTTCATATTGCAGCATTTTATAATAATAGAGAAATAGCCAAACTTCTTATTTCGCATGGTATAAATATCAATGAAAAAGATAATGATGGAAAAACCGCACTTCATATTGCAGCAAGTCACAATAGTAAAGAAACAGCCAAACTTCTTATTTCGCATGGTATAAATATCAATGAAAAAGATAATGATGGAAAAACCGCTCTTCATTTTGCAGCATTTTATAATAATAGAGAAATAGCCGAAATTCTTATTTCGCATGGTATAAATATCAATGAAAAAGATAATATTGGACAAACCGCTCTTCATAAAGCAACACGTTATATAGATAAATAAACAGCCGAAATTCTTATTTAGCATGGTATAAATATCAATGAAAAAGATAATGATGGAAAAACCGCTCTTTTTGATGCAGCACTAGAAAATAGTAGAGAAACAGCCGAACTTCTTATTTCGCATGGTATAAATATCAATGAAAAAGATAATGATGGAAAAACCGCTCTTTTTGATGCAGCACTAGAAAATAGTAGAGAAACAGCCGAACTTCTTATTTCGCATGGTATAAATATCAATGAAAAAGATAATGATGGAAAAACCGCTCTTTTTGATGCAGCACTAGAAAATAGTAGAGAAACAGCCGAACTTCTTATTTCGCATGGTATAAATATCAATGAAAAAGATAATGATGGAAAAACCGCTCTTTTTGATGCAGCACTAGAAAATAGTAGAGAAACAGCCGAACTTCTTATTTCGCATGGTATAAATATCAATGAAAAAGATAATGATGGAAGAACCGCTCTTCATATTGCAGCATTTTATAATAATAGAGAAATAGCCGAAATTCTTATTTCGCATGGTATAAATATCAATGAAAAAGATAATATTGGACAAACCGCTCTTCATAAAGCAACACGTTATATAGATAAAGAAACAACCGAAATTCTTATTTAGCATGGTATAAATATCAATGAAAAAGATAATGATGGACAAACCGCTCTTTTTGAGGCAGCATTTTATAATAGTAGAGAAATAGCCGAACTTCTTATTTCGCATGGTATAAATATCAATGAAAAAGATAATGATGGAAAAACCGCTCTTTTTGATGCAGCACTAGAAAATAGTAGAGAAACAGCCGAACTTCTTATTTCGCATGGTATAAATATCAATGAAAAAGATAATGATGGACAAACCGCTCTTTTTGATGCAGCACTAGAAAATAGTAGAGAAACAGCCGAACTTCTTATTTCGCATGGTATAAATATCAATGAAAAAGATAATGATGGAAGAACCGCTCTTCATTTTGCAGCAAGTCACAATAGTAAAGAAACAGCCAAACTTCTTATTTCGCATGGTATAAATATCAATGAAAAAGATAATGATGGAAAAACCGCACTTCATATTGCAGCAAGTCACAATAGTAAAGAAACAGCCAAACTTCTTATTTCGCATGGTATAAATATCAATGAAAAAGATAATGATGGAAAAACCGCTCTTCATTTTGCAGCATTTTATAATAATAGAGAAATAGCCGAAATTCTTATTTCACATGGTATAAATATCAATGAAAAAGATAATATTGGACAAACCGCTCTTCATAAAGCAACACGTTATATAGATAAATAAACAGCCGAAATTCTTATTTAGCATGGTATAAATATCAATGAAAAAGATAATGATGGACAAACCGCTCTTTTTGAGGCAGCATTTTATAATAGTAGAGAAATAGCCGAACTTCTTATTTCACACGGTATAAATATCAATGAAAAAGATAATGATGGACAAACCGCTCTTTTTGAGGCAGCATTTTATAATAGTAGAGAAATAGCCGAACTTCTTATTTCACACGGTATAAATATCAATGAAAAAGATAATGATGGAAGAACCGCTCTTCATTTTGCAGCATTAAATAATCGTAAAGAAACAGCCGAAATTCTTATTTCGCATGGTATAAATATCAATGAAAAAGATAATGATGGAAAAACCGCTCTTCATATTGCAGCATTTTATAATAATAGAGAAATAGCCAAACTTCTTATTTCGCATGGTATAAATATCAATGAAAAAGATAATGATGGAAAAACCGCTCTTCATTTTGCAGCATTTTATAATAATAGAGAAATAGCCGAAATTCTTATTTCGCATGGTATAAATATCAATGAAAAAGATAATATTGGACAAACCGCTCTTCATAAAGCAACACGTTATATAGATAAATAAACAGCCGAAATTCTTATTTAGCATGGTATAAATATCAATGAAAAAGATAATGATGGAAAAACCGCTCTTTTTGATGCAGCACTAGAAAATAGTAGAGAAACAGCCGAACTTCTTATTTCGCATGGTATAAATATCAATGAAAAAGATAATGATGGAAAAACCGCTCTTTTTGATGCAGCACTAGAAAATAGTAGAGAAACAGCCGAACTTCTTATTTCGCATGGTATAAATATCAATGAAAAAGATAATGATGGAAAAACCGCTCTTTTTGATGCAGCACTAGAAAATAGTAGAGAAACAGCCGAACTTCTTATTTCGCATGGTATAAATATCAATGAAAAAGATAATGATGGAAAAACCGCTCTTTTTGATGCAGCATTTTAAAATAGTAGAGAAACAGCCGAACTTCTTATTTCGCATGGTATAAATATCAATGAAAAAGATAATGATGGAAAAACCGCTCTTTTTGAGGCAGCATTTTATAATAATAGAGAAATAGCCGAACTTCTTATTTCACATCGGTATAAATATCAATGAAAAAGATATATATGAGACCAACGCTACTTCAAAAAGAAACAGATAAAATATAGATAAAAAAAGAAAACAAAAAAAGAAATTAATATAAAAAAAACCCATTTACACATGAGAAAACTCTACCATAAAATAACAATACAATGAAACAAAGATTAAAACAATAGAAATGGACCAAACAAGAATCAATTTATGAAACAGGCAAGCACATTTATAATAATAGAGAGAAAAGCCGAACTTCTTATTTCGCATAGGTATATAAATACAATGAAAAAGATAATGATGGAAAAAACCGCTCTTTTATAAAAAAATGACAGCACTAGAAAAATAGTAGAAAACAGCCGAACTTCTTTATTTCGCATGGTATAAATATCAATGAAAAAGATAATGATGGAAAAACCGCTCTTTTGAGTCAGCACTAGAAAATAGTAGAGAAACAGCCGAACTTCTTATTCGCATGGTATAAATATCAATGAAAAAGATAATGATGGAAAAACCGCTCTTCATTTTGCAGCAAGTCCAATAGTAAAGAACAGCCAAAACTTCTTATTTCGCATGGTATAAATATCAATGAAAAAGATAATGATGGAAAAAACCGCTCTTCATATTGCAGCAAGTCAAATAGTAAAGAAACAGCCAAACTTCTTATTTCGCATGGTATAAATATCAATGAAAAAGAAATGATGGAAAACCGCTCTTATTTTGCAGAAGTCACAATAGTAAAGAAACAGCCGAAACTTCTTATTTCGATGGTATAAATATCAATGAAAAAGATAATATTGGACAAACCGCTCTTCATAAGGCAACACGTTATATAGATAAATAAACAGCCGAAATTCTTATTTAGCATGGTATAAATATCAATGAAAAAGATAATGATGGACAAACCGCTCTTTTTGAGGCAGCATTTTATAATAGTAGAGAAATAGCCGAACTTCTTATTTCGCATGGTATAAATATCAATGAAAAAGATAATGATGGACAAACCGCTCTTTTTGAGGCAGCATTTTATAATAGTAGAGAAATAGCCGAACTTCTTATTTCACACGGTATAAATATCAATGAAAAAGATAATGATGGAAGAACCGCTCTTCATTTTGCAGCATTAAATAATCGTAAAGAAACAGCCGAAATTCTTATTTCGCATGGTATAAATATCAATGAAAAAGATAATGATGGAAAAACCGCTCTTCATATTGCAGCATTTTATAATAATAGAGAAATAGCCGAACTTCTTATTTCGCATGGTATAAATATCAATGAAAAAGATAATGATGGAAGAACCGCTCTTCATTTTGCAGCATTTTATAATAATAGAGAAATAGCCGAAATTCTTATTTCGCATGGTATAAATATCAATGAAAAAGATAATATTGGACAAACCGCTCTTCATAAAGCAACACGTTATATAGATAAAGAAACAACCGAAATTCTTATTTAGCATGGTATAAATATCAATGAAAAAGATAATGATGGACAAACCGCTCTTTTTGAGGCAGCATTTTATAATAGTAGAGAAATAGCCGAACTTCTTATTTCGCATGGTATAAATATCAATGAAAAAGATAATGATGGACAAACCGCTCTTTTTGAGGCAGCATTTTATAATAGTAGAGAAATAGCCGAACTTCTTATTTCACACGGTATAAATATCAATGAAAAAGATAATGATGGAAGAACCGCTCTTCATTTTGCAGCATTTTATAATAATAGAGAAACAGCCGAAATTCTTATTTCGCATGGTATAAATATCAATGAAAAAGATAATGATGGACAAACCGCTCTTTTTGAGGCAGCATTTTATAATAGTAGAGAAATAGCCGAACTTCTTATTTCACACGGTATAAATATCAATGAAAAAGATAATGATGGAAAAACCGCTCTTTTTGATGCAGCACTAGAAAATAGTAGAGAAACAGCCAAACTTCTTATTTAGCATGGTATAAATATCAATGAAAAAGATAATGATGGACAAACCGCTCTTTTTGAGGCAGCATTTTATAATAGTAGAGAAATAGCCGAACTCCTTATTTCACACGGTATAAATATCAATGAAAAAGATAATGATGGAAGAACCGCTCTTCATTTTGCAGCAAGTCACAATAGTAAAGAAACAGCCAAACTTCTTATTTCGCATGGTATAAATATCAATGAAAAAGATAATGATGGAAAAACCGCACTTCATATTGCAGCAAGTCACAATAGTAAAGAAACAGCCAAACTTCTTATTTCGCATGGTATAAATATCAATGAAAAAGATAATATTGGACAAACCGCTCTTCATAAAGCAACACGTTATATAGATAAAGAAACAACCGAAATTCTTATTTAGCATGGTATAAATATCAATGAAAAAGATAATGATGGACAAACCGCTCTTTTTGAGGCAGCATTTTATAATAGTAGAGAAATAGCCGAACTTCTTATTTCGCATGGTATAAATATCAATGAAAAAGATAATGATGGAAAACGCTTTCTTTTGCAGCATTTAAATAATTAGAGAAATAGCCGAACTTCTTATTTCGCATGGTAAAATATCAATAAAAAGATAATGATGGAAAACCGCTCTTTTTG
The DNA here is from genome assembly GCF_026262505.1 of Trichomonas vaginalis G3. Lineage (NCBI taxonomy): Eukaryota > Parabasalia > Trichomonadida > Trichomonadidae > Trichomonas > Trichomonas vaginalis. The sequence continues at coordinate 16,042,568 of NC_067204.1, read as the reverse complement.
CAGCATTTATATAATAGTAGAGAAATAGCCGAAACTTCTTATTTCACACGTATAAATATCAATGAAAAAGATAATGATGGAAAAACCGCTCTTTATGCAGCATTTATATAATAGTAGAAACAGCCGAACTTCTTATTTCACATGGTATAAATATCAATGAAAAATAATGATGGAAACCGCTCTTCTTTTGCAGCATTAATAATAGTAAGAAACAGCCGAATTCTTTTCGCATGGTATAAATATCAATGAAAAAGATAATGATGGAAAACCGCTTTCATAGCAGCATAGAAATAGTAAGAGAACAGCCGAACTTCTTATTTCGCATGGTATAAATATCAATGAAAAAGATAATGATGGAAAAACGCTCTTTTTTGCAGCACTAAATAGTAGAGAAACAGCCGAACTTCTTATTTCGCATGGTATAAATATCAATGAAAAAGATAATGATGGACAACCGCTCTTTTATGCAGCACTAAATAGTAAAGAAACAGCCGAAACTTCTTATTTCGCATGGTATAAATATCAATGAAAAAGATAATGATGGAAAACCGCTTTTTTGATGCAGCATTTTATAATAAATAGAGAAATAGCCGAACTTCTTATTTCGCATGGTATAAATATCAATGAAAAAGATAATGATGGAAAAACCGCTCTCATTTTGCAGCAATAAATAGTAAAGAAAACAGCCGAACTTCTTATTTCGCATGGTATAAATATCAATGAAAAAGATAATGATGGAAAACCGCTCTTTTTGAGCAGCATTATAATAGAGAAACAGCCGAACTTCTTATTTCACATGGTATAATATCAATGAAAAAGATAATGATGGAAAACCGCTCTTCATTTGCAGCAATAATAATGTAAGAAACAGCCGAACTTCTTATTTCGCATGGTATAAATATCAATGAAAAAGATAATGATGGAAAACCGCTCTTCATTTGCAGCATTTTATAATAATAGAGAAACAGCCGAAATTCTTATTTCGCATGGTATAAATATCAATGAAAAAGATAATGATGGAAAACCGCTCTTTTTGCAGCATTTTTATAATAATAGAGAAACAGCCGAAATTCTTATTTCGCATGGTATAAATATCAATGAAAAAGATAATGATGGACAAACCGCTCTTTTTGAGGCAGCATAATAGTAGAGAAACAGCCGAACTTCTTATTTCGCATGGTATAAATATCAATGAAAAAGATAATGATGGAAAACCGCTCTTTTTGATGCAGCACTAAAATAGTAGAGAAAAGCCGAACTTCTTATTTCGCATGGTATAAATATCAATGAAAAAGATAATGATGGAAAACCGCTCTTTTGAGCAGCACTAATAATAGTAGAGAAATAGCCGAACTTCTTATTTCGCACGGTATAAATATCAATGAAAAAGATAATGATGGAAAACCGCTCTTTTTGATGCAGCACTAGAAATAGTAGAGAAACAGCCGAACTTCTTATTTCGCATGTATAAATATCAATGAAAAAGATAATGATGGAAAACCGCTCTTTTTGATGCAGCATAAATAGTAGAGAAACAGCCAAACTTCTTATTTCGCATGGTATAAATATCAATGAAAAAGATAATGATGGAAAACCGCTCTTCTTTGCAGCATATAAAATAGTAAAGAAATAGCCAAACTTCTTATTTCGCATGGTATAAATATCAATGAAAAAGATAATGATGGAAAACCGCTCTCTTCATTCAGCATTTTATAATATAGAGAAACAGCCGAAACTTCTTATTTCGCATGGTATAAATATCAATGAAAAAGATAATGATGGAAACCGCTCTTTGCAGCATTATATAGTAAGAAACAGCCGAACTTCTTATTTCGCATGGTATAAATATCAATGAAAAAGATAATGATGGACAAAACCGCTCTTTTTGAGCAGCATTTATAATAGTAGAGAAATAGCCGAACTTCTTATTTCGCATGGTATAAATATCAATGAAAAAGATAATGATGGACAAACCGCTCTTTTTGATGCAGCATTTTATAATAGTAGAGAAATAGCCGAACTTCTTATTTCGCATATATAAATATCAATGAAAAAGATAATGATGGAAAACCGCTCTCTCTTTTTGCAGCATTAAATAATACACGAAATTCTTATTTCGCATGGTATAAATATCAATGAAAAAGATAATGATGGAAAACCGCTCTTCATTTGCAGCATTATAATATAGAGAAACAGCCGAACTTCTTATTTCGCATGGTATAAATATCAATGAAAAAGATAATGATGGAAAACCGCTCTTCATTTTGCAGCATTTTATAATAATAGAGAAAACAGCCGAAATTCTTATTTCGCATGGTATAAATATCAATGAAAAAGATAATGATGGAAAACCGCTCTTTTCATGGCACATTATATAATAGTAAGAAACAGCCGAAATTCTTACATGGTATAAATATCAATGAAAAAGATAATGATGGAAAACCGCTCTTTTTGAGCAGCATTATAATAGTAGAGAAACAGCCGAACTTCTTATTTCGCATGGTATAAATATCAATGAAAAAGATAATGATGGAAAACCGCTCTTTTTGAGGCAGCATTTTATAATAGTAGAGAAATAGCCGAACTTCTTATTTCGCATGGTATAAATATCAATGAAAAAGATAATGATGGAAAACCGCTCTTCATTTTGCAGCATTTTATAATAATAGAGAAACAGCCGAAATTCTTATTTCGCATGGTATAAATATCAATGAAAAAGATAATGATGGACAAACCGCTCTTTTTGAGCAGCATTTTATAATAGTAGAGAAATAGCCGAACTTCTTATTTCACATGGTATAAATATCAATGAAAAGATAATGATGGAAAACCGCTCTTTTTGATGCAGCACTATAATAGTAGAGAAACAGCCGAACTTCTTATTTCGCATGGTATAAATATCAATGAAAAAGATAATGATGGAAAACCGCTCTTTTTGAGGCAGCATTTTATAATAGTAGAGAAATAGCCGAACTTCTTATTTACGGTATAAATATCAATGAAAAAGATAATGATGGACAAACCGCTCTTTTTGAGGCAGCATTTTATAATAGTAGAGAAATAGCCGAACTTCTTATTTCACACGGTATAAATATCAATGAAAAAGATAATGATGGAAAACCGCTCTTTTTTGCAGCATTTTATAATAATAGAGAAATAGCCGAATTCTTATTTCGCATGGTATAAATATCAATGAAAAAGATAATGATGGACAAACCGCTCTTTGACAGTTATAATAGATAAAGAAATAGCCGAACTTCTTATTTGCATGGTATAAATATCAATGAAAAAGATAATGATGGACAAACCGCTCTTTTTGAGCAGCATTTTATAATAGTAGAGAAATAGCCGAACTTCTTATTTCACATGGTATAAATATCAATGAAAAAGATAATGATGGACAAACCGCTCTTTTTGAGCAGCATTTTATAATAGTAGAGAAATAGCCGAACTTCTTATTTCGCATGGTATAAATATCAATGAAAAAGATAATGATGGAAACCGCTCTTCATTTTTGCAGCATTTTATAATAATAGAGAAATAGCCGAACTTCTTATTTCACATGGTATAAATATCAATGAAAAAGATAATGATGGACAAACCGCTCTTCATGCAGCATTTTATAATAATAGAGAAACAGCCGAAATTCTTATTTCGCATGGTATAAATATCAATGAAAAAGATAATGATGGACAAACCGCTCTTTTTGAGCAGCATTTATAATAGTAGAGAAATAGCCGAAACTTCTTATTTCGCATGGTATAAATATCAATGAAAAAGATAATGATGGACAAACCGCTCTTTTTGAGGCAGCATTTTATAATAGTAGAGAAATAGCCGAACTTCTTATTTCACACGGTATAAATATCAATGAAAAAGATAATGATGGAAAACCGCTCTTCTTTTGCAGCATTTTATAATAAGTAGAGAAACAGCCGAATTCTTATTTCACATGGTATAAATATCAATGAAAAAGATAATGATGGAAAACCGCTCTTTTTGCAGCATTTTATAATAGTAGAGAAACAGCCGAACTTCTTATTTCGCATGGTATAAATATCAATGAAAAAGATAATGATGGACAAACCGCTCTTTTTGAGCAGCATTTTATAATAGTAGAGAAATAGCCGAACTCTTATTTCACACGGTATAAATATCAATGAAAAAGATAATGATGGAAAACCGCTCTTCATTTTGCAGCATTTAATAATAGTAGAGAAACAGCCGAAATTCTTATTTCGCATGGTATAAATATCAATGAAAAAGATAATGATGGACAAACCGCTTCTTTTTGAGGCAGCATTTATAATAGTAGAGAAATAGCCGAACTTCTTATTTCACACGGTATAAATATCAATGAAAAAGATAATGATGGAAGAACCGCTCTTCATTTTGCAGCATTAAATAATCGTAAAGAAACAGCCGAAATTCTTATTTCGCATGGTATAAATATCAATGAAAAAGATAATGATGGAAAAACCGCTCTTTTTGATGCAGCATAGAAAATAAGTAGAGAAACAGCCGAACTTCTTATTTCGCATGGTATAAATATCAATGAAAAAGATAATGATGGAAAACCGCTCTTTTTGATGCAGCATAAAATAGTAAGAAACAGCCGAACTTCTTATTTCGCATGGTATAAATATCAATGAAAAAGATAATGATGGAAAACCGCTCTTTTTGATGCAGCACTAAAAATAGTAGAGAAACAGCCGAACTTCTTATTTCGCATGGTATAAATATCAATGAAAAAGATAATGATGGAAAACCGCTCTTTTTGATGCAGCACTAGAAAATAGTAGAGAAACAGCCGAACTTCTTATTTCGCATGGTATAAATATCAATGAAAAAGATAATGATGGAAAACCGCTCTTCATTTGCAGCATTTTATAATAATAGAGAAATAGCCGAAACTTCTTATTTCGCATGGTATAAATATCAATGAAAAAGATAATGATGGAAAACCGCTTCTTCATAGCAGCATTATATAGATAAAGAAACAGCCGAAATTCTTATTTAGCATGGTATAAATATCAATGAAAAAGATAATGATGGAAGAACCGCTCTTCATTTTGCAGCATTAAATAATCGTAAAGAAACAGCCGAACTTCTTATTTCGCATGGTATAAATATCAATGAAAAAGATAATGATGGAAAAACCGCTCTTTTTGATGCAGCATTTTATAATAGTAGAGAAATAGCCGAACTTCTTATTTCACACGGTATAAATATCAATGAAAAAGATAATGATGGACAAACCGCTCTTTTTGAGGCAGCATTTTATAATAGTAGAGAAATAGCCGAACTTCTTATTTCACACGGTATAAATATCAATGAAAAAGATAATGATGGAAGAACCGCTCTTCATTTTGCAGCATTAAATAATCGTAAAGAAACAGCCGAAATTCTTATTTCGCATGGTATAAATATCAATGAAAAAGATAATGATGGAAAAACCGCTCTTTTTGATGCAGCAATAGAAAATAGTAGAGAAACAGCCGAACTTCTTATTTCGCATGGTATAAATATCAATGAAAAAGATAATGATGGAAAAACCGCTCTTTTTGATGCAGCACTAGAAAATAGTAGAGAAACAGCCGAACTTCTTATTTCGCATGGTATAAATATCAATGAAAAAGATAATGATGGACAAACCGCTCTTTTTGATGCAGCACTAGAAAATAGTAGAGAAACAGCCGAACTTCTTATTTCGCATGGTATAAATATCAATGAAAAAGATAATGATGGAAGAACCGCTCTTCATATTGCAGCATTTTATAATAATAGAGAAATAGCCAAACTTCTTATTTCACACGGTATAAATATCAATGAAAAAGATAATGATGGAAGAACCGCTCTTCATTTTGCAGCAAGTCACAATAGTAAAGAAACAGCCAAACTTCTTATTTCGCATGGTATAAATATCAATGAAAAAGATAATAATGGACAAACCGCTCTTTTTGATGCAGCAATTAATAATAGGAAAGAAACAGCCGAAATTCTTATTTCACATGATATAGATATCAATGGAAAAGATAATGATGGAAAACCGCTCTTTTTGATGCAGCACTAGAAATAGTAGAGAAACAGCCGAACTTCTTATTTCGCATGGTATAAATATCAATGAAAAAGATAATGATGGAAAACCGCTCTTTTTGCAGCATTTTATAATATAGAGAAATAGCCGAACTTCTTATTTCGCATGGTATAAATATCAATGAAAAAGATAATGATGGAAAAACCGCTCTTCATGCAGCATTATATAAGTAAGAACAGCCGAATTCTTATTTCGCATGGTATAAATATCAATGAAAAAGATAATGATGGAAAACCGCTCTTTTTGCAGCACTAGAAAATAGTAGAGAAACAGCCGAACTTCTTATTTCGCATGGTATAAATATCAATGAAAAAGATAATGATGGAAAACCGCTCTTTTTGATGCAGCACTAGAAAATAGTAGAGAAACAGCCGAACTTCTTATTTCGCATGGTATAAATATCAATGAAAAAGATAATGATGGAAAAACCGCTCTTTTGATGCAGCACTAGAAAATAGTAGAGAAACAGCCGAACTTCTTATTTCGCATGGTATAAATATCAATGAAAAAGATAATGATGGAAAACCGCTCTTTTTTGCAGCATTTTATAATAATAGAGAAATAGCCGAACTTCTTATTTCGCATGGTATAAATATCAATGAAAAAGATAATGATGGAAAACCGCTCTTCATTGCAGCATTTTATAATAATAGAGAAACAGCCAAACTTCTTATTTCGCATGGTATAAATATCAATGAAAAAGATAATGATGGAAAAACCGCTCTTTTTGATGCAGCATTTTATAATAGTAGAGAAACAGCCGAACTTCTTATTTCGCATGGTATAAATATCAATGAAAAAGATAATGATGGAAAACCGCTCTTTTTGATGCAGCATTTTAGAATAATAGTAGAGAAATAGCCGAACTTCTTATTTCGCATGGTATAAATATCAATGAAAAAGATAATGATGGAAAACCGCTCTTTTTGATGCAGCACTAGAAAATAGTAGAGAAACAGCCGAACTTCTTATTTAGCATGGTATAAATATCAATGAAAAAGATAATGATGGAAAACCGCTCTTTTTTGCAGCATTATAATAGTAGAGAAAGCCGAACTTCTTATTTCGCATGGTATAAATATCAATGAAAAAGATAATGATGGAAAACCGCTCTTTTTGAGCAGCATTTTATAATAATAGAGAAACAGCCGAACTTCTTATTTCGCATGGTATAAATATCAATGAAAAAGATAATGATGGAAAACCGCTCTTCATTTTGCAGCATTAAATAATAGTAAAGAAACAGCCGAACTTCTTATTTCGCATGGTATAAATATCAATGAAAAAGATAATGATGGAAAACCGCTCTTCATGCAGCATTTATATAGATAATAAAACAGCCGAAATTCTTATTTAGCATGGTATAAATATCAATGAAAAAGATAATGATGGAAAACCGCTCTTTTTGAGCAGCATTTTATAATAGTAGAGAAATAGCCGAACTTCTTATTTCACATGGTATAAATATCAATGAAAAAGATAATGATGGACAAACCGCTCTTTTTGAGCAGCATTTTATAATAGTAGAGAAATAGCCGAACTTCTTATTTCACATGGTATAAATATCAATGAAAAAGATAATGATGGAAAACCGCTCTTTTTGCAGCATTTTATAATATAGAGAAATAGCCGAACTTCTTATTTCACATGGTATAAATATCAATGAAAAAGATAATGATGGAAAACCGCTCTTTTGCAGCATTTTATAATAAAGAAACAGCCGAAATTCTTATTTAGCATGGTATAAATATCAATGAAAAAGATAATGATGGACAAACCGCTCTTTTTGAGCAGCATTTTATAATAGTAGAGAAATAGCCGAACTTCTTATTTCACATGGTATAAATATCAATGAAAAAGATAATGATGGAAAAACCGCTCTTTTGAGCAGCATTTTATAATAGTAGAGAAACAGCCGAACTTCTTATTTCGCATGGTATAAATATCAATGAAAAAGATAATGATGGGAAAACCGCTCTTCATTTTGCAGCATTTTATAATAATAGAGAAACAGCCGAATTCTTATTTCGCATGGTATAAATATCAATGAAAAAGATAATGATGGAAAACCGCTCTTTTTGAGCAGCATTTTATAATAATAGAGAAATAGCCGAACTTCTTATTTCACATGGTATAAATATCAATGAAAAAGATAATGATGGAAAACCGCTCTTCATTTTGCAGCATTATAATAAATAGAGAAACAGCCGAAATTCTTATTTCGCATGGTATAAATATCAATGAAAAAGATAATGATGGACAAACCGCTCTTTTTGATTGCAGCTTTATAATAATAGAGAAATAGCCGAACTTCTTATTTCGCATGGTATAAATATCAATGAAAAAGATAATGATGGAAAACCGCTCTTCATTTGCAGCATTTTATAATAGTAAGAGAAACAGCCGAACTTCTTATTTCATGGTATAAATATCAATGAAAAAGATAATGATGGAAAACCGCTCTTTTTGATGCAGCACTATAAAATAGTAGAGAAACAGCCGAACTTCTTATTTCGCATGGTATAAATATCAATGAAAAAGATAATGATGGAAAACCGCTCTTTTTGATGCAGCATTTAGAAAATAGTAGAGAAACAGCCGAACTTCTTATTTCGCATGGTATAAATATCAATGAAAAAGATAATGATGGAAAAACCGCTCTTTTTTGCAGCATTTTATAATAATAGAGAAATAGCCGAAACTTCTTATTTCGCATGGTATAAATATCAATGAAAAAGATAATGATGGACAAACCGCTCTTCATGCAAGCACGTTATATAGTAAAGAAACAGCCGAAATTCTTATTTAGCATGGTATAAATATCAATGAAAAAGATAATGATGGAAAAACCGCTCTTTTTTGCAGCATTAATAATAGTAAAGAAACAGCCGAACTTCTTATTTCGCATGGTATAAATATCAATGAAAAAGATAATGATGGAAAAACCGCTCTTTTTGATGCAGCACTAGAAAATAGTAGAGAAACAGCCGAACTTCTTATTTCGCATGGTATAAATATCAATGAAAAAGATAATGATGGACAAACCGCTCTTTTTGAGGCAGCATTTTATAATAGTAGAGAAATAGCCGAACTTCTTATTTCGCATGGTATAAATATCAATGAAAAAGATAATGATGGACAAACCGCTCTTTTTGAGGCAGCATTTTATAATAGTAGAGAAATAGCCGAACTTCTTATTTCACACGGTATAAATATCAATGAAAAAGATAATGATGGACAAACCGCTCTTTTTGAGGCAGCATTTTATAATAGTAGAGAAATAGCCGAACTTCTTATTTCACACGGTATAAATATCAATGAAAAAGATAATGATGGAAGAACCGCTCTTCATTTTGCAGCATTTTATAATGTAAAGAAACAGCCGAACTTCTTATTTCGCATGGTATAAATATCAATGAAAAAGATAATGATGGAAAAACCGCTCTTTTTGATGCAGCACTAGAAAATAGTAGAGAAACAGCCGAACTTCTTATTTCGCATGGTATAAATATCAATGAAAAAGATAATGATGGAAAACCGCTCTTTTTGATGCAGCACTAGAAAATAGTAGAGAAACAGCCGAACTTCTTATTTCGCATGGTATAAATATCAATGAAAAAGATAATGATGGAAGAACCGCTCTTCATTTTGCAGCATTTTATAATAATAGAGAAACAGCCGAACTTCTTATTTCGCATGGTATAAATATCAATGAAAAAGATAATGATGGAAAAACCGCTCTTTTTGATGCAGCACTAGAAAATAGTAGAGAAACAGCCAAACTTCTTATTTCGCATGGTATAAATATCAATGAAAAAGATAATGATGGAAAAACCGCTCTTTTTGATGCAGCACTAGAAAATAGTAGAGAAACAGCCGAACTTCTTATTTCGCATGGTATAAATATCAATGAAAAAGATAATGATGGAAAAACCGCTCTTTTTGATGCAGCACTAGAAAATAGTAGAGAAACAGCCGAACTTCTTATTTCGCATGGTATAAATATCAATGAAAAAGATAATGATGGAAAAACCGCTCTTTTTGATGCAGCACTAGAAAATAGTAGAGAAACAGCCGAACTTCTTATTTCGCATGGTATAAATATCAATGAAAAAGATAATGATGGAAAAACCGCTCTTTTTGATGCAGCACTAGAAAATAGTAGAGAAACAGCCGAACTTCTTATTTCGCATGGTATAAATATCAATGAAAAAGATAATGATGGAAGAACCGCTCTTCATATTGCAGCATTTTATATAATAGAGAAATAGCCGAAATTCTTATTTCGCATGGTATAAATATCAATGAAAAAGATAATGATGGAAAACCGCTCTTCATGCAGCATTTATATAATAAAGAAACAGCCGAAATTCTTATTTAGCATGGTATAAATATCAATGAAAAAGATAATGATGGAAAACCGCTCTTCATTTGCAGCATTATAATAGTAAAGAAACAGCCGAACTTCTTATTTCGCATGGTATAAATATCAATGAAAAAGATAATGATGGAAAACCGCTCTTTTTGAGCAGCACTAGAAAATAGTAGAGAAACAGCCGAACTTCTTATTTAGCATGGTATAAATATCAATGAAAAAGATAATGATGGACAAACCGCTCTTTTTGAGCAGCATTTTATAATAGAGAAATAGCCGAACTTCTTATTTCACATGGTATAAATATCAATGAAAAAGATAATGATGGACAAAACCGCTCTTTTTGAGGCAGCATTTATAATAGTAGAGAAATAGCCGAACTTCTTATTTCACACGGTATAAATATCAATGAAAAAGATAATGATGGAAAAACCGCTCTTCATTTTGCAGCATTAAATAGTAGAGAAACAGCCGAACTTCTTATTTCGCATGGTATAAATATCAATGAAAAAGATAATGATGGAAAACCGCTCTTTTGATGCAGCTAGAAAATAGTAGAGAAACAGCCGAACTTCTTATTTCGCATGGTATAAATATCAATGAAAAAGATAATGATGGAAAAACCGCTCTTTTTGATGCAGCACTAGAAAATAGTAGAGAAACAGCCGAACTTCTTATTTCGCATGGTATAAATATCAATGAAAAAGATAATGATGGAAAAACCGCTCTTTTTGAGGCAGCATTTTATAATATAGAGAAATAGCCAAACTTCTTAATTCGCATGGTATAAATATCAATGAAAAAGATAATGATGGAAAAACCGCTCTTTTTGATGCAGCACTAGAAAATAGTAGAGAAACAGCCGAACTTCTTATTTCGCATGGTATAAATATCAATGAAAAAGATAATGATGGAAAAACCGCTCTTTTTGATGCAGCACTAGAAAATAGTAGAGAAACAGCCGAACTTCTTATTTCGCATGGTATAAATATCAATGAAAAAGATAATGATGGAAAAACCGCTCTTTTTGATGCAGCACTAGAAAATAGTAGAGAAACAGCCGAACTTCTTATTTCGCATGGTATAAATATCAATGAAAAAGATAATGATGGAAAAACCGCTCTTTTTGATGCAGCACTAGAAAATAGTAGAGAAACAGCCGAACTTCTTATTTCGCATGGTATAAATATCAATGAAAAAGATAATATTGGACAAACCGCTCTTCATAAAGCAACACGTTATATAGATAAATAAACAGCCGAAATTCTTATTTAGCATGGTATAAATATCAATGAAAAAGATAATGATGGAAGAACCGCTCTTCATTTTGCAGCATTAAATAATCGTAAAGAAACAGCCGAACTTCTTATTTCGCATGGTATAAATATCAATGAAAAAGATAATGATGGAAAAACCGCTCTTTTTGATGCAGCACTAGAAAATAGTAGAGAAACAGCCAAACTTCTTATTTAGCATGGTATAAATATCAATGAAAAAGATAATGATGGACAAACCGCTCTTTTTGAGGCAGCATTTTATAATAGTAGAGAAATAGCCGAACTTCTTATTTCACATGGTATAAATATCAATGAAAAAGATAATGATGGACAAACCGCTCTTTTTGAGGCAGCATTTTATAATAGTAGAGAAATAGCCGAACTTCTTATTTCACACGGTATAAATATCAATGAAAAAGATAATGATGGAAGAACCGCTCTTCATTTTGCAGCATTATAATAGTAGAAACAGCCGAACTTCTTATTTCGCATGGTATAAATATCAATGAAAAAGATAATGATGGAAAACCGCTCTTTTTGATGCAGCACTAAAAATAGTAGAGAAACAGCCGAACTTCTTATTTCGCATGGTATAAATATCAATGAAAAAGATAATGATGGAAAACCGCTCTTTTTGATGCAGCACTAGAAAATAGTAGAGAAACAGCCGAACTTCTTATTTCGCATGGTATAAATATCAATGAAAAAGATAATGATGGAAGAAAACCGCTCTTCATATTGCAGCATTTTATAATAAAGAGAAATAGCCGAAATTCTTATTTCGCATGGTATAAATATCAATGAAAAAGATAATGATGGAAAACCGCTCTTCATAGCACACGTTATATAGATAAGAAACAGCCGAAATTCTTATTTAGCATGGTATAAATATCAATGAAAAAGATAATGATGGAAAACCGCTCTTTTTGATGCAGCACTAGAAAATAGTAGAGAAACAGCCGAACTTCTTATTTCGCATGGTATAAATATCAATGAAAAAGATAATGATGGAAAAACCGCTCTTTTTGATGCAGCACTAGAAAATAGTAGAGAAACAGCCGAACTTCTTATTTCGCATGGTATAAATATCAATGAAAAAGATAATGATGGAAAAACCGCTCTTTTTGATGCAGCACTAGAAAATAGTAGAGAAACAGCCGAACTTCTTATTTCGCATGGTATAAATATCAATGAAAAAGATAATGATGGAAAACCGCTCTTCATATTGCAGCATTTTATAATAATAGAGAAATAGCCAAACTTCTTATTTCGCATGGTATAAATATCAATGAAAAAGATAATGATGGAAGAACCGCTCTTCATATTGCAGCATTTTATAATAATAGAGAAATAGCCAAACTTCTTATTTCGCATGGTATAAATATCAATGAAAAAGATAATGATGGAAAAACCGCTCTTTTTGATGCAGCACTAGAAAATAGTAGAGAAACAGCCGAACTTCTTATTTCGCATGGTATAAATATCAATGAAAAAGATAATGATGGAAAAACCGCTCTTTTTGATGCAGCACTAGAAAATAGTAGAGAAACAGCCGAACTTCTTATTTCGCATGGTATAAATATCAATGAAAAAGATAATGATGGAAAAACCGCTCTTTTTGATGCAGCACTAGAAAATAGTAGAGAAACAGCCGAACTTCTTATTTCGCATGGTATAAATATCAATGAAAAAGATAATGATGGACAAACCGCTCTTTTTGATGCAGCACTAGAAAATAGTAGAGAAACAGCCGAACTTCTTATTTCGCATGGTATAAATATCAATGAAAAAGATAATATTGGACAAACCGCTCTTCATAAAGCAACACGTTATATAGATAAAGAAACAACCGAAATTCTTATTTAGCATGGTATAAATATCAATGAAAAAGATAATGATGGACAAACCGCTCTTCATATTGCAGCATTTTATAATAATAGAGAAATAGCCGAACTTCTTATTTCACACGGTATAAATATCAATGAAAAAGATAATGATGGAAGAACCGCTCTTCATTTTGCAGCATTAAATAATCGTAAAGAAACAGCCGAACTTCTTATTTCGCATGGTATAAATATCAATGAAAAAGATAATGATGGAAAAACCGCTCTTTTTGATGCAGCACTAGAAAATAGTAGAGAAACAGCCGAACTTCTTATTTCGCATGGTATAAATATCAATGAAAAAGATAATGATGGAAAAACCGCTCTTTTTGATGCAGCACTAGAAAATAGTAGAGAAACAGCCGAACTTCTTATTTCGCATGGTATAAATATCAATGAAAAAGATAATGATGGAAGAACCGCTCTTCATATTGCAGCATTTTATAATAATAGAGAAATAGCCGAACTTCTTATTTCGCATGGTATAAATATCAATGAAAAAGATAATATTGGACAAACCGCTCTTCATAAAGCAACACGTTATATAGATAAAGAAACAACCGAAATTCTTATTTAGCATGGTATAAATATCAATGAAAAAGATAATGATGGACAAACCGCTCTTCATATTGCAGCATTTTATAATAATAGAGAAATAGCCGAAATTCTTATTTCGCATGGTATAAATATCAATGAAAAAAATAATGATGGAAAAACCGCTCTTCATTTTGCAGCATTAAATAATCGTAAAGAAACAGCCGAACTTCTTATTTCGCATGGTATAAATATCAATGACATAAGAAAATTCTATTAAATAATCAACATCTGATTATTAACTTTGTTCCTCATCTGACAAAGGCTATAATGAAATATTTAAAACAATCTTTTGATTATTTGACTGATAATATACATCTCATTTTTATTTTTCCTTATTGATATTTTGTACCTATCCTCGAATCAACTTAAAAATTTATGATGTTCGGATCTTGACAAAATCAGAGAGTTAATGAAAACAGTCCAAATCGTTGTAACTTGCAAATTCTCTGTTGGTCTGTCGAAATAAGACTCAAAGATCTGCGATAACAACTGGTTCCTTTTTTTTATTTATTTTATTTTATTTTGATATCAATAAAGAAATATTTTGAAATTCGCTCATAGACATCTATTATTTTCAATACCAAGCAAATAAAAACCATGCTTAGAGGGATGTATGTTATTGTATATATAACACAATTATGAACTATCTAACACAAAGAATTCTTTCAAACCTTCTCTGTCTAGGAGAGTGGTTTAGACTTTTTGATTCTCAAGTAATGTGCAAACATCCTCATGGATGAGGAAATGTGAATATTGAAGTCTGTTCTCTTTGGCAGCCATATATGTAATTATTAAATCTCTAAAACGAACTGATAAGTTTTCCAAGTATAAAATCTTTAACCATGGGTTTTTAATGTCAGGGAAATCGAAGTTTGCAATGATTTTACTTCAAAATTGCCGAGTATTAAATTATCAAATAGAACTGGAGAGATGAACTCTTTGGCCTATATCAAACCCTGAAAACTAAGATCAAAACACAAACATACTAGAGATTGTTAAAAAAGAGAAGAGACAAGTTGTTTGATATCCTCGAATGGAATTAAAGCGAAAGCAAACATAATTGAAATTATGATTGTTACATTATCTTCAATAGTTGTCCAATCAGAAATATTTAACATCATTATAATGACATCAAGCAACTAAACATGGAAGTATTCATTTGATATAGAATTCTTATGTCGTCAAATATTTGGCACTACTTCAGACAGAGACTTAAGACTTTTTCATAACAAACGAGAGGTTCGTGGAAAAAATATATTTATATTTACAATTTTCATATCAAACTAAGATTTTGGTTGGTAAATCATTATTTAAATCTGATCCAAACTAAATCATTCTATTGAATATTTCATTTCTCGAAACTGATGTCTTATGATTTGGAGAAAACTATAAAGATTATAAACAAATAGATATTTTTATGATATGAATTAATCTTTTTACTACTTAGCCTGAATAGATAAAAGTTTACGATTTCTCCATGATTTTTATTTTAAAAATTTAGATTATTTAATTCATTTTCAATAAATAGTAAATTTATACTATTTAAAGTTAGTTTGAATTGAAAATCCAATGTAATGAAATTTGATATCTTTTGCCGATCGTAATAATGCACTCTACATGAAGCATATACTATATCTATTGGGATATAATATCAGACATCTGATATAAAAAATTTTCCTATACTCTACTCTCTGTTTTTCAAAATTCACCCTTTTTAATTGCCTATAATCATATTACTAAATTAAAAATTGAAGGCTCAGAATATTGAATACACCTTTCAACCCATTGACGAAAATTTTCAATTTGAGTATGAATTCTCCAAAGCTATCTCATATATATATTTTGATTAAGGCAATATCATCTGATAAAACTAGCGTGATATTATAAAAAAATTGGATAAATAAAAAGAAGAATTTGCCATGGTAAGAATGATAATGGTTTATAATCATATATTGATTGATAATTTAACTACGAAACGCCCCAACATACTACAGCTAAATAAGTCTTAAAAATGATAAATATCTCAAAAATTCAATCGGGAAAAAATTTGATCTCAATTTTTTGTGAGAGTTTAATTCATAAAAAAGTGTTTCTGCTCAGAATTCGTGACCAATTGTGGTCTCAAAATTTTGAAGAGCATCAACATTTCATTTTTAGATATGTCTGTTAAGAAAGACTATGCATCTCTCTCTGTTGCCGCTCATAAGGAATGGCGTGGCAAGATCGAAACAGTTGCCCGCTGCAAGGTAGAGGACAAGGAAGATCTCTCCATCGCATATTCTCCAGGTGTTGCTCAGCCATGCCTTGAGATCCAGAAGAACCCAGAGCTCTCCTACGAACTTACACGCCGTTGGAACACTGTCGCGGTCATTACAGATGGTACCGCCGTTCTCGGTTTAGGTGATATTGGACCAGAAGCCGGTATGCCAGTTATGGAAGGCAAAGCTTTACTTTTCAAGCGCTTTGGTGATGTTGATGCTATCCCACTTTGCATCCGTTCCAAGAATGTTGACGAAATCGTCAAAGTTGTTTCCCTCCTTGCTGGCTCCTTCGGTGGTGTCAACCTTGAAGATATCTCTGCTCCACGTTGCTTCGAAATCGAGAAGAGACTTCAGGAAATCTGCGATATCCCAATCTTCCACGATGATCAGCATGGTACAGCCATCGTTACACTCGCTGCTCTTCTCAACGCTCTCAAGATTGTTGGAAAGAAGATCGAGGACGTCAAGATTGTTACATCTGGCGCTGGTGCCGCTGGTATCGCCATCATCAAACTTCTTGTTGCCGTTGGCGTCAATCCAAAGAACGTTATTTTTACAGACCGTCAAGGTGCTATCTACAAAGGCCGCTCTGGCTTGAACGACATCAAGGTCGAGATGGCTGAAATTACAAACTCCGAGCTCAAGCAAGGCACACTCGGTGATGTTATCAAGGGTGCTGATGTTTTCATTGGCGTTTCTGCTCCAAGAACACTTACACAGGAAATGGTCAAGTCAATGGCCGAAAAGCCAATTGTCTTTGCCATGGCTAACCCAACACCAGAAATCATGCCAGATGAAGCTAAGGAAGCTGGTGCTATTGTTGTTGGTACAGGCCGTTCCGACTTCCCCAACCAGATCAACAATGTTCTCGCCTTCCCAGCTCTCTTCCGTGGTGCTCTCGATGTCCGCTCTTCCCGTATCACAAACGAGATGAACATCGCTGCTGCTCGCGCTATTGCTTCCCTCGTTTCCGATGCTGAACTCACACCAGAATACATCCTTCCAAAGCCATTCGACCCACGCATCAGAGAAACAGTCTCAAAGGCTGTTGCTCAGGCTGCTATCAAGTCTGGTGTTGCTCGCATCCATGCTTAAATAAAATTCTGTCGTTTTCCTTTCCTTAAATTTGATTGATTTTGTTTAAAGTGCCAAAAAGAAATATAAGATCCAAGATATAATGATCGATTTGATATCTTGTGAGTCAATTTTAAGTATTTTAAATAATTTTTCTTAAAATTTCATAAGTTTTTCTAGTTTTAGTGAATAATAATGATTTTTATACAAAATAAAATATATTCACCGATTAAAATTTACTAAATTTTTCCAAGAAATTCAAATTTTTCAAAATTTGTCTGAAATTTTAAAAATTTCATTTAATATAATTCGACACTTGAATTTTTTTTGGAAAACAGATGACGTGAAAAATCAGATTTATTTGGGATGTTAAGTCCATTTCTTCTAAAATTTTGGAGAAAGATAAGATAATGAATTATTCATTTTTTATTTGCACGATGCATGAGAAAGGGACAGACTAGCCCATTGTCACTTTTTAATTTAGCAAATGAACGCTTATGGAGTGGAGTTTTTGGGTAAATCTGATTTGCTTATAAATGAAATAAAATCAAAAGAAACCATATTGGCATTATATTATGCAAAAAGAAATGATCTTACTTAGTACTTTTAAAGTTAATTTCAGAAAAAATTTGACACAATGGTATCCGGCACATACAAATGGTGTACAACCAAAATATAAGTTGGTTTAAACATATATTGCTATATCTCATGATCTTACTTAGTACTTTTAAAGTTAATTTCAGAAAAAATTTGACACAATGGTATCCGGCACATACAAGTGGTGTACAACCAAAATATAAGTTGGTTTAAACATATATTGCTATATCTCATGATCTTACTTAGTACTTTTAAAGTTAATTTCAGAAAAAATTTGACACAATGGTATCCGGCACATACAAGTGGTGTACAACCAAAATATAAGTTGGTTTAAACATATATTGCTATATCTCATGATCTTACTTAGTACTTTTAAAGTTAATTTCAGAAAAAATTTGACACAATGGTATCCGGCACATACAAGTGGTGTACAACCAAAATATAAGTTGGTTTAAACATATATTGCTATATCTCATGATCTTACTTAGTACTTTTAAAGTTAATTTCAGAAAAAATTTGACACAATGGTATCCGGCACATACAAGTGGTGTACAACCAAAATATAAGTTGGTTTAAACATATATTGCTATATCTCATGATCTTACTTAGTACTTTTAAAGTTAATTTCAGAAAAAAATTGACACAATGGTATCCGGCACATACAAGTGGTGTACAACCAAATCTTCGACTCGATGAACTTGTCATCGAGTTATATTCCAGTGTTGTTCCTTCATTCCTGATTAAGTTGCAAATTAAAGGTCTGGATTCAGAGAGAAGTGTTAAAGTTATCAAAAAAGTCACAAGAGATTTCGAAGAAATGACACAATTTAAAAAAGTCGAATGCATCAGTATGCTTGAAGCTGTTCAGAAAGGTCTGAAAAATGATACACTTGATCCCAACATTGTTTACTCAACATTAAAAATATTATTGCAAAGAAAACATTTGATTTAATAAACATTTAATTTATTATAATTAATTTTTTATTACAGTATAGTAAAAAATGCTATAAATAAATTATTATATTTTATTAAAATGTGACTTTTAATAGTAAGTGAATAAAATAAATCAGGAATTGGGAAAGAAATAAGGTTAATTAAAAATAATGAAAATTATATGGCATTCCAAACGGGAACCGCGGTTGGTTACCATGGATTTCCGTCACCGGTCACATTTTAAAGATTTTTAAAGCCTTATAAAAATATGCTTTGTAAATCATTTTTTGTAAATCGGCAAAAATTTGGTAATTTTCTTCAACTAATAAATCTGCGAATAGCATTTATAAT
Organism: Trichomonas vaginalis G3; assembly: GCF_026262505.1. NCBI lineage: Eukaryota > Parabasalia > Trichomonadida > Trichomonadidae > Trichomonas > Trichomonas vaginalis. The sequence continues at coordinate 16,023,123 of NC_067204.1, read as the reverse complement.
ACAAGAACAATCTTTTAAAATGCGTTTGATTCATTTTTGTATAATTTCATATAGGCACATATATTCTTCCGGGACTTTCCGTGATTTTACCGTAAAATCATTAGTTTACACCAATTTTTCCGTATTTTGAATAGTTTACTGCACTTTTTCCGTAAAATTGAGTTACGGGAATCCGCAAAATTTCCGGACCTCATTTTTCATAGAATATAATAATAATATTTGATAAAAAGATATATTATTTATATTTTTGATTTTTGAATTACGGAAAAAGTGAATTGTTAACTTGATTTTTTTATATGGTTAATTTTTCAAATGATATTATGAAGATCTAAAATATTAAAAGTAAAAAATTGAATTACGGAAAAAGTGAGGTCAAAAGTGAAATAAATTTGCAGAACAATTTTCATTGAAATAAGACATTGAGTATCACACTTTAGTGAATCAACATCTATAAGAATGAAGTGTTTTGAAGCTGAAATAATATTGAATAGAAATTAATTTTTTCTGAAATTTTGAATGAAATTATGGGAAATAAAAAAATTACTAAATATTGTATTCATACAAATATATTATTTTAAAGGAAAAATAGATGCTGATAGAAACGATGAAAAATTTTGAAAACTTTACAATTAATTTATGTTCGTTAACCACAGAGCTTGCAATCCAAAGCTCACGTTAGACTACAAGAGTCATGAAGTCTCATACTAAGGGATATCCAACATATATTTTAATAATCTAATGTTTGTGACAAATATTCAACATAAAATTAAGTTTTCGTTTCGTTACAAGGCATTCATACTTTGGAGATATCATATTTAATGTACAGAAAAGTTAATATTAAACAATACATGCTAAAGAATTAATAAATAAGATAATAAAATAAATTTATACGTAATTACTTTCATTTAATATGCTTTATGCTGTATAATATTGATTAAGAGGCATTAAAAGGTTCCATAGTCTGCTTTTATAGGCAGGATTTTTGATAAAAATTTAAAATTTTGAAAAATGATGAGAAAAGGAAAAAAAAGGTAAATGAGAGCAAGAGGAGGGAAAAAAAAGAAAAGAAAGGGAAGGGAAAAATAAAAGAAAGAAGGACATATAAAAATTTAGATGCGCATTCTTAATGCCGAGGCGGCTTGCCGCCGAGGCGCGATTTTTTTAGGCCTCTACGGTAACCCGGCAATGTTTTTTTAAATCTTGTACAGCCCTAGAAAATTACAAGTTTAAGGTTAATGAAAAAGTGACAATGGGCGAGTTTGTCCCCCACTCCACGATGCATCCATTGAGATGTGAATAATTGAAATCGAAAACGTATATTTTAAAAAATTCTATTTATTTGCAGCACAAAAAATCAAAGATAAAATATTTAAACTTCATTTTCTTCTATTGGTGGCAATTCTTCGACAGGAGGCATTGTTGTATATGGATTTGATTTGTAACACATCGAAATCACAATATAGATCAATGCCAATACACAGAATACTGCGATATTAACAGAAATTACCAATTTCATTGGAACTACTGTCTTAGCTACGATGTCTATATCAGAAACATGTGCCAACATAGCTCCTATAGCCCATGACAAGTCCACTCCATTGATGTCATCTAATTTCCTGATTTCATTGTTTCCATCTTTGAAATTAAATCCCTTTTGAAGCAAAGTGTACTGATAAGCTGCACAATAGCAGTATGTTGGAGCATATTCCAATGATTCTTTGCCCTTCAACTCTTCTTCAATCTTCGACCATTGTTTGGAACAAAAAGAAGTTCCAGCTTTCTTGAGTTCTTCCATTGAACTTGACTCAGGAAGACCAAAGAAATTGTTAACAAAGTACAAATTTGCCATACCGACGAATTTACTCTGGCCAGAAATTCCTGGAATGTTTACGGTCTCGAAATGTGGGCCATCAATGAGTATTTTCTTCGTAAGTCGAGCGCATTTGTCGAAATCACCTGTTCCATGTACGGTAATATCTTCTTTTCCTTTAATTATAGTTGTATAATTTCTTGGAAAACAAGGATTGTTAATTGTATTCGAATCAGTGATAGCTGATATCGCTTTAGATATTGATTTTGAAGATACATCTACGCCATATCCGAGATATGAGTGAGAAAAGATCCGAATTCGTTGTTGACCAACTTTAACAAGAATAGATTCATCAAGTTGCTCGCTTTCGTTAACTTGTAATGCAATCTGGAAGGATGCACCTCCTAGATCTATGGATCCTACGTATGGCTTTTGATATTTGAAATTTTCAAGGAGGTTATTGACAGAAAGCCAGCCATAAACACCTTCTTCAACTCCAGAAATAACACGGAAATTGTTTCTTTTGACTAAAAATAATGAATTCTTCTTGAAATAATCATAAACTTGCGAAAATACCTTTTCTTGGTTATCAACAGATAGTAATCGCATACCTGCTGTAGCGTAAACGTAAATAGGCGTTTCTTTGGCTATTTCTGGAGTTAATTTTTTCATGAACATATCAATCATTGGTTTAAAGATATTCTGTATAGCTTCGGGGTCTTCAGCAGCGCTCGCGAGTCTGATTTTTGCTTTATATTTCATACGTTTTTCTCCATCGAAACATTGTGAAACTTCAGGGATCAAATCTATGTCATTCCACGTATATAGGAAACCACGTGTACCAGAAGATCCTGCATCAACCATTATTCCATATCGAGTTTTGGAAAACGTATGTGCGAAAAAACTGAAAAACATTTTTGACAAAAATGAACTTTTCGAGAGAATAGAATGCCAGAACTGGGTTCCTTATGTATCAAGTTCTCAAACACTAAGCAAAATATTCCCTTCTTTTGAATATATTCAGATATTTGTCTTTGCTTCGAATAAAAAATTAAATTAATTAAAATTGTATTGACCAAAAAGCTTTATGTAAGATTTTATATATTAAGTTTTGTTTAATAACAATGTAATTCAAGATAATTCATATTGATATAAAAAATAAAATATATCAAGAAGTGCTTTTGACTTATTTAGCTTCTTGAGCATTTTCTTCTTCTGCATAATCTTCTTCCTCTTCGTATTCAGAAGCATCCGAAAATTCTGGAAGATGGCTTGGATCTTTTGTACGATCGAGTCTTCTTCTGCTCTCGAGAACTCTGAAACCGAATATTGTAAGTGGTGGGTTCTTAACAGCTGGAATCTTTAATTTGAGGCTTGGATCTGATAATAAAATTGCCGCAAAATTAGGACCAAAGGCAGCACCATCAATTCTGGATACTTCGTAAGCCTTTGGGATGTATACATCGCGGCATCTTGGGCAGAAAGCGAGGCAACCGGAGACACCCAAATTTGTAGACATTCCATATGGAATGACGGCCTGCTTTTCGCATTCAACACGTGGGCATGTACCGAATACTTTTCTATTGTATTTGTCAAGCATTTCTGCAAGACCTTCCGGTGATTGAATGTATCTTTGATGGACGAGTAAATACAAGTTTTGAATTTCTTCTGTGAATTGTACATCTGAATATAACTTTTCATCCATATCTTCCTCTTCGACATCTAAAAGGCAGTTTAATGCCTTCTGATAGTGCTTAAATAAGTTCTGAAGTCCGAAAAGATTGAAAGGATCATCTAAATATGCTTCCGAAACGTGACAAAACCAGTTTTTGAACTTCTTTTCTGAACAAAACTGCGAAATCCAATCTTCATATTCATCTTGACTTTCCTCCTCTTCTTCCTCCTCTTCGGCCTCTTTACCGAGTATATCGTAGTCATCGGATGAGTAGTAAGAGTATGAATAGTATTCTGAACTCTCGGCCATTAATGTAGAGCTGAAGAGTGCCACTTTTTGTTTCCAAAAAATTCTATTGTCGAAAAACCACGATTGCGATAATAGGCATAAAAATAAGAAAAATACATTAGTGAATTTACACATAATCGATATTTGCTGTTCGTAAGACTTTTCGCTCATTAGATACAACACAAATCTAAGGGCGCGTAAAGGATTGGCGTCCTAAGGCGTCCTGATGTAAACTATTCATTTTTTGAGAAGTTTACACCATAATTGAATAGTTTATGGCGTCCTGAGAGGAGATTTCAATGGGTATGGCGTCCTAAAAAATAGAAGAAAATGATTTTTTCTCGATTTTTCTAGAAATTGAATTTTTTAAAAAAGAAAAAAATCAAAACGTATACATTCAAGAAAGACTATAAATGAAGATTTTTCTATTTTTTTTTTCATTCTAAAACATCTTTTTTTGGATAATTTTTTTTAATAAATATGTAAGAAAGATTGAAGAAAAAGTAAATTTACTTTAAGAAAATTCGTTTTACATGATGTAAGACCCATAACAACTATAAATATTCAATTATTTAAAATAAAAAAAGAAAAACAGATTAAATGTATCTCACATCAAAATCCATTGACCTAAGGATGTTAAGTTTCTGTTTTTAAAAGTTGATATTTTTTTTAATTTTAAGAAAATTAATAGCATGTTATTAGACAATAGGAGTGTAATGATATTGACTAAACAGAAATGAGAGAATAGAGATATAATTTTGATAAGCAATATTGCGAACAAATTCTGAAGTAAAATCGCGATCAATAATTGAAAATTACGATCATGTACTGAAAAATGACGATCGAATTGAATGAATAGAATTATATCTAAGAAAAAATAAATTGTATTTAGAAGATGAACAAAGAAAGGTGTATGCTAAAAATCATTTAACAATAAATGGAAATAAAACGAAATTGTTAAAAGAAAAAAATGAAAATTGTTAAGGGTGCACACGAGAGGATCATGTAAACTTCAGAATTTAGAACCTTATTTTTAGGCATTATCTTGGCTACCATATTTAGGCTCGAAAAGCAAAAAAATATTCAAAAAATACAACTTGAGTCCATTATGACCCTTTCATGGAGTTTTTATCCGCTAGTATTTTCCCTTTGAATCTCTTTACAATTCGAAATCAAATTCAAAACTCAGTAGAAGAAAGGAAGAATCGACTTACTACGGTTGTAATACGAATAAATACATATATTTAATTATTTTTATTTACATAATAATTGTTTGAAGCTCATATTCCATCAAATTTTTAAATAAAAACATTAAATGTTGAAATGTTCATATATTTTAATTAGGTTTTGGCACTTTATTGAGAGAATTACTACATACATAGTCGAACTGAACTTGATATTTTGAAATTTAAATTATTTATCAAAATTAAAATTTAACTTGAAAATTTATTAATTATTTAGTAATATTTTGCATAATTCTAAGTAGATTTTGTAAAAAATCAAGAAAGAAAAAATTTTAACGTGCTTTATTTTTTCTTTTTATAATAATACATATTATTATATAATTAACATATTCATAATGTTTCACCCTTTCAAAAATATAATCCTCCTCCTCTCAAATAAACGTACATACGGGTGGCCTCTTTTTTCAAAAAAATTAAAATTTGAAAATTTTGGGCTCAAATATTAGAGATTTTTTCAACCTTCAACGATATATGTTGTCTATATCAGACCTCCTTTCTTTTTTGATACTTAACATTGTTCCTAAATCTTAGCCGTTAAGGCTGTTCTGAAAATATTTTTTTTTCGAAAAAATTCGAAAAAAATTCTTAAAATTCAAAAATCCCTTAATTCCTGAGGATTTTGGAAAAAAGTTTTTACATGAACATGTGTATATTATATGAAGTATATTGATAAGGTAAAAATCAAATTTATTGCATATTCATCGAGAAAATAAACTAACGAATCCCTCAAAATTGAGAGGGTAATCCTCCTCCTCTCAAATAAACGTACATACAGGTGCACCCTTAAATAATATATTATTTTTAGTCATAAGAATAAAAATATAGTAGTTATAAAAGGAATTAGACTTCATATATCAATTCTTTTCTCTGTAGATGTGGAACGTTGCTTTTTCGATCTCTTTCGATGAACTTGAAAATATAAGTTATTATCGCTGAGAATCCTTTCCGAAATAGAGCTTTACGTTTAGGAGGATGTCGGATGAATTTTGTTTTTATTGTTTGATTTTGTTGTTATGGAAGATTTTTTCTTATTTTTTCAGAATTTTGCTTGCTATTAACTGAAACTTGTTTGACGGCCCAACAATAGCATTTGTAGTAGGAAGAATTCCCAATAACGAGCGCATTTTCGATAATGTTTTTCAATATGATCAAGAAGGTCCAGCTTATGTTCTAGATTACTAGACATTTGATTTGTAGAAGGATGGTTTTGATTTTCTGGTTCTAAATCTGTAGAGTCTGCAATATTTGAATTTTCGGAGCGAATTGGAGCATCTGAACCTTGATTGTCGGCTTGCTCAAAATTAGTTTTGAATTGGAGTGGATGAATTAAAATCTGGATGATTTAATGTTTCATTAAATAATGCCATAATTTTTTCTCTTTTTCATTAATAAAACTTAGTGATCATTGTATCTTTATCTGTTAGATCGATCGATTTGAGTATATCTGCATCATGAACTGGAATATTTTCGAACAATGAACTCGATTCTATGGAACCATATGGAGAAATCTCGTTCTGAGCCAAAGAAAGATCACTTACGTTGTATTGTTTGATAGAAAAAATTGTTTTCTCAAGTTCTTTTTGAAAGCAGTCAAGAATATAATTTTTGTAGCTATCAGTGATAACGGTTTTTATATGGCGCTCGATCTTCTGGTTATTTTTGATGGCGTTATATTTATCTAATTGGATTTGAGATATCTTCTTAATAGATTCATAAATGTTTGGATGTTTTAACGAAGAAAATTCTGAATGCATATTCTCGAGGCAATCATTAGTGAATATTGCAGTTGCATTAGTTAGTATACATATCATGTGTACGGAGGCACTGCGTTCCACCGTACCCGTTATATGTGAATTTGACACTTTACAAAACCGTTAACATATATTTTACAACACAAACGACAACACTAACTTAACCTTAAATATTTACAAAACCACCAACCACTTCACCTCACTAACGTTTTCACAAATGACTTCACTACTGTAAAAAATAAACGTTCTCACTTACAAAAGTATTGCAACTCTTCCCATTGCTGTGCTTCACACAATAGTTCATATTCTTCAGTATCGCTGCTGTCGCTCCAATCGTCAGAGTCAAAGTCACTGTCAAAATAAATGTTAGTAAGTTTTGACAAAGCTAATGAAACACGTTTACCGTTTGTATCGTATGCTTGTATAAACTTTCCATTCTTCATTCCTTCATAAACGCTCAAACTAACTTTACCCTTTCTCCCTCGTATCTGATAGAATGTATTTTCACGAGGAACGAAGAACAAATTCTTGAACTCATGACCGTTGTAGTTTGTTATCTCAATAGTTTTCGTCATTTACATCCAAATAAAATAAAAAATAAAATAAAAAAAATAAACTTAAAAATTAATGATATCACCACCCTCACACGTATGAAAACATAGCACAAAAATAAATTTAGGTGAAGCGGTGAGATCTCACCTCTTTTTTCACCTGTTTTTTCACCCTGTTGAATTCATTGCTTTATAACTCTCTTCCTTTCTCCAACTCTTCTAACTTCTTCCTAAGTTCAGCAATGTTGTCCTCATGAAGTTTAATCTTCCTTAATATACCTTCTTTATCTAATGGTTGCTTTATCTTTCTAAACTGAACTCTACCATCCTTCATAGTATGAATGTAAAAACCTTCCGGAATAGTTCCTGATTTAATGTATTCTACCAAAAACTTTTGTTTCATTGCTTCAGTGACTTTATTTGTCATTTCAATCAAATAAAAATTTTAATATTAAATAAAAATAACGTTATTTTTTCAGTAAGGAAACGCAGGAGTTTTACGATTTATTTGAGGAGTAGGTTCTGGTTTAAATGTTGGAGTCGGTTTAGGAGTTGACTTTTGAACAGGAGTTTGTACTTCCATAGGTTCAGGAGTCATTGAAGGTTTTGCTTGTGAAGGTGTTGGAGTTTGTTTAACTTCAGCTACTTCAGTATTATTTACAACATTTGCTTTATTTCTTTTCAACATCATTACTGCTCCTGCTGTAGCTAGCAAACCTAGTGGGAGACCATATCTTATATAAGGACTTGACCAAATGCTATTTTTGACAGGAGCTGGTGGAACACCTAACCTTGGTGAAACTGCTCTTTGCCATTGTGCAGCTCGTAAGAAATATTCAATAGGTGCTCCATAATCGTTTGGTAAAGTTTGTTTCATAGATGGTGAAGGTTCACGAGAGCTTGATGAAGAACTCATTTATAAGCTTTAAAAATAAACGTTCATCCTTTATTCCTCACTGTCGTCCGTAGCTAAGTTATAGTCATCTAATCTTATTATGGGGATCCATTAGCACGCACCTGAATGGCAAAGCAACAATCCCTCATAAATCCAATAAGTGGCTTTGGTACATTTTCAGTTGCTAGTTCAATAGGTCCTTTAACAGACAATTTGTATGTTATTGGAGCAGTAGATGTTTGACCTTGCTGGAAGCAAAAGTCCACTTCTGTTGGAAAACCACATAAGAAATGTGTGTTGTCATAGCTATCCCATTTATGTTCCACACTACCATCATCCACCAATGACCTCATAACATCTTCATTAAATCCTATCATATCATTGTTTGTATTGCAAGCGTTCGCAACCATTTCATAAAATACAGGTCCATATGATTTTTCAGGTTCTGCAGGCATATTTCCATAAGCTCCCATGGAAAGCTGAAGATATTTAAACTTAGGGTTCTCAAAATTAACATAATAGTTGTCTTTCTTTCTAAATAGTGCCCAAATACTTTTAACATTAATAGGCGTATAAGCTGCTGTAAATGTTGCACTTGAACTATCTGTATTCTTTGAGAATGAACCGTCCATAGGAATCCAATCCATAACTTTAACAGGAAAACATAAAGCCTCGTTTGTATAATGTTCTACAAGTTCTGTATAAATGTTAGGGTCTAAAGAGAATGACTTTGGATGAATGAAACATTCATTAAAATCCATCTTTGTTCGAAATAGTTGCTGGGTTACAGTTGTAATAGTAACTGTTCCACTAGCTTCTACTGCCTTCGTTATCATAGTGAATGGTTCATTCCATGGAACAAATTTATTTGTCGGTGGATTTGAATCTGAAGCAAATGCAACTTTAAGAGTTGGATTGAAAGCAATGATATCATTTACAGATATAGATGTGCATTGTAAGGCGTCGCTACTGAACTTTACTTTAAGCTGAATGTTTCCTGCAAAAGCTGGAATAAATCGAATAGCTTCTAATGGAAGGAATCTTCTAACAGGAATTCTTAAACGAAGCTTAAAATCAAATGATTTTCCTGCTGTAATTGGACCACTAACAATTTGTCCTGTTCTGCATGTTCCCGAATGACTCCATACATCTTCATGTCGAGTCTTTGAGAAAACATCTACTTTCTTTATTTGTTCGGTAGTTTGTGAGTTTGAAGTTATATATGCTTCTTCTCTTGCGTTGTCTTGAGAATATACGATACGACCATTTGCAAGGATTTGATATCCAGCAACTGCATAGAAAGCGTCATCGAAACCAATCCAAAATCCTGGTGGGTTTGTTTTATTGGAACCTGAACCAATTTCTTTATCTACAATAAATTGACCTTCCATTTTATACGTAATGAATGTATTGTAAAGGTCCAACATATTTTCACCAGGAGGTGAGAGATTGAATGTTACCCATGTGTTATCTTTAGCAGTTCCAGGTTGTGATGGAATCTTTGCGTCAGAATATTTTCTATTAGTGTCACCAATTTGAACTGCATTGTCTATGATATCGAAATATGAGCGAATCTGATGAATATGCTCTGCTGGAGTAAATTCGTTTAACTGTTCGTTCTGCATGTATTTACTTCGGATAAAAATATATATTTACTTCATTATTCTCACTCTTCTTCTTGGCATTCGTGGTGGAAGTTGTTTCTTGACATTTTCAATGAACTGTACATTCTCTTTTGTCTCAACTTCTTTCACTGGCGGGTCAGGGTTCTTTGACTCGGTTTGTTTTTCAATGAAATTCACAAAACTTTGCAATAAGCTCTTGGTTCGTTATTGAAAGTACATCTGGCTTCTTTTCTTCTTGTTCTATTGACTTTTCAGTTTGAATAGAAGGCTTAACATGGACTTCACCCTTGCCATACACCTTAATGTTGTCGCTTTCTGCATTCGCTAATGGAACCTTTCTTTTTCTTACGTATATTTTACCATCTTTACTCTGACTTACGTAATAGAAAGGATGTTGTATTCCTCTGGCGTCATTTAATATAATAGACTCTCGCTCTGATTTTGACAAGCTCATTTTACATCGGTTAAAGTTTTAATTTTGTTTTTTATCTGCAGTCAAATGACTCAGACAAGCCCTACGGACAAGACCCAAGGGGTCATAGATGTTGAAGCATTGAAGAAAGAAATTCGTGAGCAAATTTTATCCGAACTGAAGGAACAAAAACAAGAACAAAAGCCAGAGAGACCAAAGAGAAAACTTAGTGAAAAACAACTTGCTGCATTAGCTGCTGGAAGACAAAAGAACCCACGTTTGCTGGCGAAGAAAGCTAGAGAAGAAGCTGAAGCAAAAGCTAAAGAAGCTGAAGCAAAGAAAGAGTAAATGGTTTATTTTTATCCGAATTAAATGTATAGACAAATACCTTTATCTGTTGCGTTCAGTAGTGAAAACCCTGACGTCAAAATAAAGGGGAACAGAGTAACGTTTAAGTTTCCAACAGACTGGATTGTGAACATAAATGAAGAGAAGTACATTGGCATAACATCTATGTATATAACACGTGCTTTCAGAAAGGTTGACTTTATACTTCAAGTCGAGATAGAAAATGACGAACAGTCTTTAAGCGCCCAAAACATTCACATATACAAATACTTTAAAGACGATACAACATTGTTGCAATGTATGATTTCATTTAATGAGATGTTCGAGAAAAAGTTCAACATTGAAGTACAAACTTTACAGCCTTTACGTGAGTTTCTTGCACAACTGAAGGAAGAAGGTAGTCGGCCACAACTTATAGACTTTCATTATGAATTTAATGAAAATGAAGATGGAACTCATGACTGTCAATTCATTGTATTCTCACCATTCAATGAAGTCGCTAAAGAGAAAGAAAATCCATTACGTATAAGATTTCAAATCTCTGAACCAAATGATGACTTCAAAATGTTTTCAATTATTATGCAATGCTTCCGAGGAAAAATGAATTTTCAAAGATTGTAACACCTGGCATTTGGGATAGAAAGCAAGCTATATTATATTCAAACTTAAGTAAGGGAGTTGAAAATGAGTTCATTGGTCATACAAGAACTTCACCACTGCCAAATCCTAAGTATTACAAGCTTACTGGCTTCAATCGTGAGTTTTGGATAGACATGTTCTCCACTCATGACCATAAAGCACCTGTTTTGCTACCTCCAGACCATAAGGACTGTCTCTACATTGAAGCACAACTCTTAAACTCTACCATCGCAGTATTGTAAATGACCTCATGGGCTTCGCCCTTGCCGCTAGCGGCTTATTTTTATCACGAATGACCTCATTGCTGACAAAAATAAATGACCTCAGAACTTCAACTTACGAATAAAGCTTGTTTTAGTCGTTATTGAGAAGTTAAACTTCTCGTCAAATGCAGGTGTAGCAGACTTACATAAGTCAAATCCAATCTCTTGACCGTCATAAAGTGCTTTAATTTCATTAAACTGAACTCAGAGTCTTTGTCAAATTTTCCTTGCGGAACCATTAAACCTTTATCTTCATCATAGAAACACTGAACAGAGTCAGGAAACATTTCATTAGCGGTTAAAGCAATAACATCTTGCTTCACGCCTTTCATTCTGCAGTGAAATGCAACTTCATTTAAATCATTCGTGAGTAAGTCTATGTAAGTCTTCTTTCCACAAAATATTGACTTGTATGCTAAACTTTGTTTTCCAGGTGTTATTTCTGCAAAGTCGCTATGAAATTGACCAAGGTTTTTACCAATGAGAACTCTTCCATAACGTTTCTCAAACTCTTCAGCTAAACGAGGGATATCTTCATTGTAGAGATGCATACTGTCGGTATCGCTATAAAAGATGTCCATTCCTAAGTCCTCAGCAGTACAGAATACTTCACACATTATTCTCTTCGACATAGACAGAATGTTAACACCAAGTGGACAGAAGTTAAAGTGTCTGCAAATACTTTTCGTTAGCTTGAAAATAGTTTTATCTGAACCATCCAAACCTTCGAACTTCACTATATGGTTGTAGTTTCTGATGGCATATCTTATAGCATCTTTGTCATTTACTATGGTTATTTTTGACTCAATAGGAGATAGAATAGTTTTGCCATAAATACTGTTCAGAATGAGCTTTATATTTTCTTGCAAAGGATTTCCTTCTTTCTTATACTTTAACCTTAACTCAAACAACTTCTTTACTTCATCTCTTATTCTAATATCTCTGTTTCCATCGTAATAGTATCCTTGCAACACTTCACATTTGACACCTTGATATTTTATGAGGTCTTGTAATGTTATATGGTCAACATACATTAAACAGCAAGTGTTTGAACTTCTGGGAACATTAAGTTCTGGATTTAGTTCAGGGTCACAAACTATTAAAGGAAAGTGTCTATGTATTCCAATCTCTGTTATCTTAATGAGAACAAAGAAGCCAGACATAAACTTTTCACCAATGGGTTCCTTTTGGTCGTCATCGAATAAATGTCTCATGAGATACTCTGTGCTTAACATTTCTTTCTTCATAACCTTTGGAATACCTTCTAAAGTATAAAGTCTTGCTATAGCGGATGGATATAATGAAACAGCGTCGAAATCAGCAATGAGTTTCTTTTCGCTCTTTTGTTTAATGTTATCTGACAACATACATCTTCCACCTTGAATGCATCTCGAAATAAATTCTCTTGGTTTATTTGAGAGGTCATATAAATTTCCATTCGGGAAGTACACTCTGTTCTCAAACAATTTGTTAGCAATAGAACAAATACTAACGTAGTCATAAACGTTTAAATCAAATTCTTTCAATATGTCATTGCGGAACTTAACAAAACCTTCTCTTAAAATTCTTACATCTTGTTTGCAATAAAATGTGCTATACTTTTCTAAGTCGAAGTGGTTCTCATCTATTCTGCAACCTTTGATGGAATCTATGTTCTTCATGAACGTATCTGCATCCTTGACAAACTTACATGCTTCAGAAATGACACCAGTTCTGTTGTCATTTGCTAACAAAACACTGCTGTAGTAGTTATATGGAAATACTTCTTTCGGTCCTGTTTGTAAGTTAAACATAGCAGGAAATAGTTTAAGCTTCTTATTTATAACACTGTAAGAGTCTTTTATAATAATTGCCCTTCCTTTATATAAGCCAGTTATTTGCATTGTTCGTGAACCTTTAATGATGGGAGTTCCTTTCACTTCTGTCATGTGTCTTAAGATGAAGTTTATATCATAACTGAGGTTATGGAAATATATTAAACTCTTGTCAGGAAGTCGTTCCAAAAATTCTGTTGCACAGTTCTGACCCCAAATGCTTTCACTCACTGAACCATCTTCATTGTCGTAACATATGTTAAAAGCTTTATGAAAGCCATCGGTACTACACTCAAAGTCAGCAAAGAAAACGTGCTCAGGAATGAACTTGCACTTATTTTTATTTACTTCTTTTGACTCTGCTTTCTTCTTCAGTTGTACACAATACTTTGGAGCATATGTCAAATCTTTAAATGGTGCAAGGTTCTGTTTATATAAGTCAGTCGTATATGTGAAAAGTTCTCCATAAGAAATAGGTTCGAAATATTTGCACTCCCACAATGTTTTCATAACATCCCATAGCGGTGTTGTTCTAATCATAACGAACTACTATTTGTTCTCTCTCTTTGTATATATTTTCATCTGTTTCTCAATGTTCATTCCACCACAAGCTTTGAGAATTTCTATATAGTTGCGAAGAAATATTTGTCATTTGGTAATCTTTCGCTTTAGCATGTAGTGGTCTTCAACAAGAAGTAAGTCAATAGTTCGAACAGTTTCACATTCTTTTGGTATGTATCTCTTTATTTCATTATGTCTTGAGTCATTGAAATAACCAATGGTAACATTAAATGCTATACCTGTTGCGTCAGAAATTTCTCTGTACTTTACTTTGAGGAAAGTCTCTAACACGAATGACTTCTTTCTCATGTGGTCAATAGTCTCTCCATCTACTCCAGCCTGAATGCAAGCATAAACGAAACAATTGTCTTTCTGTCATAAGTGTTGCAGTTCTTTTGTTCAGTTCATTGAAGATTTGGTAGCGTTCAAGATTTATAGGTAATGTGCAAAGATACTTCCAGAACTGACCGCTTCTCTTCTTATAAAACTTCTTTTCACCATTATCTTTCCAAAAGCTTTCTATAAGTGCTGGGTTTCCTGTTTGCTTAAGAGCTTCCAAAATGGCTTTCTGGTCATTTGTCAGTGTGCTTTCATCTCTATATGGTCTCTTTTTTGGTTTGCCTTTCTTTACATCTGACATCGTTAAGCCTTCATATTCTGTTAAATCATACATCTTTATTTCGGTAAGATTCTTTATGTTTGTCAAGAAGAAGTCATAGTGCATTTCAACAATACCTGCAGCATTTGCTTCTATCTCTGATATAAAGTTCTCCTTCAAGAGCTGATGTAGTAGTGTTCCAATATTATTGAGGTTTAACGTAGAACATTCATACTTTCCACCAAGTTTATAACATACATCCATCTCTGTTGTGAGTTTATTTTAATCTTCTCTAAGAGTCTCATGAAAACCTTACCGAAATGTTTGTGTAAGTAGTCTCTGTTTGGTTCATCTAAAGCTTCGATGTTAAAGTCAATGAGTCTATTGCCTGACTTCACATTTCTCTTCCTATTCTCTTCATCTTTCTTTAACCATCTCTCACCTTCTTTTGGTTTTGTCGTCAATGGAACGAATGACATCGTTAGCTTTGCGAACTTGTTCTATAGCACTTTTAAACATCTCTCTTCTCTGTTGTTTCAGTGTGTCGTCTCTTCTTCTTGTTTCACCAACGTTTGCATTTGTTATGTCAAACATCTCTTGACGAACATCATGAGAAAGAGCTTTACGAGTATGACCAACGTTTGCATCTTTTGTTATGTCAAACATTTCTCTTCTTACTTTCATGAGGTATTGAACGTCTATGATATAAGTCAATAGCAACGTCATTTAAAGGAAATGTTTTGTTATTATGAACTCATGAATTCTATCATAACTTATCTTGCACCATTATAGTCTTTAATGAAGTCAGCGAGTGCTTTTTTGTTTGTTGCGTAATGCTTTGCAACATCTATGTTAGCTTCTGTAAGAAGTTGTTTTATTTCCGAGTGTTCTAACTTAGACAACTTCCGATACATCTTTAGTAGGAAATAAAAAATATTTTTTTGAAAAAAATTAGATTAGATTTTTTTTAAGTTATTTTTCAAAATAATTTAATATTTTTTATTATAATGAAACACATGCAAGATTGCAAGTTCTTTTCATACAATGCTCTCGCTAATGCCATCAAGAATGAGTTCAATGCTTCAAACGTTAATGTTATCTTTAACAAGAAGTTTGTGAAGAATCTAAGTTGGTCAGTATGTCAGACCATTAGCTATCGTCATTGACCGCAAACGTTATACTTCACAAGAGTTAGCAGTAGTTTTGAAACAAAAGAGTTTCTTCGTGAATGTCAAAGATACTCATTATACTGTTATAAAGAACTCTAACATTGACTTCTTCAGTATTGCTATGAATCTTTCCGAACAGAAAGAATATAAGAAGTGAAACAAATGTGAAATATATCCTTCATCTCTGAAGACAATAACGAACAAGATGTTATACAGAAATTCTTACCAAAGGTTGAAGAAGCTTCAATTGACATTGACGAAGGAAGTTGAAATGGTTGAAGAAATTGACCTGAAGCTATTTAAGCAAAAATATATTTTTGGTTAGTCTTCATATGGATATTTTACAACAATTCCCCAATGTATAAACTTTTCATACGCTTTTTCATAAGCTTTATATACCTTCAGAAATTTTGCATAATCTTTAGAAGCATTTAGATATTGTTTAAATGCTTGTATGTCTTCATAAATTTTGCATAATCTTTTACATGCTGTTCGTTCTCCTCTTCTGTCATGAGTTCCGAATATTCTAAATTCATGTTCTTTCATATGAGATAAAATTTTATAAAAAAAAAATAAAATTAGCTTAGATTTTCATTCTTCCTCTTTGAAGTTATCGAAATACTCTGTTATTTTTTCCTTTAACAATGGTAAGTCTTCTTTGAATGTAAGTATTGTGCAACCTTTGATGTCATAGTGTGTTTGAGAAGAGTATTTTTGACAATTTCCTTTATTTGCTCATTCGGTGTCATTGAAATCGGTAAGTTTTCACGATAGAACCAGTTTCTGTCAGATTTGTAATCTTAGCAAGTCATAAAAGCTTTTGTTGTTTCTTCTCACTAAATGCAACATAACCATATCTCTGTCTTCTTCATTTTCCATCTCTTCAGTATAAATCATATACTTATAGTTCTTTTCCTTTCCTTTTGGTACTGAACGCGGTATTCTTTTCTGTATGCTTTTGTCTTTGGATTCAATGACTTCATCTTTTGCTTGAAGTTTCTTTTCCATCTGTTCGCGTTCTTGTCTGTGAATTTCGTCAAGAAGTTTACAAACATACCAAGCATAACGAGGTGAAGCCCACATTGCTACAACATTTACGAGAAGTCTATGAACATAATATCCTCTCAAACCAGGAGCCAAATTCTTGCGATTTTCGTACGGAATCTCTACCCTCGGTTTTCCGAGGGTAGCAAACATATGAGGAAATTCTTCTAAAAGTTCTTTTGTCTGTTGGTTTTCAAACCAATGATATGCTTGCTTTGTAGAACGAAGAGCGTTCAAAATACTTTGCATTTGGTACATGTCATCTTTGACCGAACGAATGAGACGTAACTGTTTGTTATACTGTATGTACTCGTATTCTTCATTTATAGCTTCATGGACTATAACTGTTGTTGTGTTCTCTGATGTTGTCATATCTGTCTTTACATACAAAATAAAAAAATAAATAAAAATAAAATTAGCGTTATTTTTTCTATCTTTCACAAAAGACCAAAAATAAACGCTTTACATGTATTTTTCAGCAACTTCGTCAAATAATTTTATAGCTTTATCTATCTCATCTACTTCAAACGTTTCTTTACCTTTTATGGGAGCACCATACATTTTCTCAAACTTTTCGAGTAGTTCTGTTTCTGCGGCTCTCATATCATTAACGAACACAACCTTGACTCTATTGACTGTACTGTCATATCTTTGAGTTATATTATATGTCCTTCCTATCTTATATCTTTTTGTGTTGAAGTCCTTCGGTTTCTGAACGATGTAAAGTAAGCCTTCACTGCAACGTTCCGTATCGAATGAACCATAAGTTATGAAGTTATATCCAACAACTGGGTCAATCCATAACAAAACTATTGGTATAAGACTTTTGTCGATGAGATATGCTGTAGTTCCATAGAATCTTACTGATATCATAAGCTCAGGATTTCTTGTCAAAATTTTCTGAGTTGAAGCATTTCTAACCCAGTCGTGTGTTTTCTTTCCAGATGGAAATATAATGTCTGACAAAGAAATTTGTTGTATTTCTTTGAGTATCTTACGTTTAAATCACCTATTCTAACCAATTTGGTGTCATTGTCTATCTTTCTAACTGTTTCAAACTCAATGTTTGTCATTTCTGTTCTTACATACAAAATAAAAAAATAAAAAAAATAGAACTAACTTTATTTTTTCTATCTTAAGGAAATTCATGAAAATTCACGAGGGTGAAAAAACAGGTGAGATCTCACCTCTTCACCTAAATTATATTTTTTGGTGAATTCAATAAAAATAAATGGTTCATTTACTCACAATATTTTTTTACAAAACGACCCCAAACTTTTAACTTCTTTTCTGCAGCTTCAAATGCTATCTTAGCGAGTTCATATTCTCTAAATTCTCTCTTTAAATCTTCTTGTTCCCATTGGTCTAGTTCGTATGGAGAATCTCTATAACCATAATATATCTCACGTTCATGTTCTAATTGTTTTCACACATTTTTCCAACTTCTTCTTCGAACAAAGGTTTAGCATTCTCCACTGTATCTTCGAGTTCTTCTTCATCTAACTTCTCATGAACTTTCTTGTCTATGGAGTCCATAATATCTTTGACATAAAATGCATACTTTACAGAGCACCATTCAGCAACAAAATGAACGAGGTCAGCATGTATGTAAATACCTTGAATTCATTCATAACGCCCTTAGTAAGCTCATAAAATGCTTGTTTTGAGGTTGAGCCACTTTTGGCTCGACCGTATTCTTTCAACCAAAACTCAAGAATTTCCTGCATTTTAGCACTATTGAGAAATCTTGTTTAAATGGTTTAACTTTCCTGCTTCTCTTGCCATCTTTGTTGCATTAATGTAACCATCCTTGTCTCTACGTAAGACTTCAATACCGTTATAAGTGCCTTTTGTGAATGTTTCACCATTAGATTTGTTCGTGAATTTTTTGCTTCGACTGACATTATTGTCTTTACATACAAAATAAAAAATAAAAATAATTTAAAACTAACTTTATTTTTTCTATCTTAAGGAAATTCATGAAAATTCACGAGGGTGAGAAAACAGGTGAAAAAACAGGTGAGATCTCACCACTTCACCTAAATTATATTTTTGGTGTAAATTTATGACAAAAATAAATGGTACCATTAATGATATCATGACTGTTCTCATTCATGTCTGATTTACATCTAATGAAAAGTTTAGAAGAATTTTCTTATTCTTTCTGGCATATTTTTGTCTTTCCAGTACTCCCGCTCTAATGGTCCCAGATGTGTTGGCTTTGACTCTCTCAAGTTCTTAGATGGTATAACATCTTCAACACCTCCTTCATATCTTACTTTATAAGTGTCATCGTTTGTGTTATAGCCAAGTATTTCAATAACCACTCCTCGCTTTGCTTCGTCAATGGTTTCAGCAAGTTTGCCATTACTACTTTCGACTAATTTATGTCGAGGATAAAACGCAATAGAGTCGTCGGCAGCTTTTATAAGATATCCATTACCTTGCGTAGAGTCTACGATATAATAATTTCGACTTAACCTTAAACGTTTCTTTGTCAACGGTTTGTCGTCAAGAACTACACGAACTTTTGTACCAGGAATGAGGGTAAATTGTGTTGAATTTCTGATATTTTGTGTTTGGCTTCGTTTCTTTTGTATATACTTTTCTTCTTGTTGTTGTGTCATTGAATTTGGTGTATGTCCTGTTGTAGAATGTGTTGAGGAATTATATACTTCGAGAAAATGTTTCATTGTTTCTTCGGTAAAGTCTCGCTCTTGGTTTAAATCTCTGAGAGTCCTTATGAAGCGGTTTATGATGCCGAGTATGTTATGGTTATGGTCTTCAGTAGTGTAGTGAGTTATGTTATGCTTAATGAGAAATTCTGTGATTTCATTGCTGAGGTATGCACTGTCTTGGTCTGATGTTAAAGTACTTGGGTTATGTTCTGATACAAACTTTTGTAAAACTCTTAACACTTCACGAGTTCCTTTATTTTTCATTGGATATGCATATGCTTTACGAGTGTTAACATTTATGAAGATGAGGAATGGTTTATGTCCTCCTTTTCTGCTTTGAATGAGAGTGTCAAATTGGTATGCGTCAGGAGTGTTGGAGTAAATTGGTAAAAAGTAGTCGTAAGGGTTTATTTTTGTTTGATGTACAACATTTTTGTCAAAGAACCTTTTCACTTCAGCTCTGTTAGTAAATCCCCAACTCTTTGCAGCTTCATTGAACTTCTTAAATGACCTCCATGGATGTTGTTCGAATACTTCTTTCAAGCTCATTTATGTAAAGTTAAAGATTTTAACCAACTCGTATCCAAGCGTGCATTGTTATATAAGGAGGCATATAATCTTTTCCATTACCTGCTGGGTCTGTAATACCAGCTACAACATGTGTATGATTTCCTGCAGTTCCACAGAAAATACCTGTGCTTGAATCTACTGGGTCAGTTGAAATATCATATCTATGCATTCCCTGTCTATCCGAACCCGCTGCAAGATTTGTATAACCTCTTTTTGTTATTGAATGTGAATGGTTTCCTTCCACAGATGTTCTTCCACTGAACCTATGCATATGTGAAGGAAGGTTTTCAATACCTATTTTCTTTGAACCTCCCATCTTCATTGACTGCGTATTAGTGTAGAATGGAAAACTGTCAACTATTTCATACCATCTACCACCAAATAAAGTGTTTGGATTTATTGGATTCATAGACGTATAAACAGCTCCTATAGGATATATTAAATCATATATGCTCATAACTCTATAAACATATTCTAAAGAACTTATGTCATTAAATACCATTTGGAATGTATCTCCCGGATGAAATGTTGCATTTGTTCCACTTTTATAATGTAATGTTAGTTCAATAGAATTATCCAAGAAAAATTCAAAAGTATCTGGTTGAAGACCTCTAACAAATTCAAATGGAGTTGCTGGTTCACCATTTATAATTTCTGTTGTAAATGTCATTGTATCTGGTTTCGAAAATTTCTTTGTTAGTTCTGCATCCACATAAGTTTTATCTGCTTTCTTATCTAACATTGTTGGTAGTTCATGTGCTTCAAAGTTTCTGGCATGACTTTCAATGTTCCTGCAACTCTTATCTAAACTGTTAAGAGTATCTTTTACGCTTGTACTTGGATTTTCTAATGGTGCACTTGAACCAAGGTCAAAGTTCAATATTATGTCATCAGCTCTAACAGTAGTGAAGGATTTATGTGTATGGTTCTTGTCAGCTTTACTGTCTAATGTAGCTTGAAGTTCATTTATATCGGAGATGTTGTGTTTATGAGATTTCAAAACTTTGTTCATTGCTTCGAGTTCAACTTTGTCAGCTTTACTTTTAATAGCATCTTCAAACGTTATTTTTGCCTTAACTCTCAAAGTAAATCTTGGTTCAACTAATACACCGTTAACATTGAAAGTAGAGGCATAAATTTCACCGGTATAACCAAATGCTTCTGGTGCTTTAGCTACATCATACTGTACAGTACAGCTTATGTCATAACCTTTAGCACGAATGTATTTATATCTTCTTTCATTAACATTTTTTGTCTTCGCTTCATCACTTCGTGTTAAATATCCATGGTAGTCCGTTATAATCTGTTCGTCTGAAGTTATATAATGAACATGGTTCTTGTCCGCTTTACTATTTAATGTAGCTTGAAGTTCATTTATATCGGAGATGTTGTGTTTATGAGATTTCAAAACTTTGTTCATTGCGTCAAGTTCATTTTTGTCCGCTTTACTATTTAATGTAGCTTGAAGTTCATTTATATCGGAGATATTGTGTTTATGTTCTTTATCTGCTTTTTCGGCTAATTTCTCTTCTATCTCATTTATTTCAAGTTCATGCCTACCACCACCTCCCGAAGAAGTATTTTTCTTCAGCTCTTGAAGAACATCCACTTCGCCATCTTTAGTGTCAATAATGAGACTTTGTGTTAAAACCTTTCCTGTCTTAATGGATGTTTGTAAAACTTCTTCTTCACCGTGTTCGGGGTCATGGTCGTCATCATATCTTGTGAAATCAGAGATGTTGTCATACATTAAACATATCTGTCTCAAAAGTTCTGCTATTTGAAACTGGAACGAAAGATATACAGAACTTTCATCATCTCCTAAAGTCAAGTCTGCTTTCTTAAGTATTTCTTGAATGTATGCAATGAGAACAGAGTACCTTGGAAAATATTCGAACAATATTTCATTAGCTGTTGGTTTTGGTGGTTCTTCTGGAGTTTCTGTTGTTTCAGTTCCTTCTGTAGTTCTGTTGGAGTTTCTGCATCTCTTGACTTCAATGCTCTTGCTCTCAAAGACCTAAATGTTAGAGCACCAGGTTTTACAAAGGACTTTATAAATGCTTTAATAGTTCCTGGTAAGTTATTGTTAGCATTAAGTAAGTTCCTTATGCTTCCATCATGTACGTCCATAGCACTATGTAAAAACTATACTTTTCTTGTAGTCAGCAATAGACTGACTGTGATTTTTTAAAGATTTGTCAATACCTTTAAGCCAATCTTCATGCATGTCTGATACTGAGCCAAGAATATCATTTGCTTCCTTTAGTGTATTTTGTGCTTGTCGTAAAGTATCCAATCCCGTACGTGCATTGTTTGCTATACGTCTTACAGTATCTATTTGACTCCTTGTTTCTTGCATCCAACCAGATAAAGTTTTAATAGTATCCGAACCATTTGAAATGAAGTTCAAAGCATTTTTAACGTCATTTAAAACTTCTTCACCAAGTACCCCATATCTTTCCGATTTGGTATTGAAGAACTCCATATGAAGCAGCTGTTAAACCAGTATTTATAAGGTCCCATATCCATGATTTAGCAGTTTTTCCATCCTTTCCATCCTTTCCATCCAAACCGTTTTCGCCTTGAGGTCCTTGTATTCCTTGTATTCCTTGTATTCCTTGTATTCCTTGTGGTCCTTGAGGTCCGGTGTCACCCTTCTCTCCTTTCAGTTCATCTTTATGTTCGTTATAATATTCTAATGTCATAAGGTGTACATCATTACTGCTACCAGCAACGCCGAGAATTTGTTTCTCATTCATGACTAAATTCTTTAGGCATTTAATGTTGTCGTCAAATCGAAAGCTCTTTAACAATTCAATGAGAACATTTAATACTTTCACTAATGAGGCATCTACTGTAGAATTTATATATTGCACCGTTCCATCATTTATAATAGGAACTTTGCTTGTTGTAATGAATGGGTCATAAGTGTTAAAAGTATCGAAATCAATGACTTTTTTAGTTTTTCCATCGTCAATGACTAAATCATTGCCTTCAATGGTTAAAGTTGAGTTTTCGTTTACTAGTTCATGTGCTCTTCTTGCTTCATTTGTTTCATACGCATATGCAGCAATAGTCATATTTTAATGAGAATAAAATGTTGTTCTATTTGCAAAGTACAGACCCAAACGAATACGGGACAGTAAAGCTACAAACAAACTTAGGTCTTCAGAATGAAGCACTTGCTTTCAGAGTTGTTGACTTCAATACTATCGCAACTTTTGTCATAACAGATGAAACAGATTTCATGGAGTTTGAAATAGATGGAAAGAAGCACGAAATAAGATTTCACAATAATGTAGAATATAAGATGGAAACATTAGCTGGAGTGTTAAATGCTCTCATAAATACTACAATAAACAAGGATAACGAAGAAAACTTAATGAATGTTAAACTTATTGCAGGAGTTTTGAAGTTCAGTTATGCAAAGGAGTTTATGATAACACGAATGAGTCATAGAGTTCAATTGCTTTTAGGAGCATACCATATGACATTTCCTTTGAAAAGTGTTGACAAAACGATTGAGATGAAATCTGTTCCATACGTATGTTATGGTAATTGTTTGTACATTGAGTCTAAAATAGCTAATGTCACAGGCATTTCAGGAGTTAATAGTAAAGGTTCAGTAGAATATAAATCCTTCTGTTATGCAGTCAATTCAATGTTCATTCCAAACGTTCCTGTCATAGCAACTCATTTAGGTAAATGGATTCGCATTAGTCCTCATAATTTGAAAGACATGCAATTCAGACTTGTTGACTTTCAAGGCGAGCCTGTAGAACTGAAGGCACCAGTGCGAATGACTGTTGAAGTTGACTTTTTAGAAAATATTAAATGCAACAGCTTACAAGAGAACTCAGAGCTAAAAATATAAAGTATGAATGTTATGTATTAGGTCATGAACTTTGGTTATTGCTGTTTGATGAAACAAATGAGTTAGTTATGTCAGTCAAGAGAACAGAAAAAGGCGTCAAAGGCGCCGAGCGCAAAGCGCTATGTTGTGTTAGTGAAAACTGCACCAAGTCAATAAGATTAGGTTTGCATTATGAAGATGAGTTCGATACTGTTGAAGAAGTTTTGGACAGATATTACAAATTGCTTTAATTTACTAAAACATATTTCAAGCAAAGTTTATATTCTGTTGAAAGTTTTGTATACTCGTTCGAATATTTATACTTAAACTCAACTCCTGTAGTTCCTGGTGTTTCAATGATGCGGATGTTACCTATTTTCATGAATAGTGGAGTTTGACCACAGCATTCGATTTCAGGGTCGAGATAGTCAATGACACATTGCTTTCCTGTTATTCGTGAGATAACATTTTCAAGGTCCTCCTTTGTTAGAATTATTTGGTTCTTGCTTATAAGATTTGTCAAAAGCTTCTTATCGTCTTTGAGTAAAATTGTTTGGTATAACTGAAGAAGGTAATGGTCTACGTTATCTGAAGGATTTGTTTGAACATTTATGTAAGGATTGTCGTTGGCTTCTCTTGAAAGAATTTGGTCCAGTGGTGGATACTCTAACTTAACATCTGATGTAGCGTTAGCGTTTGAAGCTGAGTTTAAATTCACGGATTTCAGTTCTGGTTCTTTTTCTTTCAAACACTCTGAACTATAGTTCTTTATGACAATATTGTTTGTCGTTCGTGAGTCAACATTTGATGTTGGTTCATTGGGAACATTAACGGCACCAGCTAAGATGGACTTCTTCTTCATTTTATAGAATAAAAACCTTTTATATGTAGAAATGAACAATACACTCGACAAGGGTTTGAATGTAAAGCTAACGAATGAAAATATTGTTGAATTCACTGAGACAGGAGCTGTGTATAAAGATGTAGAACTACTGAACAAAGACTAAGGAAGAAGCAGGAACATGAACAAAGGGTGGAAGCCTATAAAAATTTATGTCAATGATGGCTCAGGAGGTTCAAACATAAAGTATGCAGAAAGTTATAGAGTTTATGCTCTCAAGGGAGAGAAGCCTTCATTTAAGAACAGCTATTCTAACACATATCCTCAAAAGCTAACGGATGGGGAAGTGGATGATTATGAATGACAGCAAAAATATTAACAGAAATGGCGACAGAGATGCATGGAATTTGTTTACCATCAGTCAATTGAAGGTTAAACTTTAAAACAATGTTGGTCGTTCCCATGAATATTTTTGACTTTAATGGTATTAGTCATGATATGAATCTCAAGGTATAACGAGGAGAGATGAGAGACTTATATGCTTCCCAAATTTCTTCAAAAGGTAATGTTATACCTGACTGTTTCCAAATGAGTTCAATATCATAACGTGAGAAACCTTGAAAGATAACGAAGTCAGTTATGAGACGTTTTATGTTTAAAGCTAAAAACCTCCATGTTTGCATAAGTATTGCTACAGTTAAATGGTAATGTCTGACTTTAGTAATGATATTAGCTAATGGTGAGTCAGGTTTTGACACTAAACCTTTTCCGCGAAGTCGTCGCAAACTAACAAAGTATTTGAAGGATATTTTTTGAAGGGGTATTTTGAAAGTTTGACAGAATGTAGTTTGTAAGTCGTTTCATATCGTAAACTCCTGAGTACTGACGTAAGTGGTGTTTGTCAATAATTCTTTCCATCTCCTCAGAAGTCTTTTGCATTCCTGACTGTATAAATTCAACGATGGCATAATATTTCCTCTTACGTCGAATGTAACGTTGAAGAAATTCAATGAGTTCACTGTCTGGAACTTTAACGACAGAGGCTTGAACTTTTGACATAAATGTTTTCGCTGTTGAATCCATAGAGTCTGAAGTTGCTGATATAATGATTTGGTCATAGTAAGAGTCGTTTCCTAAACGCTCTGTTATGAGTATATGACGAATTAAATTAAATGTCTTACCTGAACCCATCTTTCCACAATAGAAATACACACCATTTGAACAGAACTCATAATCTTTACTGAAAGGAAGAATAAGAGAAGAGTTAAGTTTGTCTGTAGTTTCATTCATGTCTTCATCTACGTCATGTATTAAATGCTTCATTTTATCTCCATTAAAAATGCAAGTCAGAAATATTCAGAACATAGCACCGAGTCTAACTGACAAGAGTATAAAGATATACTATGAACACGTTATGATGAAACCAACCAAAATTCAAGAAAGTCAGTATACTTATGAATATCCAATGCACTGGGTAGAGTATGTAGGAGGTGAGAAAGCTATTGAAATCAGACAGGTTCGAAGTATTCCAGCAGGAAGAACAATATTATTGAAGAACTTTAATGTTTTGAGATATAATGATGAAACAAAGAAGCAAGATAGTTTTCCTGTTGCTGTGTATGTGAACCTAGACACAGGAGATGACATGAAAGTTTTTTAACACAAAGCTTCAAATGGGTAGTGAGAGAACAACTGACTGTGGAAGGATCATTACCTTCAGAAGTTACCATAGTATATAATTTTGAAACAAACTCAATAGATTTTAAAGTCATCTCTGCAAAGAAGTCAGGTTTTACATTTAATGAAGCAGATGTATATTCGAATGAAAACTTCAAAGCTATTGCATGGTTAGATAATGACGATTGCTTTAAGAAAATATTTAAATTCAGTGACTCAAAGATGTCAATAGATGACCTTCGTGGAATGTTACCATCGACGTTTACAGTTGAAGGCTCAGCAGGATTGCTTACAAGATTGTCAATTGGGGTATTTGGTCTCGTGAGAACATTGTTTATAAAATCCAGTATAAGTGAATTTGCTGAAGAATCTATATTATGTCTTTCAAACTACATGTATTCGCCACCGAAGCATTATAGTATAACAAACTTTGTCAGTAAGTTTAACATAAGACTTGTCGAACCTTCTTCAATGAAAGATGTTGTGCTACCTAAAGATGGAAAGGATGGACTCATTATTGAGATGATTTTAATTGCATATTAAATGAGCTTGTTCTTGAAGGTCATTCATGATGAAATAACTGTTGTAGAAGATGTTAGCAATTGTTCAGACATTTTGAAGCGAATAGATGATATAAGAAATAAGTTAGATAGACCGCAAAGCGGTGAGGACGAAGCCCGTGAGAACGCTTATGTTTCATTGACTTTCTCCAGTAACGAGAACTTTTATGAGATAATATTGAAGAGAGATGATTTTAATATGGTGTAAATGGTAGCTTGGGCAGCTTTAGGCGCAATGGGAACAAAAGCATTAGCATTTGGAGCAAAAGCACTTGGAGCTTATGACGCAGTAAATAAAATGAGTGGAGGAAGGGTTTCGAAGACATTAGATGCAAATAAAGGGAAGATTGGAGGCTGGGTTGCAAAGAAGTTAAGATTAAATAAAATAGGGCTCATAAATAAAGCATCCAATTTGGTTGCGACTGAGTCAGAAAATGCTTTAGGAAAGGACGATGAGTTTGCAAAACACGCAAAAGACTTTAATGACCAGATGAAAGGTGAAACAATGCATTTAAATAGAGTCGATGGAACTCTTCCTCCACCAGTAGTTCTTCCGTATGGTCCCTATGGAATGTATGGAAACCCTTACGAAAGACCATTTAACCCATTGACTGGTGGAAGTAACTGGTATCATTACGGCCGAAGAAGAAAGACAGTCAAGTTGGAGACAGACGTGAAGAAAGCAACTAAAAAGAAACCAAGGAAGAGAGTTATAAAGCAATGAATTCAACAGGGTGAAAAAACAGGTGAAAAAAGAGGTGAGATCTCACCGCTTCACCTAAATTTATTTTTGTGCTATGTTTTCATACGTGTGAGGGTGGTGATATCATTAATTTTTAAGTTTATTTTTTTTATTTTATTTTTTATTTTATTTGGATGTAAATGACGAAAACTATTGAGATAACAAACTACAACGGTCATGAGTTCAAGAATTTGTTCTTCGTTCCTCGTGAAAATACATTCTATCAGATACGAGGGAGAAAGGGTAAAGTTAGTTTGAGCGTTTATGAAGGAATGAAGAATGGAAAGTTTATACAAGCATACGATACAAACGGTAAACGTGTTTCATTAGCTTTGTCAAAACTTACTAACATTTATTTTGACAGTGATTTTGACTCTGACGATTGGAGCGACAGCAGCGATACTGAAGAATATGAACTATTGTGTGAAGCACAGCAATGGGAAGAGTTGCAATACTTTTGTAAGTGAGAACGTTTATTTTTTACAGTAGTGAAGTCATTTGTGAAAACGTTAGTGAGGTGAAGTGGTTGGTGGTTTTGTAAATATTTAAGGTTAAGTTAGTGTTGTCGTTTGTGTTGTAAAATATATGTTAACGGTTTTGTAAAGTGTCAAATTCACATATAACGGGTACGGTGGAACGCAGTGCCTCCGTACACATGATATGTATACTAACTGCATTATTATATTGAGATATTAAATTGTAGTGCGGCAACCAAACTTTGTTGAAATAATCAATATAATCTTTGATCGAATCAACTTTATTTTGATTAATTATATGCATTGTAAGTACAAATTCTTCATGAGACATGAATGGAGTAATAGAATATAGCTTAAATAAAGAATTTTGTAAAGTATTGAAATTTTTTGTATAAAGTGCTACAAGTTTCCTGTGCAAAGCTTGTTTGAAATGAAATAGGCATCCAATTATACGGACTTTAGGGAAAATTTGTTGAAGTGCCTCTATCATTCCCTTTTCAAAATCACAATGAATTTGAATTAGCTTTGAAATTGAATACCCTTGACAGTAAAAATATATTCAAATGCCTTCTTATAAGATTCAAATGTGCGGTTTTTCATGAATATAAATAAAAGTGGTAGATATTGATTTGTTGAAGGTTCACAAATCATAATTGTTAGCATCTGTCCTTTTTGAAAATGTTTTGGTGTAATTTTAAAAGTTCCATCGCAAAATAAATCTGTGGCTTCTTTTGCAAATTGAATTGCCTTCTCAAAACCAAAAAACATCGTCTCACAATTTGCTTGAAAATCATGGCCAATGAAAAACTGCTCGCCATTTATTAAACAAAAATTAGCAATTTCATCGTCTGTAATTTTTTCTCCAACAGAAAATTTTCTTGACTTATTATAAACTTCCCTGACCAATGAATCTTTAATTAATGGGTTTTCATCAGTACCAACAGCAAGTTCTGTCATAAATTTTTTAATCTGCTGAAAAGTGCCGTTGTCTTCAGAAAATTTTGCCATTGCCTTATTGTATATTTCTGTCAGAGTCATTGATTTATGAAGATCATTTTTTTCATTTTGTAACTTTTTAAATTGTCTGCATTCGGGTATATGTTCCTTTTGTAAATCTTCGGAAACTGAACTGTTCTCAATTTTAAACTAAATAACGTGCTTGACAAGAATGATCGATGCAACGGTAGTAACGTTCAATATTATTTGAATTAATATTTGTATGATCATGCGAATAAAGCATATCTTTGCGAACAATTGTATCAGGATATTTTCCAGTAACTGCGGGAATATTTTTAACTGCAATATAACTAAAGTATCTTCTGACAGCTTTAGATTCATTTTCGTGGTATTTAATATTAAAATATTGAAGAACTTGTTTGATTATATTCGTTTTTTCATCTCTCGATGTTGATTTTTGGTATTTATCAGATTGTTCCCTGATAAATATTTTATTTTCGTCTGTAAAGTTTGCTCTTTTTTTGATTAAATATAGATGATTTTCCCATTAAAAAATGAAATGATGCAAAATTTACGAAAACCGTTCGAAAATTGAATCAAAAATGAAAAGTAATACTTAAATGAGTAATTCTTTGAGATATTGGTCTTAGATTGAATGTAGCGTCATTCTTATATAGAATATATATTCATATCATCGGAAATATGATAAAAAGCATATAATAAATGTCAAAAAAGTGAACAAATAAGCAAAGATATTTTTTAAAAAACAATGAAAAGTAATACTTAAATGAGTAATTCTTTGAGATATTGGTCTTAGATTGAATGTAGCGTCATTCTTATATAGAATATATATTCATATCATCGGAAATATGATAAAAAGCATATAATAAATGTCAAAAAAGTGAACAAATAAGCAAAGATATTTTTTAAAAAACAATGAAAAGTAATACTTAAATGAGTAATTCTTTGAGATATTGGTCTTAGATTGAATGTAGCGTCATTCTTATATAGAATATATATTCATATCATCGGAAATATGATAAAAAGCATATAATAAATGTCAAAAAAGTGAACAAATAAGCAAAGATATTTTTTAAAAAACAATGAAAAGTAATACTTAAATGAGGAATTCTTTGAGATATTGGTCTTAGATTGAATGTAGCGTCACAAATTTCACAAATATAATTTACTATACAATTTTATTCATTTTTTTAAAATGGCTGACGACAGTCTGTATCAACTAACTCAACTAGTCAAGCATAATGATTATTCTTCGGATTCATTAAATCAACTTTATCAATGCATAAGTACAATGACAGAAAGATCAATTGGATGCTTGAATTGGGATAAATTTTTCAAAAAAATCACAGTGACTGATGAAGTTCTTTTACATTTTTTAGCATCCGTTTTAAACATTGAAAAATATCAGAATGTTTCAAGGATTCTATTTTTTATCACAATATTAATCTTGAAAAATTCAGTAATTTAACTGAAACAGAACAACAAACAATTTTAAATTCCTACAAAGCGGATAAATTTACATATTACATAATGTGCTCACAAATTGTAAAATCAAACTGGAACAATTTATCCCAAACTTTAGTTAATATTGCAAATCAATATTTGCCATTTTTAGATGAAGAAAAGCAAATATATATATTTACTGAAATAACTGGCAATTATCAAAATTTTGAAATTTCAGTTGCAAACTTGTTACTTTTTTATGAAAACAATGAAGAAAAATTAAGCAACTGTTTTAATTTAACATTGTTCCAGCAAATTTATTCCAAAAATGGAATCGAGCAAATGATATTTTTTGCTGCAAATACAATTTGTTGCAATAACACTTCTATCAATTTTTACAATCTCCTTGAAATTGAAGAAATGAATCCATTTGATTTTTTTTATTTCTCAATTCAATATAAAGAGATATTAAATTGCGATGATTTTCCAAAAGTTACAGAAGTAATCACAGGTTTAATCTCAGCTTCAAATATTAATGCTATTATGCGAATTTGCCAAAAAATTTTGGATAAAATTACATTTTATAAATGTAATTATTGCCATATTACCTCAATATGGAATTTTATCACAAATGCAGCAATAATTCTTCCTGATGAAGATTTATTAATCAAATTATTAAAATTCATAGAAAAAACAGAAAAAGCAACAGATGAATTATTCGAACCGGAGAATGATTTGGGTTTCTATGAATATTTAAATTCGATTTTCTCAGATATTACATCTGCGAGAAATAAGCAATTTCTCTTGGAATTTCTAAATACCCATGAAGATGACTTCACTTATGATCAAACATTGTGAGGTCATTTTTGATCAACAAATTAATTGAAATTCCGATCAAAAAAAATTCACAAATTGGATCAAAAAAATCGAATCTCAAGTTAAAAATAAAAAATTTCTACATTTTTATCAAATTTAGATTTTTTTTTTCAAATCATGCGAATTGATTGAATAATTGCATATTTTATCCCATGCATCTAGAAGTATGTGTAATATTTTTGCTTTCATCAAGAAATTGTCGAATTTGATCTTAATTTTTTTTGAAAAATATACTTTTAGAAAAAGAAATAGTGATTGAATAGCTGCCCATGCTGTAAAAGGGTTATTTTTACAAGTAAAAAAATTGTTATTTTTCGAGCAAGTCGAGGCTTTTTTACCATCTTATTTTTGAAAAATTTACGAAAAATTATATCTGAAAAAACGCTTCATTTTGATATCTTACAATGATAAAATACCAATGTTGCTGGGATATAATAGCTACACCTGGACATCTACTACATTAATGCGTATGACAGGTAAAGTTGATTTCAAAAGTATAGCCTGGAAAGATTACAATAAATCAACGATAATTCAAAAAAATTTCTTATAAGTTAACATAATAAAAATTTAATTTTTATATTGCTTGTATTATACTTAAGTATATAATATATTTAAATCTTAGAATGAAAATTCGGGACGCCCTAGCTATTCAATTTTCCCTTAGGACGCCCATAAACCTCTCAAAAATGTGATGTAAATATCACAATTTTGAGAAATTTACACTAGGACGCCTTAGGACGCCAACCCCCTTTTTTACCCAAATCTAAACGTAAAAGAACAACTCAGCGTGGCACAAAGATTTAAAGTCTACATAAACACTAAATAGCGGTTCCTTTGATAGCAGATCTATTTTTCGATAATTAAAAATTTTGATTTTATTGAGCTTAGCTTAGATTTCTTTTCTCACATATCTCATTTTAAAGGGCTATCTGTTTGAAGTTTTAATAAGATTTCCTTCAATTCTGAGATGGGATATCATGTGAAATCAAAAAATTGTCATGAAAATAAATTTGACAATGGGAGAATTGTTTACGAATCCAAATCCATTTCCATATGAGGGAAGGATTCTTTTGGTAATGAATTTACCTTATGACGTATCACCTACACAAGTACGTGACTTTCTTATTAGTAAGGGTCAAATTCTTAGAGTTGATTTAGAAAAAGATCACGCAGGACAAATGAATGGTATGGGATTTATTGAATTTAACAACCCAGATGATTGTAAAGCAGCTTTGGAATTAAATGGAACCCAGTTTGGCGGAAGAACATTTAAATGCAAGTTTGCTGATCATCCACCTCCAGAACTTACACGATTTTACATCAGACAGCCAGTTGATAGACCAGTTCCAGATAAAGTTCGACAAACAATTATTAATGAATGGAAATATGGTCCATCAGAAAATAAGAAGACAGGCCCTCCTAAGCGTGCATTAAAGCATAAATCACTCCGCAAGAGAAATACATACAAAAAGCCAGAAGATCAAAATGATAGGAATTCAAGTGGTTATTCCGACTATTCAGACTCAGGATCTTACAGTTATGGATCGTACTCCGATTAAAATTACTATAAAACAGATTTTGTAAAGGAAATTAAATGTTGGATTCTCAATACGAGAAAAATGGACATAACACTATCTATTACTTAAGCATTTGTGAGTTAGAGTTTTATCCACATATTATAAAGAATTAAATTTGTTGTAAAATTTATTTATCCTACATTTCTTTTTTTTTTCTTTGCTTTATTATCAGAAGGTATCACATAATCCTCTTTTCCAAAAGTAAATATATCATTATCTTTTCTATTGATAGAACGTCGAAATATGGATCTCAACACAATAACATCGTCAATTATTTTTGTTTGGATTTCGATGGAAACTTAAGTTAATCAAATTTGATTTGCTTGTTTGATATTCCTTTCATTTTATCATCAGTAATTCATTTTCATTTCTGTAGTAAAATACAATGAATACACACCACGTTTCTTATTGATTCATGTATTACTACACTCATAATATACTTCTTTCTCAATAATTCAGATTGAGTTTGGATGAAATGCAATGATTTCATTAAGATACATAACGGACACAATTTTGGTCGATATTTTTGTTGTTAACGATGTTTTTCCTTTTGAAGAAAACCATTTTCTCATTCTGGAAAGCGTTATTATAAGGATCCTTGCACCATATTTGATGAGCTAAAAAATTCCTTTTCGCAAGGATACAGAATTGTTTTCATTCAATGAAAATATATATTCTGTACGCACTAGTCAATATAGGTACATATTGCTATAGATATTTTCTTATTAATCTCTTCGTATAGTAAGATAGAGACGGTCAAAGTCTCCTAAAAATTGAATTAAAAATTACGGTAGCAACTTTTTAAAATTTTTGACATTGTAAAGTAATTTTATTTGCCCGGCCACTTAAAATTAGGAGATGAGTATCGGTATTGACTTTGGCAATTCCTTCACCCGTGTGGCTCTTAAAAAGGAAGGTGAAGCTCCACAATTACTTAATATTGATGGTGAACTCAAAGAAATGCCATCATTTGTTTATATTAAACCAGATGGTGTATTAGTTGCAGGTTCAGAGGCTAAGAGCCATGCAGAAGCCGAACCAAAGAACACCATCAACAATATCAAACGCTTTACAGGCGCTAGCTATTCAATTTGTGTTCAAGAAGGCCAGCCATACCCATTTGAGCTTGTCAACGAGAACAACAAGGATCAACATGCTGCTGTTGGCTGCACAATCAATGGAGAAAAGAAAGTTTACACTGTTTCTCAACTCCTCAACTCAATTTTCCAAAAAGTTGCTCAAAATCCAGAATTAGCTGACAAGAAAGTTGTTTTAACTATTCCTCCATACATGAGCATCGTACAGCGCGAAATTATCAAGAAAGCTGCCAAAGACGCAAATCTCAAAGTTATCGACGTAGTTTACGAGCCATTTGCTGCCATTGCAGCCTACGCTGATAAGATTCCAGATGGTGTCCGTAACATCGTCGTATTCGACATCAGCCAGACAAATACTGTTGTTTCAGTTTGCAAAGGCCGCAAGAACAGTCCACGTCTTCAGTCATGGAGCGGTGATGATGTTGGTGGTGATTCATTTACAGGCGATGCAACACAGTTTATTTCCCGCGAATTTAGAGTTACATATAAGCAACCAATCAAAAACAACCAAGAGGCCATGGATAAGCTTTTCAAGTGCATAGACGAGGCAAAAATCAAATTACTAGATAGCGAAACTGTCGAAATGTCTGTTCCTCAGATTCTTCCTGGAATTGACTACAAAGACTCAATGGACCGCGAGAAGTTCGATTATATGATAGAGGACACACTCGGAACTGTTATGGAAATCGTCGACAAAGCCCTCGAAGACGCTAAAATCGCAAAGAAAGATGTAACAGATGTAATCGTTTGCGGTGGAACAGCTCGTCTCCCAAGAATCGCTGATGTCGTTGAACAACACATTGGTGTAAAGCCTGTTTCCGGAATTGATCCTGCTAATGTTGTTGCTTATGGTGCATCAATCCTTGCATCACAAATATAATTCTGAATAAAATCTTTTCTTTTGATAATTGTTTCTTTGATTTTTGTCTCTTATTTGATAATAATTTCTACTATTGTAACATTTCATGACATTAGATTTAATAGAAACATCTTAACTCCTTATAAAGAGTTCAAAGAAGATATTTTGAACTCATTATATAAATTTCAGGAAAATTCATGAAATAGGATATTAATTTCACCAACCTTTTAATGTAGTGAATGTCTTATTGACAGATATCATAAAGAAACTGCTGAATTTCAAGCTTATTTTCCGATTTGGATATAAAATGTTGAAGAATATGAATGAATGAGGTAATACTAGGTAGAATCCTTTTGTTTTATTGTAAAGACTTGAAAGGTGATACTATGTATTGAATAAATCAAATTCATCAAATTTTTTTACCCTACATAGTATTAGTGCACAATACACTCTTGTCGCTCAAAGTTTTGCAATCACATTCTGATTGCAGAAGATTGTCTCATTCTGGGAGACATTCAGAGGCAATGTCTCCCGGAATGAGACACCGTGACCGACAAGAGTGCACAATACACTCTTGTCGCTCAAAGTTCCGCATTCAAGTTATGAATGGGGAACTTGATATCATTCTGGGAGACATGCAGTGACAATGTCTCCCGGAATGAGACACCGTGACCGACAAGAGTGCACAATACACTCTTGTCGCTCAAAGTTCCGCATTCAAGTTATGAATGGGGAACTTGATATCATTCTGGGAGACATGCAGTGACAATGTCTCCCGGAATGAGACACTGTGACCGACAAGAGTGCACAATACACTTAATGTTTTCAAATTTTCAGATTTAAATTTAATCTTTATTTTCATCATCATTTATAGTCTTGTTCCTTTATACAGTTATAATAAATTATCGTCAGATTCTAATATTTAAGATTCTTACTACTCAATTCAATATAATTATGTTAGTCACTCATATTCAGGAGAATAATTTAAAAATCTATAGCTCATATTTTGATAGTTATATATTTAGATGATATATATTGCAATTCCGGTTTCAACACGATCAAATGCCAAACCAAGACAAAATATATATGAATTTTCAAAATATCGATTTACATTAGAATCTATATCTAATTTTATCAATACACAAGTAGTGAATGTTCAATACATCTTTGAGCAACGTGAATAGCACAATTTTATAGGATTATTAGTTGATTATATAAATATAAGCCAAATCGAATCTGCTGTATAGTACTTTAGTTTATCATTGAATGTTAAATGTGTTCAGATAAATATTTGAGTCAGATATCGCATTTTCTAATTTCAAAATTTATCTCATGAAGTTAGAATTTATTTGATCATACAACATCATGTTAGTCAAACCAGAGTTCAATGGCGATTCTAAAATGGAACAAATGCTTGTTTTATCAAAATGTTAAAATATTAATCTAAAAAACTTAATATCTAACCAAACCATTCTAGAATTATTATATACAGGTATGGGCAATCTAAATGCACACGGAATTCGGAAAATTAAAAAGAATATTTATGAGATTATTAAATCTTATGTAATTCAATGAAAAGTAGATAATATGAATATCCATAGGCTATATATCAACATATGAGTTTTTGGTTTGACCAATACTATACTAATGTGATCAAATTAATCTGATTTCTTAGATTTTCATTTGAAGCATTTGCAGTAGTAGGGGTACCTTTATATATTAACATATTAAAAAATTGCGCTCCGATTCGCAGTTTCTTCATGATTTTGAGATTGCATTAGATTTCGCGATGCAGAAAAAAATCACTTTAGATTCCCGTCAAACTCTAAGTATAAGCATGTCTCTATATGTAGAAACTGTCTGCGCTATTTATTTCCCGGCTCAAAAAACCACGGTGTCTGTGTGAGGAAAATACCCATTTTAGGACCCTGGGTAGGGTCATGAAAATTTTCCAAGAGTTGGAAATATAGGGTATTTCAAATCATGAAATAGAAGAACAATTTCACTTGTGTTTTAATGTAATGTATATTCTATTGATAGATATCATAAAGAAATTAGCTAGATTCAATGTCTTGATTCATGAAAATTGAAAGGTTTACAACGGTTTTGAATTGGTCTTCCTTTTTTACAATGGGTGCTGGTACACCATCATTCGGTCCAAGACATAACAAGACACACACAATCTGCCGCCGCTGTGGCAACCGCTGCTTCCACATTCAGAAGGGCAAATGCGCTAAGTGTGGCTATCCAGACGCTACAATGCGCCATTATGACTGGGAAAAGAAGGCCCACCGCAAGCGTGCTCAGGGCTCTGGCGAAATGCGCCACCTTAAGGTTACATTTGCTAAGCTCCAGCGTGCTTATGCTCCAAAATAAATTTTTCAATATTATAATAACGAGTTA
The DNA here is from genome assembly GCF_026262505.1 of Trichomonas vaginalis G3. Lineage (NCBI taxonomy): Eukaryota > Parabasalia > Trichomonadida > Trichomonadidae > Trichomonas > Trichomonas vaginalis. The sequence continues at coordinate 15,985,806 of NC_067204.1, read as the reverse complement.
TTGCTAATTATATATTACAACTTCATTTATTTAACTAAGGCATATATATACTTTTATCTTTTACATCTGAAATTATTTTTTTTTTGTTAGATATATTATTTTTTTCTTAAATCGGTTTGAGTTATTGAGGGAATTTTCATTATATGAAAATCCAAGACAGTTTATTACTCATTTTTTCAAAAAATTCTGATTTGCCTAATTTAATTTCTTATTCTTTATGAAACTGGGAGTTATAAGTTGTTGAAATAGCAGTTACCTCCGATATAGCCCAAAATCTTAGAAAAATCTTAATACTTTTTCCTAGTAGTATATAATGCGGGTTTTGTGACTTTTTTTGTAAACGTAAGAATTCATACAATATCGAGCGATTTTGTATCATTTTTTTTAACATATGAAGTAAAAAATGTATGATTCTTACGGTTTTTATTCTTACGTTTTTGAATAAATCAAGATTTAAAAAATTTTCAAAATTGTAAGACATTTACACTAAACCCATACATAATGAAATAAAAAAAATAAAAAAATAAAAAATAAACTTTAAAAATTCATGTCTTACATTTTTGAATAATTTATTTTTTTAATTTGTATGAAAATGAGTGTCAAAACTAACAACGTTAAAAAATTAGGATTCACAAATGAGGAAATAAAGGATATATTAGAGGAAGCGGGTTATGAGGTTAGTAAATATTATTTAAGAAATTGTCAAAAATTCGCGGAGTTTTTAAATGAGTTTGATTATGATAGAAAAATGAATAAAGATGATGTTATAAATTTCTTATATCCCACATCTGAAGAAGAAAAACCTAAAGAACCTGATGTTTTCCCTGAATATTATGAAGAACGGATTAAAGATGATGAATATGATGAAATTGAAAGACTGGAAAAAATAAGAGATGAAATAGATGAAAAAATTAAGGAATTAAGAGAAGTTGAAAAATATAATGAAAATGAAGTAGAGGGTTTAATGAATATCCCAGCTTCAGAATCAGCAGTTCAAAAATCTCATGAAGAAAGATATAAAAATTATGTCTCAGAATCAACACAAAATTTATTAGATGGTGAAATTGACGAAACACTTTCAGAAGAAGGTACTAAATTTATTCGTAAACATAAGTTACAATTTATTGATAATGAAGAATACCCTTGTATCTTACTTTCACCCCCTCTCGATTCTGAGAAATTCAAAAAAGCACTGAAAAATGTAACATATGCAACAAATACGATTAAGAAAGAAGACCATGATATTTACACAAATTATTATTTAAATAAATGCACAGGTGTTGATAAAGTTTTTGATTTATTAGATAAAATATCAAAAGAAACAATTGGTACATATAAAATTTTATGCGATTGCGGTTTCATTATTGAAGATACCAATAATGTTTCATATGAAAGAACAGCACCGAAGGAAGACGAAGTGGAAAGGTCTATACCATTCGTTATTAAGAATATAAAAGATATGAAAACGTATAAGCATTATATTTATTCATTTATTTCAGAAAAAATGGAAGCAACCCATAAAACATCATCTCATCATTTTATAGCTATTCATACATTCCTTTTCAAAGTTGTGAAATTAAATAAGACAGGAATTAGATTTAATGTATCAGGGTACGCATTCTTGAGTAAATTAAAATGTATTCATCACGTCGCAGATGATAAAAATTTATGTGTTCTTAATTCATTTTATGGACTTTAGCCCTGGACTTTAAAAAAATAAACTTTATTTTTATTTATTTTTTTAATTTTTATTCTTACATAAATGAACAAAAACGGAACAGCTAAAATGAATGATAATCAAATTAGAGCAGAAGGTAGAAGGTTATTTAAACGCTTCTATAACATTCCTGATGGTGTTAATCCTAAAACTCGTAGAAGCTATTTAAATGAAGCAATAGATGCATATGAAGGGTTTGACATTTCATCAGAAAGTGAGAGGTTAGCAAGAATGTTAAACGTTAATATTGATTTTTATTATTGTGACCCTCAACCAGAAGACGTAGACATTAACAAGGTAGACTTTCCATTAGTGGAATCAATAATGATAGATCCAGAATTTGAAACAGTAAATATTTTATTAACACAGAGTCCATGTGGAAAACTTCACGCTGACAGAATAACAGACGTTGAAGCACTCACAGGATATAAAGTTTGTCCATATTGCAAAGAAGAAGTTTATTCTATCCGTGATGATCCAGAAAGGAAAAACCAAAGAAGATTTTTAAAACATTGTGAGAAATGTAAAGAAAATAATGGAAGATTAATTCAAGACGTTCAATTGCAAAACACACAACAACCATATGCACCACATATCACGAAACAGAAGATATATCAATGGCTATTAGCACATAATTTGCAGGAATATTATAAACCAACAAGATATTATATTACTTTTGACTTCGAAACATTAGAGACTAAAGAAGAACTTCAACTTTCTGAATGTGCAACTTTGAACGCTTACTTAAAACCATTTATGGTATCATCAACTGTCAAAATAAAGCCGCAAAGCGGCGAGGTCGTAGACCGTGATAAAACATTTACGAGGAATTTTTGCTTAACATCAAGTGATTCTTTTATTTCTGATTGGATTGAGTTTTTATTTTCAACCTGTTCATTAGTTGCTAAATCAAATATTGAACAATATGAAGAATTAATGAAGCCGCAAACGGACCAAACGGCGGGGACTTTGTCTCATACATTAAATGAGAAACAAAAGGAAGCATTTAAAGAACTTCTAGATGAAGAATTTAATAAAGTGAATATCATAGGTTTTAATTCGGGAAAGTTTGATTTAAATTTAATTCTTCGTGATTTAAACACTGCAAAATGGAAAATAAAATCAATGCTAGGTTCATCTTCTCAATTTAAGCAAATCATAGTAAAGAAAACAAACTGTCCATATGAATTAAGATTTATTGACATCAGAAATTATATAGCGGGTGGAACATTAGACCAATTCACTCAAGATTTCGGAAACAATAAATCACGTGTTAAATCCTTTTTCCCTTATCAATTCATCACGTGGGAAAATTACGAAGATGAATTATATAAAAAGGAACCATTCACGAAAGATTCATTTTATTCAGCATTAACTCAAGAAACAATATCCGATTCAGATTATCAAATATATCTCAATGATGCTAAAAATTTTGAGAATAGATTAGAATATTTTATTCATTATTGCAATAAAGACGTTGAAATTATGATTGACCCAATTGATAAAATTATTGAAGAAACATTTGTTTATAAAATTGACATGCTTCATAATCTTTCTTTATCATCGAATGCATCAATGATTCGTTACGCTTTAGCATATAAAGACTTTAATCCTAATGAAAAATATCCTGAGGAAAAGATAGAATCAAGTTTTGAATTAACGAAAAAGTATTGGAAATATAAAATTGAATCATATAAGAAACAAGATGAAAAAGCAGAAAGGGATACTAAAAACAATGTTTCAATGGATGACTATCAATACTATCACGATTTAATCCTTTCATCTAAATGCAAAATGTGTGGTAAAGCGTTTACATATGCTAATAAACCAACATTGGATAGAATCGATAATGAAAAACCACATACCAAAGAAAATTGTCAGTTAATGTGTTGTTATTGCAATGTCGTAAAATCAAATAAAGATGAAGATGTTCAACGTTTAAGAATCAATTTAAGAAATTATGCATTAAAAAATAATTTACCAATGACTTTAGATTCAGTTGAAGCTTATCACATTCTCCGTAATGGAATTACTGGTGGTCTATCAAATGTTCAACATCGTGTTAATCTTAAAGGAATCACGCACATTAATAAACTTTCATATAATCCAGAAACTAAAACTGTATCAAATGAGGACACCACCAACATTATGACTCATTTCGTTGGAGTTGACTTTAATTCATTATATCCTTCATCATTTTCATCTAATCCTCATGATTTCATTCAATATACTGACCATAAAATGTATATGCCGGGAAGATTGAATGGTGTTATCATTTGTGATACAGCAACAAAGAAAGCAAAAGCACTGGGAATAATTAGAAAGAAAAATACTTTATTCGTGGCTGAAGTAAAGGGTCACATTGATGAAAAATACATTAATGATTACATAAACTTTTTACCAATAATAGAAACTTAGATATTATCACAGATGAAAAAACAATTGGCAGTTTTATGTATAATTACATGAAATCAAACAATCTACCAGTTGACCAGAAACAGAGAAAATTAACTCAGTTAGCATCAACACACAACCAATATCAACCATTTTCTTCTTATTATCTTTGGTATCTAATAGACAGATTTCATTTTATCATTGATGATATTCAATCAATTTTAACATTTACGAAAAACACTTGCTTTAATGAATTTGCGAACGAATTTATGAACGAAAGACAAAAGGCTGAATTAGAAGGAAATAAAGGAAAAAGTTTATTTTGCAAGATTTCACTTAATGGATCATATGGTTACCATTTGTTGCTGGTCTTCACTTAATGGATCATATGGTTACGATGCACTAACCACATATTCCTTATCTGCCTTCTCCTCTAACTCACTAACCACATATTCCTTATCTGCCTTCTTCATTATGTCATTTAGGAAACCTTTTATGAATTCCTCATTTAAATTAAATCTTCCAATCTTCAAAACTTTAGGAAATGCATTTAATGCGTAATATCTTTGTTCTTCTGGTGGAATTGATGTTATATCATCCGTTATACCTTTAATTTTAGAATTCATAAATAAAATTTCTTTTATATTTGATATCACTGCACCACCTTTGCAAACGAATTCAAAATGGTCATTTTTCAATACTATCTCCAAATCTCCATATTTCAACCTTTGTGTTTGTTCTGCCGTCTTTGAATTATATGCATATGTGGCGTAAGTAATGGTCTGTGCCTTAAGTTGCTGTGGTTGTTGTTGTTTAATCATTTATTATGATTTAAAAATAAATATTTAATCTGTTATCTCATCAGCTATTTTTTCTATTTGAAATTGCCATAATATTTCATTCATAAATTCTAAATCACAATCAAATAGGTCAGTTATTCTAAATTTAATATTTGATAAATCTTTTGAATGAAGAATAAATGAATTCCCGGATAATTGAAACGGATATGATAAAGAAAATATGTTTAAGTTGATGGATAAAATGTTTTGTATTGATGGGTAAGAGTTAGGGTCTAATGTTTGATGTGAAAATCTCATTGGGGTATTAACTTTATCACATTTGATTAAAATGAAATTGGAACCAGTGTCAGAATACAAAACATCCCCAACATCTTTTTCAAAATTTAATATCCCCAACAATGAACGAAGATGAGGAGTACAAAATTTAATTTTCAGCGGGAATTTAATAAGGTTATTTATTTCATCAAGTTCAAAAAGTTTATCAGGTTTTGATTTAAAATTTTCTTCATACCAAACGATAAATGATTCATTTAAATAACTTAAAATTGTGTTAATATCCCATTTCGTTATCACATTATTTATATACATATCATACGTTTTTTCAAGGTCATCTTTAATAAATGATATATAATCTGAAGGGTCTAAAAGAATGGGATTAAATTTACCACTCACAGAAACGAGAGTAACATTATAAATTCCACTAACTGTTAAATTTAATTCACAACTATTATTCGAAATAATATTGATAATTGACATTTTTATTACGATTAAAAATATGGTAAAGCGTTATTTTCCAGTGATAAATAAAACTAGAATAAGATTACCTCAAGAATTCATAAATTCAACGAATAAGAAATTCATTCATGTTATAAATTTCAGTGTTTTCAGAAAATATGAGTCAATGTCATATTCATCATCGGGTTATATTTCACTTCATTCAAATTTAGTTCAATCAAACCCATATAATGACCATTTCATAAGATTTTCAGATGGTATTAAAAATGTAATTGATAGATTAAAATATGAACAGATTGACAATATCGAATTTTTGGAATTTTGGTTTAAATATCCTGATGGAAAAAAGATTGAAGTTAAAGATAAAGCTGATACTATAACAAAAACAATTACAATGACCGATCCAGATAGTGGGGAACAAAAAGAAATAAAACAAACGATAGAAACTGGTGAAAGGTCAATTATTATTGATTATGATTCAAAGGATTATTATTCAATAATGTTAATGCTTGAATATTAAATGGCCTTAACAAAGAATTTTTCAAGAGATATTTTATATTCATCAACTATTTTATTATAAATATCATTATATGTTAAATGAAGTTCAGTTGTTGTTCCGTTCTTTGATATCTTAATTGTGCTAATATCCTTTATAGGATTTATTTTTGCAACTGTTCCGCAGCATGAAACCTCATCATCTATGAAAAATTGAATCTTAACGTCTGAATCTTGAACATCACAAAGAATGGCGATAATGTGAATTAATGATTCATAAGGTAAAATAATTAAACCGGATTGATCAATTAAATTTATTATTGAATCATAATTATCAGTTATTATATCACGGTAAATTTTCATTAATTCAGAATTAATGTCTATTTTATATGGCGCATTGCGACTGGAATCGTATATTCCTGGGTTCTCGATGTTTGATGAAAGAGGTGGGGGGTATGTTGGATATGTGGGGATTTCAACAGGTTCTTTACCGGGTTCAGATAAAATGATTGGGTCTCCATTCTCATGGTTTTCTTCATTCTCCTCATTCTTCGGTAAGTCACGAGTTAATAAATTTGGTTGAGTTGCTGACCTTGTTAATTCAGGGCTAACATTAACTTTAACATTTTGAATAATTCGTGATTTATCATCATTTACGTTATAACCAACCGTAATCTCTGCTTTTGCGTTAGTGTTCTTTTGACTTGTGAAACGTCTTCTCATTTATAATTGAATAAAAAAGAAAAATATATTTAAAGTTTTATTTAGTTGTTACGGTAATATCCCAAGGTTCATCATTGTTTGCTTATACTTTCTTTGTAACTGCACCAATTATGTTATTGATATTGCTTTGAGTTTCTTCCAGTCTTATTTTATCATTTACAATATCTTTAATCATTTCATTACATGCATTCTTAAAACCATCTGATTTTTCTAATTTACGTCTATCACTTTCTTTAATTAAATCAAAGTTATAACCTTGTTGAGAATAAAGTGGTTTCTTTATCAATTCCTTGAACGCTTCTGCAAGTGAAGATGAAGAAATTCTTGCCACTTGAATTGGTTTAAATTCTGCTTTCATTGCTTCTTTCTGTTCATTGAACACTGGATCGAATAAAGCAACTTTAAAGAATTTCTTAGCTGGAATTTCAGGTCTCAAATTTGCATATTGACCATCAAACTGATTAACATATTGTGGTAATCCATCCGGTCCTTCTTCAATAGCGTTTAATTCTTCATTGAAATATGAATATGGATTATGACGGTATGAATTAATTGGACCATGTTCACCTTCTCCAATGTATTGTTTAACAGCTTTTCCATTTTCATCAAATTGCATAGGATAACATTCATTATATGCTTTACGTTTAGGATAATCAGATACAGTTAATTTGTAACCATTTATGACTTTAATATTACCTCGACCATCAGTAACGAAAACTTCATTTATACCATCAGGTTTTCCATTTGGACCTGTAATGTCTGCTTCATGTGCTTCCCAATTTGGACCATGACGTTTGGCATATGCTTGAGCTTCTGGTAATGTTTAAAAACATAAGAGAAATAGGTGAAGATACGTATCAAGTGATGCTTAAAGATAGATTTTATAGATGTGATACATGTTTACAAGAGGCATTCTTCACTTTAGATAACGCAAAATACTGGTATTTGGTTTTCATTTATGATTTTATGTATAAATGCATGAATGTTAATTGTTTTCATTTCATTGAAGGTGATACTGATTCATCTTATTGGGCAATCGCTGGCGACCCAAATCTTCCTAACACTCAAGCATTTCAAGCAATTGTTACTGATAAACAATTTTATGATAAAAATATTTTCAAATTCGCACCATTTGATCACTTAATGGATCATATGGTTACGATCCTTTTGAAGACCAGCAACAATATGAACTAATTCTTTCATTCCGTCTGGAACTTTCATAGTTCTATTATACGCACCCCCCTTTTTGTTTGTCCCTTGTTTTAATGGAACTTGTAAAAGATTTGCTATTTCTGTCATGTTTAATTATAAATAAAAAATAAAAATTAATTATAAAAAGTTAATCAAATTTAACACATCCTTTATTTAAATCAACTATTATTTTTCCATGTTCACCTAATTGTTGATATTGTGTGTAAAGTTCATTAATGCTCATTGGTAAATTCACTTGATAAAGCATAACGTTCAACTGTTGACGACTAAAACCACTGAAAATGAAAAGTGTTGATAGATTTGATTTAATGTTTGTGCTTAATGCTTTGAAGTATTGAACAGCCATGAAGAATAAACACTGAATGTGTCGACATTGAGTTAATAACTGATTAAAATATGATTTCTCATTTGTTATTAGTTTTGATTTCACCGCATCATCTAGAAAAATGAGTGAATGCAAAAATTCTCTATCAAAATTTGAAATAGAAAGTGTTTCAAATAATTCATCCCGTTGTTTATCAATAATTTTATCCTCTAATCCTTGCTTCTTGATTGTATTATATAATTCTTTATACATTAAAAAGTTTTTTAAATAATCTTCTGCTTCTTCTTGTGATAAATAAATAATTGGAATTTTGATTAAATGCTTTAAAGATTCAAATGTATCATCTGAAGGTGAACCTGAACGGTTGATATAAATTAACACATGTGAATGGGGGGAAGTGTTAGCAATAATGATAATTTGTTTTAATATCGTTAATGTTTTACCTTTATTCTGTTTACCAATTGCTGCAGTGATTGAATTTAAGTAACATTCAGAATATGGAATTTTCATTAATTTTTCCTTAGATAGAGCATTTCTATTATCACTCAATGCTTCATTAATCATATCATCTACGTATGTATTATATACTCCCGCTAATTCTTCAGAATTTAAATCCATTTAATCAAAAATAAATTTATAATTTTATACATTTCTATTCATCAATATTTCATCATATGAACTTCTATACTGTGGTGGTGTACCTGTTGGATGATATTTCAAACCTTCATCCGGTGTCCATGTCCAATATGTAGTCCTAGTAAACCAAACCTGAGGAGGATTTGTCACCTTTGAACAGTAAGTGTCATTTACACCCTGAATGATTGGATAAGCTTTCACTTGTACTGTAACTTGTGAGTTGAAAGTTTCTAATCCATCAAAGAATATACCCGCTCCATCACGTTGAACTGGAATAGTGCATAAGAATGAAGTTTGGTCTTTCCATGTTCTAGCTAATGGTGTGCCATTATCATCATTCAGTGGTCTAGTTAATGAGTCCTCGTATTCTTCCGTGCATTCATTCACTCCATCTAAATCAGAAGCTTGAAGCATACGTGTAAAGAATATGTCGCCCACTGTGGTCATCGCTTGATCGGGAAAGTTTCTGGAATCTATAGTGACCTGAAGACCTCGAAGCATTGGATTTTCTAAAACCGTTCTTTGCATTGCATTCTTCGGAAATGCTAACACAACATCTGTAACATTATGAAGAGCGTATGAGAAATCTGAACTGATACCTTCAGGAGTGATGCAACCTCCATTTAGTGAACGAACGTCAATATGTTGAGCTGGAATCATGAATGGATCTTCCTTACTGAATAAACGTGGTATTGCTTTAACTGATTCTTCAATTAAACCGTATCCTGGTGTAATGCATTTATCCTCTAAAACTTCCATCTTTGTGCATGAAATAATAACGTCTTCAACTGTTGCGTCAGCAGATGTAGCGGCTAAGCTTGTAATTAATTTGGTAGAAAGTCCGATTTGTTGGAATTTGCGATCATATTTATAAACATGATTCATAATCTTTTCATAATTTTCATCAGTTATCTTTTCATAAACATAATTTTGTAAATCAGCAACTCTTAACGGGTCAACCTGACAAAATACTAAAGTATCCCTGAAAACATAATATTTAAGAATGATTTCACCAAATGATTTAGGATAATCATCGAACGCCTGAAATGCTAACAAATCATTTACCGGAATAATCATATCAAAAGTGACATCAACTTCTTCATTTGCTTTCTTGAAAACTTCTGAAGGGTCAATATATTTACCACATACTGAGTTATCATATTTTTGAACATTATTATATAACGAATGAACAAACTTTTTAACTTTCCTTTCTGATTTTGGTTATATATGTTGCAAATGCGAAAGATTCACGGGCGCAATCCATCTGAAGATAACCGGCATCACCTCTTTCGGTTTCTACTTCTAATTGTTTAAAGCTTTGATTTGATGATTTGTAACCAACGAATAAACGCATGCATTTAAAAGCGGCATCACATGTGAAAGCTTTATTTGAAACTAGAGTTGCTTTAACTTTGCGTTTAATATATGTGTCACCTAATTGGTTCACATCATGAGCCGGATTTGTAATTCTTAAATGAGTTTGTTTATCATCAAAATATGGAGCATCAGAGTCATAGCATGAACTTTCAAGTTCTCTATAATATCTTCTTCCGTCATTCTTTGCAAATATTTCATTTATCTTTTCGAATGAATGAAACACATTTCCATTAATTGGTTTAGTGTTTGGCACCAAATAGTTAGTCGTCATTTATTATTAAATAAAAAATCAAAATTAAAAGATGAAAATGAATTTTTAATTTTAATGAAATAATCAACTATGGCTGCAGGATTCTTTAAGAAACTGTGGGATAAAGTAAAAAGAGGAGCGCATAAAGTTTGGGAAACAGTGAAGAAAGGAGCAAATTGGATATTTAAGAATAAAGAAGCAATTAGTGACATTGCTGAATCAATAACACCAAAAGCTGCCCCAATAAGAGAAATATTAAATAAAGGAGAAAAAGTTTATCAAAGACTACAACCAATACTAAGATAAAAATAATATTTATTTATTTTTCCACTATTTACCCCCTATTTTATTAAGTATTCCTTCAGCAATTCCACCAATTGCGTTACCTGCTTGTGCTCCCATCGCCGGATTACCTGCTTTAGTACCTAATACTCCACCTATGATAGTTCCTGCCGTTTTCGCTACTGGTGCCAAAAAGTTTGCAACAGGTTTAATAACCTTTTTATAAACCCAACCTGCAGCTTTCTTAATTCCATCCCATAATTTTTTAAAGAATCCTGCCGCCATTTCTGATTTAATATTAATTAAAAAATATATTTCATCACTTATATTCTAATTTTTATTTAATGATAAATGAAACCGATTTTAAAAATAAATGAAACAGAGGAGGAAGAAATAAATGAAAGTGAAAATGTTCAACAAAAAATAAACGTTGTTAAACCAATTACTGAAATAAAAATTTTTTCATCTGTTGATGAATTTAATGACTATTATGCTAATAATAAAAAATTATTTGAAGAATTGACAACATGTAAATTGAATAAAATGTTTAAAGTTGATGGATTCAAAATTTCAAAAATAAAAGGAGTGGTTAGTTTGAAATCTATTCCTCAATCAAGAATCACCTCATTAATGAAAATTGATGATTTAACAAAAAGAATAGAAATTATTGAAGAGCGAATAAATCAAATTATTGATTTCATAAATCATGACTCGTTGAGCCCGGGTCCTTAAAGCCCAAGGCACAAAGTGCCCAGGACTTAAAGTCCATCACTGAGTTCAAGGTTATATTCATCAAATATTTTCATTATTAAATGCAACTTCTGCTAGTTTATTTATTTTTTCAATACGATCATTTGAAAGTCTATCGTTTAATTTTTTCTGAAGTTTTTCATTTTCTAGTTCTGAAACTTTATTTGGATGATATTTAAACCCGTTAAATTCTTTTTCCTCAGTTTTGATCATTAATTTACAAAGAACTTTTGTGGTTGAAATTCGTTTAAACCATTTATCATTAATATTTGTTATATATTCAATATCTGGAATTAATTCCCAAATTTTTGCATTTTCAATTAATTTATTATCAAATGCAAAAGCAATAGGTTTAATATTAAACTTACCTTTATAATATAAACTTTCTACATAATCATCGAAATAAACATCTACTTGTTTAACATTTTCAAGAATTGGTGAAAGAGCATCCATTAATTGATTGACGGTTACGAATCTTGATCCACTCATTTTCATACAAATTAAAAAAATAAATTATTCAAAAATGTAAGACATGAATTTTTAAAGTTTATTTTTTTATTTTTTTTTATTTTTTTTATTTCATTATGTATGGGTTTAGTGTAAATGTCTTACAATTTTGAAAATTTTTTAAATCTTGATTTATTCAAAAACGTAAGAATAAAAACCGTAAGAATCAGAGGGGGGCACAAACTTGCCCAGTGAGGTGAAGTGAAAAGTGACAGGTTTACATGTCAGAAACGTAAAGTGTCGGATTTGAAACAAAAAATGGATTAATTTATTATTATATGATAGAGAGATTTGGTAAGTTACTATCAAATTTGTAAGTAAGGGGGAAAAAAAGTAAGAAAGAAAAAAAATTTTTAAAAAATAAAAAGCCACTCGCTTCGCTCGCGGGAGACAAAAAGAACAAATTCGAAAAAAAGATTGTATGAAATTACGAAACTAAGCCACTCGCTTCGCTCGCGGCTTAAGAAAAGAACAGATTCGAAAAAAGATTGTATGAAATTTTAATTCTTTATTTTTTAGGATTGTTAGCTTTGTAAGATTTCTTTCTCACAAGAGAAAACAAGTATAAGGTTTAAGCTGTATGTATTAAAGTTATAAATATTTGATTTTAAAAAAAATCAAGATTTTAAACTTTAAAGGTATTAATTATAATTATCTTTCTTTAGCTTTGCATGCTGTATGCTACTTTTGGAAACTGCTCTATTGTATTAGAATGTTTTTAAATTTTGCACCTAAAAATGCGTAATATTAAAAATTAAGGTATTAATTATGATTATCTTTCTTTAGCTTTACATGCTGTATGCTACTTTTGGAAACTGCTCTATTGTATTAGAATGTTTTTAAATTTTGCACCTAAAAATGCGTAATATTAAAAATTAAGGTATTAATTATGATTATCTTTCTTTAGCTTTACATGCTGTATGCTACTTTTGTCTTTGAGACATTCCATGATTTAAGTTAAGAAGCTTTAAAAAAAAATGCAAAAAAAAATTGAATACTTTACTGGCTGGGCAAATTTGTCGCCGCCCCTAAGAATCATACATTTTTTACTTCATATGTTAAAAAAAATGATACAAAATCGCTCGATATTGTATGAATTCTTACGTTTACAAAAAAAGTCACAAAACCCGCATTATATACTACTTTTCCTTAGACATAAAATTTTCCATTTTTGCTTCTTTAATTTTACAAATAAAAAGATAAAAATATTGGAACCCTATATCAAATTGTACTTTTGTTATCAAATTTTTAATTTTCACTCAAACAAATACTGTGAAGCGCGAAGTATCTTCAAGTATTACATCGATTCATATAATGCGTTGTATCAGCTGAAAATAGAAAATGAAGAAATATTAAACAGAATTTACAAAATGATCGCAACAGAATTGATCGATTCAAAGAAATACCCTCCTAAAAATATTATAAGAGATATTTTAAATATTATTCCGTATAATAATCGCTATACAAAGTCATATTTATATCTTGCCAAACTCATTTATGATAATTATCATGTCAAAGAGGTCAAGTCTAGGCGAATTAATATAGACATCCTGTTTTATAAAGAATATGGAATTAACTCAGATAAGAATGGCTATTTTGGAGAAATTAACTCAGAAAATCTCAATATTCATGCAGATGATACAATTTACAGAGCAATTATGTATAATGACCTAGAAAAATTCATCTTTTTTACGGAGCGAGAAGAATTTGATAAAGATCAAAAACTTATGAGTGATTTATATCCATATGAAATAAAAAGATATTTATCTTCTTACAAAGGATATTCATTGCTTGAATTATGTTGTTATCACGGAGCAGTTGATTGTTTCAAGTTATTGAGAACGAAATTTAACTCAGAAATAACTGAAACATGTCTAAAATTTTCCTTTTTACGTGGAAATCCAGAGATCATGAGTGAATGTTTGAAATATAAAAAACCAGACTATCAATGCATGGAATATGCAATTATTTCACACAACATTGATTTTGTTACATTCTTGATTAATGAATACAAAATAGAGATCGATTTAGGCTACTCTGGAATTTACAATAATCTCGAATCATTTTTAGTTTATTTCGATCAAACAAATGATATTAACAAATGCTTTGTTTATTCAACATTGTTTGATTTTCCATCCCTTTCCGAATATTTCTTTTCACATGGTGCTGAAATCAATACAAAATTTAAATATGGAGAAACTGCTCTTCATGCTGCAATATATAGAAATAATAAAGAAATGTCTGATTTTCTTATTTCACATGGTGCAAATATCAATGAAAAAGATAGAGATGAGCAAACCGCTATTCATTATTCAGCGACAAATAATAATAAAGAAATAGCCGAACTTCTTCTTTCACATGGTGCAAATATCAATGAAAAAGACAAAAATGGGACAACCGCTCTTCATTATGCAGCAAAAAATAATAGAAAAGAAATAGTCGAACTTCTTATTTCACATGGTGCAAATGTCAATGAAAAAGAAAAAAATGGAAGAACCGCTCTTCATTATGCAGCAAAAAATAACAGAAAAGAAATAGTCGAACTTCTTATTTTACAAGGTGCGGATATCAATGAAAAAGATAATCTTGGAAAAACAGCTCTTCATTATTCAGCGACAAATAATAATAAAGAAATAGCCGAACTTCTTCTTTCACATGGTGCAAATATCAATGAAAAAGATGGAGGTGAGCAAACCGCTCTTCATTATGCAGTATATTTTAATAGCAAAGAAATCTCTGTACTTCTTATTTCACGTGGTGCAAATATCAATGAAAAAGATAATCTCGGAAAAACAGCTCTTCATTTTGCTGCAGAATATAATTGTAAAGAAACAGCCGAACTTCTTATTTCAGGTGGTGCAAATATCAATGAAAAAGATAATGATGAACAAACCGCTCTTCATATTGCAGTAAGTAAGGATTACAAAGAAATATCCGAACTTCTTCTTTCACATGGTGCAAATATCAATGAAAAAGATATTCCAGGATAGATAAGTAGTCAAGAAATAGCCGAACTTCTTCTTTCACATGGTGCAAATATCAATGAAAAAGACAAAAATGGGACAACCGCTCTTCATTATGCAGCAAAAAATAATAGAAAAGAAATAGTCGAACTTCTTATTTCACGTGGTGCAAATATCAATGAAAAAGATAATGATGAACAAACCGCTCTTCATATTGCAGTAAGTAAGGATTACAAAGAAATATCCGAACTTCTTCTTTCACATGGTGCAAATATCAATGAAAAAGATATTCCAGGATAGATAAGTAGTCAAGAAATAGCCGAACTTCTTCTTTCACATGGTGCAAATATCAATGAAAAAGACAAAAATGGGACAACCGCTCTTCATTATGCAGCAAAAAATAATAGAAAAGAAATAGTCGAACTTCTTATTTCACATGGTGCAAATGTCAATGAAAAAGAAAAAAATGGAAGAACCGCTCTTCATTATGCAGCAAAAAATAACAGAAAAGAAATAGTCGAACTTCTTATTTTACAAGGTGCGGATATCAATGAAAAAGATAATCTTGGAAAAACAGCTCTTCATTATTCAGCGACAAATAATAATAAAGAAATAGCCGAACTTCTTCTTTCACATGGTGCAAATATCAATGAAAAAGACAAAAATGGGACAACCGCTCTTCATTATGCAGCAAAAAATAATAGAAAAGAAATAGTCGAACTTCTTATTTCACATGGTGCAAATGTCAATGAAAAAGAAAAAAATGGAAGAACCGCTCTTCATTATGCAGCAAAAAATAACAGAAAAGAAATAGTCGAACTTCTTATTTTACAAGGTGCGGATATCAATGAAAAAGATAATCTTGGAAAAACAGCTCTTCATTATTCAGCGACAAATAATAATAAAGAAATAGCCGAACTTCTTCTTTCACATGGTGCAAATATCAATGAAAAAGATGGAGGTGAGCAAACCGCTCTTCATTATGCAGTATATTTTAATAGCAAAGAAATCTCTGTACTTCTTATTTCACGTGGTGCAAATATCAATGAAAAAGATAATCTCGGAAAAACAGCTCTTCATTTTGCTGCAGAATATAATTGTAAAGAAACAGCCGAACTTCTTATTTCAGGTGGTGCAAATATCAATGAAAAAGATAATCTTGGAAAAATAACTCTTCATTATGCAGTATTATACATTAATAAAGAAATAGTCGAATTTCTTATTTCACGTGGTGCAAATATCAATGAAAAAGATAATGATGAACAAACCGCTCTTCATATTGCAGTAAGTAAGGATTACAAAGAAATATCCGAACTTCTTCTTTCACATGGTGCAAATATCAATGAAAAAGATATTCCAGGATAGATAAGTAGTCAAGAAATAGTCAAACTTCTTAATTCACACGGTACGTCTAGAAACTCCACTCTTGATAAAACAGAAGATAAATAAATAAAAATTATAAAATTGCAAATACCAATCCGATTACTCTGATTTTCTATTATTATCCACCTTTAGTAATACAATTTAAATTATTTTTAATGTTGTCACACTACATAAACTGAGGGCTTTTAATTCTGCCAAATTAAACTCTTTTTGAATATTATATTGTTGATGATTATGTTATTAATGAAGAGAGTCAACAACACTACCAAAATCTCAAGCTATAATAGTATTAGTAAACATCAATTTTTATAGTTACTATTCATGAAATCTCGGGACAAAAATGAACACTTTTCTCTTAATTTCTCTGAGGATTTGAACCTGTAATATATTTTTTTGTGATTTTTTTTAAATTCCATTCTGATATTAAATTATAAGCTTTAAAAAGTCAATAATTCATTAAATATACATATCATCAGCTTTCAATGAATAAAAAACAAGAGTTTATTAAATAAACAAAAAACAATTAAAAATAATATTTGTTATTTCCTATAATTTCGTTTAAAAATATGATAACTTGTATGAGAATCGGTCGTACTTGTAGTTGTTGATGTATATGAATCTTCTTCTTCATTCAAATTTGAAGAATCATCATCTTTTGTGCTATCTTTAGAGTCATATCTGTCTGGAGCGAACATAAGTGGACTGCAGTACATGTAGTCAACATCAGTAACAAAATCTTCCTCTTCATCATGCTTTTTATCCCTTTTTATCTTTCTTTCTTTAAATGATTTTGATTCTTCAAGTTTTTCTTTCTCTCGCTTGAGTTCTTCGAAAATATAAGTATAAGTATGACCAGTTTCTTCTTCCTCTTCATGAACATCGAAAAATGTCATCGTATGGAAAACTTCTCCGTTCGCAAAAACAAAATTTCTTTCTTTGACACTTTTTTCTCCATCATCTGAAAAATCATTCGTTATGAAGTCACAAGGAATTGATTCTGCATTGGGGATGTTCTTGTGCAATGGATGGAATCTTACCGGATTCAAAACTAACTGCTTTGGTCGAGTATCAACAAATCTTTTCTTCATAAACTTAGAATTCGTTGGTGGACAGTCCAAAATAACTCTGTGCTCATATACAGCTCTTTCTTTGAACTTAATACGATCTTCTGTGAAATCTGGTTTCTCTAATTTGTCTTTTTTAGGAGGTAATTTGAAATTCTCGATATCATCTTCGTTGGAAGACAAATCGTATTCATCACCTGACTTAAAGTATGAATCTGAGTCTACATAAGTGTAATCGTCTTCTTCTTCAGAATAATCATTTGATAATTGATAACTTTCTTCTTTTTCTGATGATTTTTTGGTGGATTCTTCTTGAATATTCTTGCTTTCTGAAGTTTTTGTTCCAGTGGTCTTTTGTTTGGAAGAAATTTGGCTTTCTTTGGAATTACTCAGATTTACTGAATTATTTTGGGTTTCTTTGGATTGGCTGTGACTTTCTTTGGATATACTATGGCTTTCTTTAGATTTTGTTTGGCTTTCCTTTGAAATTGATTTTGATTTTGTCGATTGAGATTCCAGAGATTGAATTGAAGAGTTATTATTGCTAGGAATATTTTCTGACTTCTGCTTTTGACTTTCTGATGAAATTTCAGGTTTAATTTCGGAATTATTTTTCTCTTCTTGATGAGAAGCTGTTGGAGTTTCTGTATTTGTCATACTCTGCAATCCTCTAACTGGTCTCACTCGTTTTCTTTGAGGAGATATCGGTGCTTCTTCAATTTGTGGATTTTCTGTTTTAGAAGTGGAAATATCAGTACTAATAGATTGTCCATTTGTATTTTTCCTTCTAACACGCTTCCTTCTTGGTGATTTGGACTGTTCTTCAACAGCTTCTTGTTCAATATTATTATTTTCTTGAATTTTAGGCGATTCTGGCTGATTTGTTGGAACTTTTCGAACTTTTTTGATAATCTTTTTCTTCCTTTTTGGTGTTTCTTCAATTTCATCTGGTGGTGGAGGTAATTTTGAAGTTGATATGTCTAAAATTTCATCTTCGCTCGATTGGTTTTGACCTTTCATACTTTCCTTGAAACTGTCAGCAATAATTTCTGTTAAATGAGGATCTAATGGTGGAGCTGGCTGAATATTAATTTCATTGTCATCAGAAATTCTTACTGGGCTCTGAATTTCTACCTCTTTGACTTCCTTTTTTACTGGTACCATAATTTTCTTTTTAATTCTAACTTTTCCGGATTTACCAGTTTTTTCTGTATTTTTTTCTGTGTTTGTAGTATTTTCATTGTTTTTGGTATTATTATTGGTTGGCTCCTTTGGTGGAGGGTCTATCTTTTCTAACGGGTTCATATTTGACTCAATATTAAAATGATATTGATTTGTAACTTTTAAAGCAACTTGGGATGACATTAAAAGACCTGTAGCCATATCATCTGTCTTTCCTTTCAAGATATAACGGACAATTTTATATTCGTCGTTTTCTTTGCCACCGACACTATCATCATTAGTAATTGTTGAAACAACTGATCGCGTAAGCTGTGTGAGTACTTCGTTAGCAATAATAACATCTGATTTTGATTTAACTTTCGAGTATTCATCACAAAATATTGCAGTTAGTGGTGCTTGCAATTTTAATGGAGGATATGCCATTATAGTAGGATTTACTCTCGCAATTATCCATCCTTCTACTAAAAGATTTTGAATTTTACTAAACTCTTTGTTTACAATAATTTTTTCTTTGCTTTCGATTTCTGTTCCATCGATAAATTTAATTGATGGATCGAATGCAACGATACACATTAGTCTGTATTGCTTAAATCGTGAAAATTGGGTACCTCGTAAAGTGATTGATTGTAAATGTGGCAAAGAAGGCAAAAATTCAAGTGAAGAAATGTTAGTTGCTGTTAAATCTATCGAAACTAGATGTCTTAAAGTTGACAAAGTTTTGAATGAATTGATTGGATTAAAACTAAAGTTTAAACTCTTGAAATCCTTTATTTTCTTAGTCCCTGGAAACTTAACTAAGTTCATATTGGAAAAGTTTCCATTTTCATCTATTCTAATCTCATCATCTTTACTCATTTTGAAATCAAAAACGGCTTCAGTTTTTTTATTTATTTTTGAGGAATTTGGAGAGCTTCAACTTAATGAATCTTATGCAAAATCCTTAAATTTTCATCGAGTATGTTAATTGTTTTATATTACTGAGTTCTTGGACCTCTATTTTCACTTGAAATGCACAATTTCAATTTCATTCTCTGTTCATATCTATCGGCGCATCACGCCGATATTATTGAAAAACAAATCTTTGATAAAAATCAGAGTTCTTATTCATCAGCCAGGGAATATCCATAAAAATAGGTGACGAGTATATTAATATCTCATTTCAGCTGAAATACTTTTTTAATGATTTGACCAAAGACATTCATCACCGGAATTGTTCGTAAAACAAAAGGAGAATATCTGATGATAGAATTTAAGATTCAAAGGTGGAACAGTCCATCATCATAAAAGAATTTTGAAAAATTTCCTCCAATATCATGATTTAAAAAAGTTTCGAGCGTAAATTTATACAGAAATAAATATCCTATTTAATATTTTTTGGTTAATAGTGTATTAGGTTGTTTTATCTACAAATAGATTAACATCCGCAGCCCGTTGAGTTATTTTCTTCGGCTTCCTGGTTATTTCCATTGATAACCTGGAGGCCAACCTTGCCAGATCTATGGGTGGCTGACTTCTTTTGTGGGATTTCTAATAAGGTCTTGGCTAATGCCTGGAAAAGCATATCAATACCTTCACCTGTCTTAGCGGAGACTTCGAAGATTTGGCATCCGACCTTGTTAGCGAAATCAAGGCCTTGCTGTGGCGTAATAACTCTTTGTGAGACCATATCTATTTTATTTGCTGCAATGATAAGTTTGATATTCTCACCGCGTGTATTGACGAGTTCATTCTTCCATTGCATCATTCTTTCAAAGCTTGTTGAATCAATTACTGAATAAACAAGAAGAGCTGCTTGGGCATCTTTGTAATAAATAGGAGCAAGAGAGTGATATTCCTCTTGTCCAGCAGTATCCCAAAGCTGAATATCAACATTTTTTCCTTGGCAAATTACAGTCTTTTGGAAGAATGCGGCTGCAATTGTCGAGCGTCTCTGGGGATCGAATGTGTTTGATTGCCACTTATTACCAATTGATGATTTGCCAACACGGCCTTCTCCAAGAAGAACAACTTTATAGCTCATCGATCAAAGAAACAAAAGTAAAAAAAATTTTTTTTTGAACGGCAATATCTGTTTCTTACAATTTTCATCGAAAAATTAGAACTATAATACATGCACAATTTAATGATAATTTTCTGATTTAAATTTTTTGAACCTGATTTTTTTTTTCGAAAATGTTGGATAAAACATTGTCGATTTCTGTCTAAATGTCTGTAGTACTTATGAACTATTCATTTTTCTGCTATTCCGACATTTTTGCCAAAAATTTCGAAGCTCATCTAATTCAATTTGAGAAGAATTCAGTCAGATAATATTATCCTGATTGTGTGTGAATGACCTACATAGGATAATGCGTAGATCTAATCGAATAATATAGCCCTATTATTAATTTTTTTAGAATTTTTCAATAACATCATAACCACTGTCAAGAACATTAAATGGGTATTTGAATCAGTACTTAGACGCTAATCAATATTCCTCAATATTCATTTAACTTTTGTGATAAATTATAATACTATGGTGTTTATCAATGGCTATTAAAAGACAACATGTGTATAGTATTTTTCCAGAATGTCAATCAAATGTGAAGGTTTAAAAAAATTGGGATTTTATTTGTAGGATTGAACAAGCAAATCATAATACATGACATGAAAATACACATCTCATCACATTTTTGCATCTGTATTGAAATATTATGCTTTCTTCAAGAAAATTTTTATTGTAATTTGGCGTTACAATCTCGATGTAAATAATCATGATCTTTTTAAATAAAATCACAACTCTATAGTTTAATCATTCTATACAATATATATATATAAAAATAATAATTATTCTGCAACTTGATTTGCATCAACAGCTGCAGGTCCTTCAATTCCAGGTATATGAGAAACTTGTTGTTCTGCAATTTCCTTCAATTGTTCTGCCTCAAGTAACCTTAATTCAGGATCAGTTGCAGTGAAAACTTTACTTTCAACCAAAATATCTCTAATTGTTGTTCTGAAAACAGCAGGATCTTCAACAACTCTCATCAACTGTTGCACAGCTTCCAATGTCATAGACACATCAATGTTCGGGAAGACATTTCCATCTACAAGCCATGCAGTCAAAATTTCAGCCGAAATATCCGGAATTTGGCAAATATTGATGATAATTGATCTCAATGTCGAAACCTGTTCTTCGAAAACAACTTTATGAGTTGCATCAGTCAATGTTGAGAACGCGTGTAAGAAAATCGACTGGAAAACTTCAACAGTATCATGAGATTTCGGATATTTCGTGACAATTTCTGACATTGCTTTGAAAGAAGGTGCAGAAGAGTCATAACCAGGATGATCTTCACCTCTTTGTACAATATCAATCAATGTCAATATATCAATGAAATTACTAAGAGTTTCCAAGTCAACTGTTGACACGAAAAGGGAAATCATCTTAAACAAAGCCGGTCTTATTTGTGGGTACGAATTATAGTTATTTCTTTGACCAAGCATTGGATAAGTTGCTTCAACCAATTTACAAAACATATCAATAACTTGATTTCCTAATGCATCTTGTATATCAGTACAAACCAAACTCATTATATCTAATACTTCAGGGACTCTTAAATCCATAAGAATAAATCCAGGTCTCATTTGTTTTTCTTCTTGCGTCTGATCATTTTCCATCAAATACTCAATTTCATCATGTGTCATTATATAATCAGTAACAATATTTTCCAACAAATTCATCAGCATCGAACTGATCATGTCTTTGACGTCAACAGGAGATTTACTGTAAATAGGAAGTATTTGCAGATAAATCTGTAAAACACATGATTTAAGTCTAATAAAACTTGTCATCCACATTCTATTTCCTGTTTCTTTCATGCAGTTTAATGCTGTTTGTGTTGCTGTTGAATAAATTCCATTTAATATTCCTGACATATTATTTAATGTAGGAACATACAACAAAGGATTATTCATTGCAATAAATCGATGACAATCAAGAGAAAATTGAACATTTTCTACATTATCGCCATCTAAATAACTCGAACCAACAGAAAGATTGACATTTAATGAATCAGTCAATCTTTTAATGACATTTATTCCAATGTTTTGGTTCTTTGCTCCGTTGGCTATATTGGAAATTGTATCATAAATAGAAGCTCTTAAACTCAAGTTTTCTAAAGGATTCATGATATCATGGATATGATCAATAATCTCAAAGATAAATGGAGTTTGTTCTTTGTCATTGCAAAAGTAAATTTTCGCTTTCTTTCCAATGGTGTTGAATGTTTGAACAGCCATTTCTTTGATACCAGGAACATCTTGTCCCATGAAATCAAACAACTTGAAAATAATCTTATGGAATAACTCCATGTTCAAAGTAATAAACCTTGGATATTGCGAACAAATATACATAATTCCTGCAGCAATAATTGCACGAGTATTTTCATCTCTCGTGCTGTCACAAAGAGAAATAAGAGGTAATAAAATAGTTGATATAAAATCTCTCTCTTTTTCTTTCTTCATCGTTCCAGAAATGGCTCCAATTGACCAATAAAGTGAATTGAATTTCGTTGAGTCAAAATTTGACGAAATTTGATTGTTCATTTCCGTCAAAGCCAAAATTGTGTCTTCTATGTCTATATGAGAAATAATGACCAAGTTCTGGCGAACAACTTGAAACAAGGATGCTTCTAATGTCTCCTTTTGTGTATCTCGAGTAATTCCGCCCATAGAATCAACAACAATCAAAACTTCGGGAGGCCGAGGCATTTTTTGCATCAAAAGACGACTGACGTGCGGTAAAACTTCATTGTAGATCTGTTTGAAGCCTTCTACCATCGGATTCTTCTTGTCTGAGTACCTGTGGAGCACGGAATTCCAGTAATCATTAGATGTTCGAAAAACTTCGATGTCATCAACATTTAACGCGGAACAAAACCATTGCGCAATCAAACTGATAGGCTGAGCAAGCTCTTCTACTTCGACAATGCTGGGATACTTGCTGGGGAAGAGTTTAAGGGCTTCTGCAATGATTTTGATGCCGGAATCAGGATCAATTACTTCAAAGTCGTCGTTTGGAGGTAGAACTTGCATAACTGTCTCGGTAACTGTGGAGAATACTTGAGGGACAAGCTGTAAAAGGATTTCTGGGAGTTCGTCCACTCCAAAAATTGAATCAATTGTATCTAAGATAAAAGGCATGAAATTAGGGGATTGTAAGTATCCTTGGCATATCATATTGAAGAAATCTGCTTCACCGAGTGTTTCTAATGAAATAAAATTGATAAAATATTTATAACTTGAAAAAACTCTGGAAAGAATCAATTCTTCGCCTGTACTCTGTATTAATTGGAGTGTATATGAAAAGATCTGTTGAGCATGGCTTTGAATAAATAGCTTTCCCGTATTTCTTTGCACAGATGTTAACCAAACTTTTTCATCTTCGAAAACTTCTTCGAAAAATATGATAAGAATCT
Organism: Trichomonas vaginalis G3; assembly: GCF_026262505.1. NCBI lineage: Eukaryota > Parabasalia > Trichomonadida > Trichomonadidae > Trichomonas > Trichomonas vaginalis. Next base: position 15,961,552 of record NC_067204.1, on the reverse strand, counting down.
GTAGGTTGTTGTATAGATGAAACTCTGTCGTAGTAAGATTGAGTAGTGGTGTGAAATACGTTTCATCTGGAAGATGTATAATTATAAGCGAAGCAAATGCTAAGTTCATTGCCGATTTGATACCTGGACTGACTTCTGCTGCTGCATATGCATCAATGTATTGTATAATCGAATTAGTCAAACTTTCTTTTTCTTGATCTTGGAGAAGATTCCATTTATATTTGATAATATTGTTGATTGTCTGGAGTAAAAGCATTTTTGTATATTCATCTGCGTCGGCTGACATCACATCATCGAAAATACTGTATAAATCTGGTCTCTCTTTGACTTGTAATAAAATATCATTAGCTTTCTGATTGCCACTCCTAGCCTGAATACAAAGATTGTTAAGAAGTTCGACATCTATTTCAATTTCTTGATTTAAAAGATCGTCGAACATAAAGATTTTGCTCTCTAGTCACTTTTCCATGAAGCAAATTTTGATACCACTTTTGGCGGCAAGATGAATGGGTTTCTATATATAAACATATAAGCATGAAAAGAGGATCGATTTTTGTCAACAATTAAACAATTTAACAGAAAGGCAGAAATTTGAAATTTCATTTCAAATTTCTCAAGCTTGCATTCTAGGCACTTACGTGTCCAGAATGCTAAAAGGGGCATAGCGCCGATGCATAAATATAAAATTTAATATGTAATAAAATTTCATTAAAAATCTAAGAGTTATTACATACTGCTGTATTACATCAATATATTTAACCCCTAAATCCATAAAACTCAAAAGAGATGACAGTTTTATGAAAAAAAAATCTCAATGAAAAAGAAAACAATGGAAAAACCATACTTCATAAGATAGCATATTATAATAGTAAAGAAACTGCCGAAGTTCTTCTTTCACATGGTGCAAACATCAATGAAAAAGATAAATATGGAAAAACTGCTCTTCATATTGCATCTGACAGAAACATTAAAGAAACAGCTGAAATTCTTATCTCACATGGTGCAAGCATCAATGAAAAAGATAAATATGGAAAAACTGCTCTTCATATTGCATCTGTCAGAAACAGTAAAGAAACAGCTGAAATTCTTATCTCACATGGTGCAAATATCAATGAAAAAACTAAAAATGGAAACACCGCTCTTCATATTTCTGCAATAAATAATAGTAACGAAACTGTTGAAATTCTTATTTCACATGGTGCTAATATCAATGAAAAAACTAAAAATGGAAACACCGCTCTTCATATAGCAGCATGGAATAATAATAAAGAAATACTCGAACTTATTCTTTTACATGGCGCAAATATCAATGAAAAAGATAAAGATGGAGAAACCGCTCTTCATTTTTCATTAAATAACAACCATACAGAAATAACAAGAGTTCTTCTTTCACATGGTGCAAATATCGATGAAATATCTCAAACCTCGAATTTAGATCCTCCAAATTCTCCTAATAACAATATTTGAATTCTTTACTTCTCAAAAATCAATGGTTTTCGAAAAATCTTTAGTAGTGTGAACTAAACCACTATATGAATGTGATAGTATACTCATAATTATCCAAACATGAAATTGTATGAAAAATATAACCATCGTAAATAATAATAATAATGATTTATTTAATATTTTTTGAGAAATGCAAAACATCAAATTTGAAAATTTTTTTGATTTTGGATCTTCATAAAAGAGCTTCCAAATTAGCAACCCTAGATGATGAGCATAAAGTTTATTTTTCGATTTTTGAATTCAAATAAATTTCAATTGAGGTGAAACATTCTCATACACTCATGTAATATACAATATGCTATTGATGATATAGTATCGCAGCCAATTTCATTTTATTCAATATATTAATAAAAAATAAAAACAATTTGATATGTTTAAAAACACTAAATAGTATAAGATACATTACGACTCTTGAGTTTCCGTTTCTAACAATGGAGAATCAATAACAACAGGCTTCTGGAAGATTTCTTTAGCAGATCTATCAATTGCAAGCGTTCCAAGGTTATTTGCAATAAGTAATTGACACATATCAGCCTTTTCTTGAGGAGTTTTACCAGCAAACTCAGAAGAAGGAATAGTTTTCAAGAATGTGATGTGAATATGGCCAAAAGGAATGCAGAGTGCAAGCCAAAGCCATTCTAAGAATGTGTCTACTACCCAATTGTATGTAACTCCACCAAAAGCGAATATCCATGAGTATCTTATCGTAATAGGTTGAATAGGTTCATCTGTAAGGAATGATCCGGTACGAAATCTAAAGACTATATAGCCATTGGAGATTTTACCTTCAGGAGCAATACTTGCTGGGTATTTAGTATGATCTTCCATAACGGAGCGAATTACTGCAGAATTTCCTTGCGATTTAGAACGGTCTATGAATGCAGCACCATTTGCTTCTGCAATTTGTCCTAAGCATGGAATGGATCTAATTCCACTCATTGCAATGATTGTAAATGGTCTAAAAATGAATGTAAGTAGTCCGTCTAATAGCGAAAGATGATTAAAGACGAAAGCTCGAGCATCAAAATCAGGTTTTCCTTCTACCGAAATGTACCAAATTCCAAAAAGAAAAGCAGCTGCACGAATGAATTTTTGAGATGCGTATGTACCATAAGGCTCAAGGATCTTTAAGGCCCACGGAATTTTATAAAAAACATGGCACGGGGTCATAATAATCATATACAAGAAAACAAGAACAAATAACAAAAGGAATCGGAGCCAACCTAATCCAAAGATGAAGAGTAACAATTGAACAAATCGCTGTCCTGCCGTGAATGTAGGTTCCGCATATGCGGCGTGAAATTGCTCGTCTGTAACTGTAGATAAGCTTGTTTGATGTTTTAGTTGGTCATTGCTATGAGGAACACAATCTGAAAAACCCATGTTATACTAGATTTTTTGATGATAAAAATTGAATTGTTACAGATTGAATTGGATCATGGCGGTTTTTTGATATGGGCGTAAAACTATAGTAATTATTGATTTCCATGGAAGATCATTTTTTACAAGGTTTATCTTTGAATTGAAAATAATCGTCTTATGTATGATTCCCTATCTAATCATCATTGAAGTTCTGTCAAACAATAATACCAGAGGATGCGAGGCCTTGAAGGTTACATGACATGTGGTAGAAACAAACTAACAAATTTATTAAAATTATCTTCGAATTTGGGCCTCAATACTTAAAACTATCTTTAAAACAGACTTGATCAGGAAATAAAAGAGATTAATTTGATTAAAAACTATAGCTTATTATTTATTCACATAAATAAAATAATATTACAAACAAAAACAAGATTATAAGTCTGGTTGTGCACCAAGCATATATGTCTCTGAATACCCTTCATTTGTACCCATTTTAAGCTTCATTAAACCGTTTTGACCCCAAATTGGTCCAAAAGCATTTTGGACTATCCAATATTCAGTTCCATTATCAAATTTTCCCCATCCATGGACTTCTATTGTATGATTTGATTGATCATCGTAAGTTGAACTGTCAATTGTAGAAGTATACAGGCCATCTTTGTACCAAATAAATTTGTAGTCGCTAACAATAGAGGCACTGAGTGGCCCTTCTAAGTAAATTGCTTTTTTGATATTTTCAATTCCGACGTAGTGCTTTGTGCTTCGTTTTTTGGCATAATAAAGATTTATTGCTTTGCCGTTCACGCATTTCTTGCAAACTTCTTGATTATAACCTCGGATTCCTCTCCAAGGTTGACACTCTAATTCTGGTACACCATGTTGCTCTAAGTAGTAAAAAACTGCTTTTTCGTTGCCTCCATTACAGCCTAAATTAAATAAATCGCATGAAATTATATATTGGGCCGAAAATTGAATTCTTCTGCGTAATGCACGACAATAACGATGAGCTAATGACTTTAATGCCGAGTATACATAACAACATCCACAGTGTTGGATAAGCGGACCAAAATCACATTCCGGATATTCTTCGAGGAAATTATAATATTCTGGTAACTCCACTGATATATTACTTAAATCAGCTAGCTGTGTATGGTATGGATTCCTTATTGAAAGTAAAAATGAAAGAAAAAACATCAAAAGGAATGGAAAAGTGACATTATGTTATTTGAAATGAAAATCATCAGTCGTATAAGCTAAAGGTAAACCATAATTTGTTAACGATTTTTATTTCCCAAAAATATATCAAAATTAGGAAATACTTCTCTTTGTTTTGCAATAAGAAGAAGAAGGGAAAAAAATTGCACAGATGAAAACTTCATTTAGTTTTGAAGATTACAAAAAGTTACTAAATGCATGCCAGTGCAAGATGATATGAGCCTATTCATAGGTTGACAAAATCTAGCACATTTATGTCAGAATGATACAGATTTCGATTATATTTCATGCCAGACGTATGGAAATTGGAATTATTGCAAAAAATACCACTATCGAATTTCCAATGAAAAGCCAAATATCTTTTTTCCCCAACTTCACAAAGACAGATATCGTCATTTTTTCTGGGATTACTGATCGCATATTACATTAGCCAAAAATCGAAACTCAATTAAACGTTAATTATATGATATAAATAAGCAATAGATCTAATTTGATGATAAATGCATGATAAAAATACATTCAAAAAAATTGCAAAAAGCAAAAAACGAGTTTTTATATGTAAAAAAAGGGTTAAAATCTTGGCTAAGGGTTTTAATGGGGAAATGGCTATAGCCTGCGGTTTTTTAGCCATGCGAAATCCTTACATGAATATATCAAGATTGCATCATATATAAATACATATCAACATCTTAAGATGCGCTTATTTTATGGGAAAACTGTCCATTCATGTTTATTCTTGTAATGAAAAGAATATATGTTTATTCATTTAGAAGTAATTAAATATTAGAAATCAATGACATCATTCATGGCTATATATTGTTTTTCAGCTAAATCAACTTTGACGAGTTCGTGTATAGAAGATTGGAATGTAACGTAAGAACAGAAAACAATCTGTGATGATGTGAATTCGTCATCCCAATTGAAATTCCTGAAATCTGGGAAAATTTTTTCGTAAACTTCTTGAGGACTAGATGTGGCAAGTAGAACAGAGTTTTTTTTTGAGGATTCTCCTGAATTCCGAAAGATATCTAAGCACCGTTTTGAAACAATTTTGGTATTTGATTTGATCATTTCTATTATGATTTGCGGAATATGTTCGTCTTGTACTTGGTAGACAATCAACGTTGTCGAACCTTCACTTTTAGTTTTTATTACCAAAGCTTTGATTTTATCTCTAATGGTAATATCGGAAATAAAATCTATTGGAATTTTAGAGATCATTTCTAAATCATCTTCATCCTGTAAATACATGATATCGAATGTGGACTTTGTTAGAGGATCAGTAAGTTTATTTAATGGCTTACTATAATCATCAGGCCATTCACCGACTATTCCAGTTCCTTCAACTGAGAATTTACAAAAATGGCATGGATCTATTATGACACCTCCTTTGGAAACATCAAGTGGAGGAACCTTCTTCATATTTAAGAAGAGTGATCCAAGATAAACAAAATATATCATCGAATATTTTGTTATAATGTTCCGATCAATTTTTTTACTTTCTGTCCTATAACGCATGTTTGTTGAGAATATCGAATCTTTAAATTCTTCAGCAAGGGATTCTATTCTTGAGTCATTTCCGCGTGCTAATTTCAGTACGAGTTGAATATCAACAATTTTTGATTCTAATTGATGGTCCATATCTATAAATCTATTCTTATGTTCATGTACGACGGCCATTTCATTAAACTCCGAAAGGAGAGTGATAAGATTTTCCTTTGTATCCAAAACAAAAAAGCACTTTGTTAAATTCATTACTATAATAATCTTTTTGGTTTTGTCAGCCTCTTTCACATAATCTAAAAACACAAGTTCGTTTGTAGAGAGAGTACCTGCGGATAATTTTCTGAAATTTTCGGCATCAACGAAGTCTACAGAAATTGGATCTTTGTCTTTAAATATTTGTACTGTTGCGCTATCTCCAACTTTAAATTCTTCAAGCTTAGTTTTGTCTATGTAGTTTTTTTGAAGAAAATCAAAGTCAAAATTATAACTTTTTGGTTCCATTTTGATTGGTTTTGGCTCTGGGGGATTTTTAGCTTTTTTACCTTTATTTTTTGGAGGTTTATTAGGTGTATTCGTTTGGGATGTTTGTTCTTTAGATGTATTCTTTTTGGATGTTTTTTCTTTAGATGTATTCTTTTTGGATGCTTTTTCTTTAGATGAATTAAGTAAATTCGTAACAATTTTGATTGTTGCACCCAAATCAGCTTCTAATGATTTCATCTGATCGGCGAGTGTCTTCATGTCTTGCTCACTAATCTGGTAGGTCATGATATACAAATGAAATCACTTCACTTTACTTGAAAATTAGTCAAAGTCGATTTTTTTTACTTATGGTTAAGTAAAATCGAGGAAAACGTTGAAATTTAAAGAAAATGTGACACCAAAAATTTTTTATTTCGGAAGTCTTCTTCCCAATTTGCTCAGTCTGTGATTTGAAAAAATGTGTCAGATTTTCATTGAATTCCAATGTTTTCCTCGATTTTACCATAACTATACTCTAACTTGTGAAATTGATTTTTTTCTTTTATTTAGTTTAAGGGTCCACTGTAAAAATTGAAAGTCTCTCAAAATTGAGAGGCGATTTGCAAATAATCGTTATCGTCTTTTTTCGAAAATCCACTTTTCCTAGTGTTCTGATTAATATTTTGTGAATGTAACAATAAAGTATATGTTTTAGTAAGATGATAATACATTCTATCACTTCAAATCACATAAAAATTGCAAAATCAACGAGTTTTATAAGAACATGATTTTTTCGAATTTTTTCGCTTCTGGATGCGTGTTTTGAAAAATAGATATTTTCGAATTTTGATTTTAATTTAAGTATAAATTTTATATTAGGAATTTTTTGACCTATTTCCAATCATTAATTCCTAAGTTTTTCTAGGAATTTAATTGAGAAGAAATTAGGAAATTCGCTTTAATGTCATTACATCCTAATATTGTGATGCATGTAGTTTATATTTATTGAGGCTAATGCCGGAATATCGTGCATTTTATAAAAAATTCAAAGAATTGACAATTGGATAGCACAAATTTAATTCTCTAGACAAAGTATTATTGTTTATATATTCAAAGCATTATCCTTCGTTTTGAAATGTTGGCCAAAAATTTTCGTGTTATTTTTTGTGTTTCAGCATAAATTATGTATTGACTTATGAAAGATAAGCATTTTATTCATTATCATAAAGATATACCAAAACAAATTGATAAAATTTTAAAAAATGTGTATTTTAGTGGGTATTATTCTGGCCAATGCCCATTTTTAAACGATTTAATATTGACCATATCAATAGCTGACTCAATGTAAAAATTTAGATATTATTTTTTTCATTATTCAAACTTTGATAAATTTTAGTATAATGAATGATTTTGTTTCGTGTATGATACAGAAATGAAAAGCTTGATTAATATCATTTTGCATTTTTTCAAGAATGTTAGAGTACATCTACATTAAAAAATCGGATTCGAATTGCGATACTGCATCAAATTGTTGCACATCTGATAAGGATCTCAAAAGAGTAAAGTTAATTTTTTTGTGTTTTTTTAAGTTTTGGGCCTTAGTAAAAACACCATCTTGAGCAATATTTTTGGGGCGACGATAGGCCTTATTTGGCCTTACAGTGGACCTTTAAGCAAACTAATGCATTGGAGGACTTTTAGCTCTTTCGAATGGTATTTCGTGCCATTTTAAAGCTCAGCAGTCTAATATTTATCATTGACAATATTGCTCAATTTGATCTTTTGCAATTAACAATTTAGATTCAGCTTACTCAACATGAAGATTAGCAAGCCGTTTTACAATTAATTAATACATTGCAGATCCAAAGAAAAATTTCTTTTGGTTCTTGCAATAAAGAGGAATCATTTAAACTATGAAACACTTTTTGATTTCCAAAAGAGAGTGTCACTACTATAAATATTTACCATGACATTAGAAGGTATATATTCCCGCTCTCTCAATATTTGAATGGTATTTGAAAAATTGAGTGGCGATCAATAATTTCGAATAAAATTTGTTCATTATGTTTTCCGAAATCAAAGATTATAAAAATATATTTGTCCAGATTGATCTTTTGATCGAAAAAAATGAAGATTTCTGATTTTGATTTCTGTCATTCAGTAATGGTTTTTTCTCTTTTAGTTTTCTTTGCTTTGAGCTCCACCAATTTTTTACTTGATGGAATGCAAGAACAGTACAAGCCTGATGATGAACATGTTGAAGTAACAGGCCACAAATCTCAAAAGAAAATCAATCCAAAAGATAAAAAAAATTATTTACCTCCAGCATTCCCTGAAAAAAATTTAGAAGAAGAGTTATTAAAGAGGAAGCGCACGGATCTAAATGATATTTTTGACGAATTTTCCGTTGTACCGGAAAATCCAGAAATTCAATCCAATTCACAGAGTTCAATCAAATTATATGACTTGTCTACACATACAAAGCTCATTTCCATCTCACCATTTCGATTAATTGCCGGGAAAAAAGAAGATGTATATTTCGAGTTACGTCCTGTATCATTTAAAGTTGGGTATGGAAAGTTTGGTGAACGAATTGTAAATTGTTCATTGAATTCAGAATCAAAAATGACGTGTCCTTCACCTCATTTGAAACCAGGCGAAATTAAAGTTTCATTTTCAAGGGATAGGAGAACATGGACAAATACAGTCCCTGCGTTTGTTTATCGAACGAATTATGCATTTCAGATGATATTATCGATTTCTATTTACGCATTTGGCATAGGAGGCCTAATTTTGGCTTTCCTTGTTTTAACAGGTCGATTCCAACTTAATTTATCGAATAAGAAACCAGCTGCATTATTGAATAATCCAGCAAGCTTCAATGTTGTTTAATTGCCAACAACACCACGAAAGTATCATGCAACTTTCATTTATACATGTTTTTATTATATAAAGATGAGTTTTTCTAATAAGATTTTTAATTTTATAAGATTTCATACATTTTCTTTGGCTAGAATGTACAAGATCATATAAATGCTTCCAAAAGACATAAATATCTGCTTTCGAAAGCAAAATCCAAATTGTTAGAGCGTATATTTATTGTAAATATCATAATGAATTATTATATAGGTGATATATATATATAAAATGAAAAAGATTATCGAACTGAGTTTTGAGGCTAAGTCTTAATGGGTCTATTGCAATAATTATTGAGAAGATTATTCATAAATTCTTCTAATATCAAACATAATTACTACAACAAGACCATCAGAATAGTTGTTTGTGGTTTGTCCATACAAATATATGCTTTATGCTTATATGATTTTAGTTATTATGTCACTTTTTTAGCAATATGATTTATGAATTTTTATAAAGAGGATAGTGATTTTCAAAAAGTAAAAGATAGCAATGCAGAGCTGGAAGCTGGGAAAGTCAAAGTAGAGCAAGATTATATAAATTTCTTGATGTCGAATCCAAAAACAATAATAATGAACCTTCAACAGTATGGTAATGATATCCCTGACTTAGGATTTGATTTCTTTAACTTTTGTTTAACTTTATTGGAGGATGCAAAAGTAGGAATTCCAATTTGGGAATTTTTATTACAAAATTCGAAAAACAACTTAAGCAATATATCCTCGCTGAACTTGTTAGAAGTATTTATGGATAAACTTCCTGAATCTTTGTGTTGCATCGATTTATTACTTTCGATTGACGAAAACGAGCTGCGCGCATTCACAGAAAAGAAAATGTTCGACTATATAGTATGCAATTATGCGAATATCAATCCATTTGTAGTTTCTAGCTTATTTTGTAAAGTTTCGAGACAAATCTTTGAAACGGATTTGGAAGATGAAAAACTAAGGAACTTTTTGAATTTTTTGGCTGATACGAATCTCCCAGAAGTGAATTATACCCTGCTGAAAGGAATTAAAAATTTGGCAAAAATTTCTCACTACAATGGTCTATTTTTGTCTCATATCATCATAGGTCATTTCTCATTATATTGTGAAGATTCCAAAATACTGAAAATTGCTTTAAGTTCTTTATCTGATTCTCTTTCTGTTGATACACAGGAAATTCCCAACTTTTCTGAGTTCTGGATCCTTGCTTTAGACATTTTGCATTCTGATGATGAAGAAATGATATCCTCAATTTGCAATTTTTTTGAATCTTCAATAATTGAATTTTCAAAGACAATTTATCCTAATCAGGACATAGTCAATAGATTTTTGGAGTTATCAAACTCAGGAAACTTCCAAATTAAGAGGAGATCTTTGATGATTTTAGTAGAATTGTGTAAAATTGGAAATATCGATGAAATGAAGTATATTGTTGACAACGGAGCACTAGAAATATTTTTCGAGTATATTGAAGAAGCAAAAGATGACGAAAGAACCGAAATTCTGCAAACAATTTATAGAATTCTTTTAGATTACGATTCAATGCCAGATGAGCTCTATGTTGCAATTCATGACCAAATGGAACAGATTTGTGACTTTCTTGACCAAGATAATGATATAGAAACTGAATTATATGATTCTATTATGAAATATTAAGTCTTTTTCTATTATATTAATCAAATTTGTTGTAAATATTAGCATCTATCATAAGAATATCCGTATCATATTAGAGCTAATAGAGATATCTCGAATTTTATTTCAAATTAAGAAATATAAGAAGAAATCCTCATAAACATTGCGATAACCAATAAAAACAGCATGATTGCTGTGCTTTAAATCGAATATAGAGTAAATTTTTAAAATATTCGATCCAAATGTTGAACTTTCGACCAGAAAACATATTATAAAAAACTAAACAAACAGTGAAATTGGAAGAATAATAAAAATTATTTATTAATCTTTACCATGATTCAGATGATGTTTCAGATTCATCCTCACCTTCTTCATCGCTGTCTGAAGCAGCAACAGCATCTCTGATTGATGCAGCGCGTGCAAGAATTTCGGCAAGTGAAAGAGAATTTGGATCTGTTTCTTCGACCTTCTTAACTGGAGGTGGCAATGGCTTGGAATTATCAACTTTCTTGAGTTTGAAGCCACCACGTTTGATCAAATCGAGGTGAGTGAGTGGTGCTGCTGGAGCTTCTTTCTTTTCTTCGACTTTCTTCAGTTTAACGCCTTCCTTGAGCAAATCTGCTATAGACATTGCCGATTTCGGTGGCTTTGGAGCACCTCCTGGAGGAGGAGGTGGAAGACTTGCTGGAGGAGGCGGTGGAGGTGGAGGAGGAATATTCTTTGATGCTGGCTGAGATGAGGGCTTTGGAGCCGAGTATGCTGTAACATTTGGTGTAGAAGATTGAACTTTTGTTACTCCGCCGTTTGCAAGAGAGATAGGAACTGCACCATGCTTGGCTTGTCCTTTTGGAGGTGGTAAGCAGAGACCTAATGGACGCTGTGGTGGAGAAGCCAAAGCACTGATGAGATCTTCGGCATCTTGGTTCTGTTGGCCTTCTGGTTGCTTAGATTTACGAGAGACCAAGTTTTCGTTTTCAGCGCGCTGCTTTTCTTTGCGGGCCTTGGCCTCAGCACGTTGCCTTTCCTGCTCGGCGAGAATGTTCTCGATAAGCTCTTGCTTGTATTGAACTCTAACGAAATCTGGATTTGTAAAGTTGATCGCGAAGTTAACTTCTTTCTCTGGATCTGATGGATCGTAACCCTTTGTGATGCTTGCAAAGCTTGAAAAATCTGGTGCTGGGTTTGCATGTCCAATCATCTTCTTAGCGAATGTTGTCTCTTCGAATTTGAACTCTTTCATGGCTTCATCATCAAGATCATTGGATGTTGGAACGTATTCAGGTGATGCTGTAGGCCAATTGGCTTTTGCAACAGATCTCATACGTTCAATTGCAGATGGAACTTGTTGTTCAATATCTTTTATACGCGCTTGAAGAGTTTTTATCCTGGAAAAGACGGTGTTCGCGGAATTAGCAATATCAACAAAGACTTCCATCGCATATGAAGTAATACATTCTGCTTGCCTCAAATAACCACAAGTTCTTATGCCTGCAAGATAATCAAGTCTCCTATCTTCTGGGCACCCTTTAAACCGCTCCATGGCGGGGGTGTGATCCAGCTCAACGATCGGACGGGCCGGAAACATTTATTTGCGTTACTTTTTGATAAAAAAGTATTGTATATACTTATCTGAATATGATCTTTATAACGAAAAAGGTCTAATCATAAAATCATGATTGACCACGATTTCTCTGAAATAAAAATCCTTGAAAAGTCAACATTAAAATCATTATTATCATTTTTATTTGTTCCAAAATCTTGCATTAATTTGAATTGAATTGAAACATTGAATTAAATTGAGAACTATTCAAAAATTCCAAATGTGACAAAATTTTCTTTATCGTTTATCCTCTTTTCTACTAACATAATACAATATTTAATTATTTATATAAATAACTTAAAACCAACCTTATTTGTAAAGAAAATTGACTACAGTTATTAATTACTCAATAATACTTTAGTGTTTATTTTTAAACGATTTGATCTAAATCTTTCTGGACGATATATATTGAATTACTTCGGTTACACTTTTGATCGATCTCCTTCTCAAAATAAAGTCAATCGTTTTTTGCTAAAAATTTACCCTTTTCCTATGTCAGAAAGGTGAGAAAAACAAAAAATCTCTGATATTGGGAATATAGATTGTTTATTTAATGAGCATTCTAAATATCATAAAAATAAGCATATTTTGTAAGCTGTCAAATTCTAGGAGAACAAAAAAAATCCATATTATATGAAAAATTAATTTGTTATTAGATGCTAATTTTATTTAACAAGAAATAAAAGAAAAATTGTAAGCCCGCCAAAAAGTGTAAACTATTCAAAAAATTTGACATTCAATGAGGATAAAAAAAGTTAAATTTAAAGCATAAAAAAGGATTTTATTCCTATAACAAACATATAAGTAGATATAATACATAATCAACATACTTGTGGTGTTTGTTCTGAGTCTTGAACTCGGCTTGGAGACTGAGAAACAGTAAATTAATCTTCCAGTCGTATCGATCTTTTTCGCTCTTCTGTACTTCTTTAGCTGGTCTTGTCTTCTACTTGCTTTTCTATCGCTTTCCTTGTGTTTCAGTCTTTCTTCAGGTCTTCCTTTTCGTAATCTGTTTCAATTTCCTTTCTGTCTTCGCTTAAGTAATGGTTTGTGAGTTGTTGAGATATTATCTTGTATATGTGTAGCCGTTTGGCATGTTCTTATTGCGCATTTATGCTTGATTTGTTGAAAGATTTGCTAATATTAGATAAAGTTTTTGTTTTTCGTGTGTTTTTTGCATCTGTGTGGTTAGTGCTTCATTGAGGTATCGATATTTCTTACTATCTTGCGTTGATGCTACTCCCAAAAAAATTCCAAATCAATAAAATGATACCAAAAATGTGAAGTGGTCAAGGCCAAAGAATAAAATTTTAAATTTTTTTAGCGGTTATTAAAAAATTTTGTAAAAAATTAGTATAAATTGATTTTTTAACCGGAAAAGTTTGACTTAAGCATAAAAGAAATCTGTTAATAGGTTTTAATTTATCTAAAACACTATTATTTAGTACAAAAAGCTAATAAGAAATTTGAAATTAAATTTAAAAAATTTAACATTGATTTACATGAAACCATATAGATTATATTTAAAACTAATACGTAATTGCAAAAAATTATATAAGGTATCCTGGATCTTTATATGGGGTTGAAATTCAGATCGAAAAAATGTAATTAAATCGGAAACGTTATAAAACAATCATATCAATAAGATGTAAAAAGAATAGGTAAATAAATGATTATATAAACAATTGTTTAATCCACTTCAAAAAGGTAATAATTACAATAATTTATAAAAATCTCGTGTCTGCTAAGTTTGAGATCTTGGAGTATTAAATATTATCGTTGGTAATATGCTTAACTCGAAGTTTTTTGATTTTGTTAATTTTAATATAAAATTTGAATCAAGAGTTTCATTTTCGAACAGCTACTACAAAAACGACCTTTTTCCATTGGAAAAGGTCATTTCTGCCGTTGCTGCTCGAAAACTCTGGTTTTGTATTTCAGAATTTCAACTACCAACATAAATCAAGATCTGATGTTAGGAATAATATTTGTTTCGGGAACAAGAGGTGTGTTGCTGATTTGAAAGGAAATTCTTGAGTTTTTGTGAAATTATCTAAATTATTTCTCCGAAGATCATTAGCTTGAAGGACAAGTAAGGACCTTAAAGAAGTCCAGCGCCTTAAGCTCATTTGACATTTAGGTGTCAGAAATGTGCGCTTTTATGGACGGGGGTATACCCAAGTCTACCAGATTTGCCAAATTTTGAGGGGAAAAAACCGAAATTCTAGGAGGCAGATTTTTTTATAGGAAAAAACGATCGACTTTACAATCTTAGCCAACAAGAATGAGATTATTTAAAAATCCGAAAGTATTCATATTAATTTACCATCCATTATCAATAAGAACTCAAAATTCTTGGATTCAAAAAGTAGATCAAATTTTGTAAAACGATGCTTGGATCTGATAATAGAATATTTTGATCAACTATACTTTTTATTAATAAATAACTATGTTTTAAGGGCACATTTCAATATAATATTTCAAATGAAGATTTGAACTCGTTTTATTGGGCCAAATCACAAAGAAAACATACAAATTCATAAAGATACAGAGTTTAATTCATACTAAACAAATAAACAATAACTTTAAAATATTATAAATCACTAACATTAAAAGGATCGATATCTGAACTCTCCGATTTTAAGTTCTTGATAGAGTTCAATGCGTTGAATACAATTCCTGTTCCAACTCTCTTTGTCTCATCAATCAGCGAATCCTCAACAAATGCACTAATAATATCCAAGTCAACTGAAGGATTGCTTTGGTCTAAGATATTATCTGGCAATGGCGGTGCTGGAGCCATCTCAAAGCTTTCATTTTCAAGAAATTCTTTGGGTGGTGTGGGTAAACTGTCACTTTTTCTGTGATGTTTATGGTGTTTCTTCTTTTTCTTCTCTTTTTGCTTTTCCATTTCGTAAAAGTCTTCTTCCAAAAGATCTATTGGTGGAGGAGGCAATGACAATCTCATTCTCGGTTGATTTCTTCTTTGCTTTGATAATTCTTTAATTCTTTCCATTGCTTCGAAAAATTCTTGACTGTATTCATCGTCGTCATTTACATCTTTCTTCTTGTTTGGATCCCACCAATCAGGAAGAATCCATTTTACATGTGGTTTTGGAGAAGATATCAAGTTCTCTTGATCGATTTCTATATTGTTGAAATCAAGATCAGAATATTCTTCCGAAAAAGTTGGTTTTTCTTCATTTGGATTCCACCAATCCGGAAGATTCCATGTTACATGTTTCTTTTCATCAATTTCTTCTAAACTATCATGCTTTTGTAGTTTTGTTGGCTTCTCTATAATCTCAAACTCTTCTTCGAAACTGTTGTTTTCTATTTCATCAATTGAATTCACGTCATCTTTGTCAAGTTTTTCAATATTGTCTAAACTATAATCATCTGTAAAAGTTGTGTGTTCTGCGTAAGGATCCCACCAATCAGGAAGAACCCATCTTATGTGAGGAATTGTAGGTGGTTTGACAATTGATCCAAGAGAAGAATCAATTGCGGTTATCATGGATTGTATAACGATATCTCCGACCATTCCTTCGAGGTACAAATCAAAATCTTCTTCAAGATATTCTTTGACAGGATCTTCTTCCTGTTTGATGGTTATTTCAGTGAATGGAAAATTGATTTTCATTGCAGATTGGATAGCAATTCTTGAGCAAATTATGGAGACAGTATCTAATATATCATTTCCTATTTCTTCACCAATATTTTTCTCTTTCTTTGGTTGAACTATTTCTTCATCAAATTTGACAGAATTTGACGGTTTTTCTGGTTCAAAGAATTCGATTTTTTCAAACATGTTAAAGACAAAAGAATCAGTAATATCGTAAATCATGTCTTCAAGATTATCATCTATCTCATCGACAACAAGTTGTGTGTCACTGTTGCTTGTAATATCCTTAAGAGTTTCAATTGATTTCTTAAGAATTACATTGTTGAAGAAATCATCAATATCTTCCATCAAATTTCCTCTTAAATGGTTCATCTTCTTTCTAAGTTTCATATCTCTCTTTGAGAATATAGAAACACTGTCTTTGTTTAAGTTCTTCAGATGATTTACTTCAACAAATTCAAGTTCATTTTCATCTAGATCGAAATCAATTTCATCTAAATCAACTTTTGGAGGTGGAATCGAAATTTTGCTGAGATTTTGTAAGAAATTGTTCTCAGAAAGCAAAATAGAAAGTTGTGGAGAAGTAAATTTGATTTCCATTGGAAAGATTTCATCTGCAAATTTGGCTGTTTCTGGTTTTGTAACTTTGGAAATTTCGAATTTTGGTTTCGAGAAAATTTCACTTGGAATAACTAAATGATCAGAAACTGTCATGGAATTAAGCAAATTAGAAAGATCTGGATCTTCTTTCTTAGGAATCGAATTCAACGAGGCTAAAGTGTCAAATTTAAGATCGAAAAGTGACAAATCCAAAATGAAATCATTTGAAAATTCTTCTGCAATTTCTTCTGTCATTTTAACATCACTTAAATTAAAATCAACTAAAGCGGATGTGCTTGTCAATTCTAAATCGTTAGAAACATCAAAATTGATATCAAAAATGTCATTTGTATCATAAATTTCTTCAAATTCTTTGATTGATGGTTTGTCAAAGGAATTGAATGGCATAATGAATTCTAATTTAGGTAGAATAAGCTTGACATCAATCATTTCTGATATCTCATCTGCAAGTTTCGTTGGGATTCGTTCTGGCCTCAAATTCGTATCAAAAATATTTAGTTTCTTTTCTAAATCATCCATTGTTAAATCTCTCGAAAGCAAAGTAACAAAATTCCTTGTTAAAATGAACTGTTCTCTTATTGTTGATGGTCTTGGCTTTCGTGGAACTAATGCATTCAATGGATAAATAGAAACTTTCTTAATTTCTTGTAAATCAGGAATTATTTCGTGATTCTCAACTTTAACTTCGTATTCTGGAATTTCTTCGAAAATAAAATGTTCTAAAATCTTTGTTTTCATTGGAGGAACAATTAATTGGTTGATACTTCTCAGGTAATTGTTAGGAATAAGTTCTTCTGGTAAATTAAATTCTCCTTGAAATAAAACTGCATTATCAAGCGGTTTTAACAAAAGTGAACTGTCAAGTTTTTGTAAATCAAAGTCAAAATCATCATAAACGGATTTAGAAGTAGAATTAATGAATTCTTGATTGATATTTGGTCGAACTGGTCCAGAAATGGTCAATTTCTTGATATCAAACAAAGGAATTGACAAAATTGGTTGATAATTCTTAGAAATTTCCAATGAATCATTGATGAATTTCTGAATCAAAGGTTTAGGTTGGAAATTGAAAAGTGATGTGAAATCAAGTTTGGAAATATCTTCATTTGCGAAGTCATAATTTACAAAAACTTCATTAGCTAATGAAAGAGGAATCATTTCTTTCCTAAAATCGAAAATATTTGTTCTAAAATGAACTAAATCATTTAATTCTTCTTGGAAATTATAATTTGTTGTTTGTTCTGGTGCTTTTTCATTTGAAAAACTATCGAAATTACTTCGATTAAATAGATTTGGAATAAATAGTTTGTCTGTAATTGATTTCGATAATTTTTGATTTTGACAAATTTCTTTAACGTCTTTTTCGATTTTGTCACTTTTCTGAATTGGAGTCAAATTTTCTAAAACAAATAATGATGAAATCATTGGAATCGAAGTGAAATCTAATTGGAAATCATCTGGGATTATGAAAGAGACATTAATTTTTGGTAATTTGCATTTCTTCATGTTTAATAAACTTGAAACGTGACAGATTTGTAAACTATTGAAATCAAAATCAAAATCAACATTTGTGTATTGATAAAAATCTTTTTCTTCTTTTCCGAAATTAGTGAAATTAACATAAGACTTCTTATCAAACAAATTAGGAATAATGAAATCGAAATTGATCATGTTGGAGATTACTTTTGATTCTTTTTCAATTTTGGCTGATTTTGGAATTGGACCTAAATTATCTAAACTAAATTTGTTTTTGCTAAGATCCAAACAAAGATCTGTATCATATTTAATGAATGAAATCTTTTGTTTTGGTTTATATGACTTTGTTAAGTGCAAAAGAGTGTTATTGATTTTAATTTCTTGTAAATCCAAATCAACATCATATTCTTCTGCATTTTGTTCATTGATCTGTTCTCTTTCGAAGTTGAATATGGAATATTTCTTTGACAAATCAGGAATGTGTAAATTAACAAAGATTTTTGACGAAATTTCTTTTGCATCTTTTTCATTTTTCTCGGATAAAACTATTGGTGAGAAATCTTTAATTGGTTTCATTGTATCTATCTCTATTTCACATCTTAAATTATCATCGTATTTAACTTCTTCAGAAAATGTCAAAGGAATTTGAGAAATTGTCAAATTTTGTAAAACTGACAAATCTACAAATTCCAAATCATCAAAACTGATTTCTGGAATTTCGTAATCAGTTGATTGATATTCGTAGAACTCTTTTTCATAATTTGGCAGGAGATTATTAGTTTTGATATTAGGAATATGCAAAATCTCCAAAATATCTTCTAAAACTTCATCTTTTTCTGAAATTTCTTCAGCTTCTTTTTCAAATTTCTCTATTTTATTGTCACTTGAAATTGACAATAAACTATTTCTATCAAAAATAATTTCTTGTAAATCTAAATCATTGATCTCATAATCTGTTGTTTCAAATGGAACCTCTTCTCTTTCATAGTTAATTAAGTTGTTTCTAGATAATGAAAGATGATTGAAATCAGGGAATTCAAAAGAAAATTCCGTTTCTTGTTCATTGATCTTTTGTAAAACAAAATTTTGTAAATTGTAATTTGGCAAAATGTCAGGAATCATTAAATCAATATTACAGATATTCTTTTGAGAGTTTATTGTATTGCCAGCTCTCTGTTTAAGATGTTCTAACCTTGGGTTGTTTGTCAAAGATAATAATGGACTTATTTTTCCTTTCAAATCTGGTGTGAAATTTGAAAGTTTTGGAACAAAAGAAACAGAATCAGCTCTATTAAGTGAAATATATGATTTCTCATAGAATTGTAATGTGTTATTTAATTCCAAGTCATCAAAATTAGTTTGGATATCTACTTGAACATTTTCTGCATCATCCAAAACATCGAAATCATCATAATCTTTTTGGAAATTCATCAAATTAAATTTGTTTTGTTCAATTTCCAAACTTAATTTTAGTTTATATTTAACATCATTTGAATCATCTAAAATAGAAGGAACTGTTTCTTTTGCAAAGCCAATTTCTTGTTGTTTTGGAACTATTATATTTGGAATTCTTGAGAAATCATAATCAAAAAGAAAATCTTCTTCAATGATTTTATCTGAATTTGTTTGAACTAATTCAATCTTCTTAAAATCTTCTAAGCAATTTATTGGTTCTGTTGGAACAACAAAATCTTCTCTAATTATAACATCATCTAAAACTTTTTTGATAAGTCTTTCTTCAACAGTTAATTCTGGTTCTGAAACTTTTGTTAAATTGAAAAGTGAATTTTTGTTTTCAATTGAAAATTCAGGATTTGTGAAATCATATTCAACACCAGATAAGTCTTTGATGAAAGAAGGATATGGCTTTTGTTCAAATTCTTTCATGTGAATATTTGACTTCACTTCACTTAACGATAGCTCATTCAAATCTATCAAATCATTTTCATCGTAATTTTGAATTTGATGTTCTTCGTGAATGAAAGTTATTGGTTTCAAGTTGACAAAATAATCTTCTCTTAAAGTGATGTCTATTTTATCTTCTATTTCTTCAACTTTCTTTTCTATCAAAGGACTAGAACGAGGTTGTAATGAACTCAAAGAGTTGTTAGTTTGTTCGAGTTCTTCTAAATCTAAATCAAATAAATAATTTGTATAAAAATAAGGAATTTTGATTTTTGGAGTAAAATTCTTCAAAAACATTATATCTAAATTAATTCCGAAATTGACATCTAGATCTAAAGATATCTGATTTTGTACATCTTTGATGTCATTTTCGTGTAAATCATTAATATTAAAATCGACATAATTCTCAATATTTTTGACACTTTTTGGAAAAATTTTTGTAAAAATAGAAGTGTCAAAATCAACGGAATTGGTCATCTCCTCCACTAAATTCTGTGGTAATGAATAGTTAATGTTCGGACGTTTTGTAAATCTTTCAATTGGATTTTCGGAAATTAAATCAGAAAACAAAGTGTCAATTTTTGGCAAAACCGTTTGACAGATTTCATATTGTTGGTCAACAAATGGAATAAACCGTTGTTTGCCGAAAATTGTAAACGGTTCGACGGTTTTGACAGTTAAATCGTTTTTGTCAATTTTCATCAAATTTTTGATGTGATTATTAACTGCCAAAAGTGACCTTCTTCTTTGTCTTTTGTTGCTTGGCATATTTGATTCAACAGACATTTTGTTTGACAAATGATTTACATTGATGAAATCATTGATAAACGAGAAATCAGGTTTCTTTAATTCCTTGATTGCAGCTAATCTTGAAATCCTGTTTAACAAACGTTTATCAAGATTTTTGATCTTTGGAAATGGTGTGATAAATTGGAGCGGTTTTTGTAAATCAAATTTGTCAAAAATATTTGTGAAATCAAAATCGATTTCTTGGCTGATGATTTGACATTTCTTTTCATTGATTTTCTGTTCAATTCTTTTATCAATACCTCTTTTAGAAACAGCAAACAAAGGCTTCAATTTATCTCTATTTGTAAAGTTTGGTATTTTTAGAGAAATTTGATTTGCGGCTGTTTTTGTGACTGTTTCAACAATTCTTTGACTTTGTTTGTCTAAAACGGTTAATTTATCGTTGACAAACCGCAAAGAAACATTTGGTTTCGGAATTGATACGAAATTAGGTAAAATATCAAATTTGATTGGTAATTTTTTGACACGTAAACTTGCTTGAGGAAAAACAACGAAATTTTTGATAAGTTTACGTGGCAAATTTCGCCATAATCTGAAATATTTTGTTTTGATTTGTTTTCTGATTTTTCTTTCTTCGTTTGCTTTTCTGAACCAATTTTGGATAGTTCTGGCTGCATTTTCAACAATTGTTTGGTAAATTTTATCATATTTTTCTTCAAACATGATTTTAGCTACTTCATGACATTTCTGACTCATAATTGTCTTCTCTTTCCATAGTAAGAAGTAGTTATTTCTCTTTTGAACTAATTTTTCACGTTCTCTTTCGCAATCTAATTCATCTTTGGCTTCAAGAAGCATTTTTTGACGATTGAAGAGTGTATTCTTTCTTACCATCTGATTGAATTGGTCTTCTAATAAACTCCTCTTCATTTGATGTTGAACTTCTTTATGGAATTGTATTTTTGATAAAATTTCCCTGTACTGTCGCCATTTTCTGAGTAATTTCAACCTAGTTGCTGCTGCTTGTACCTGGTGCTTTCTTTCGAAGTATAGCATATCATCTGTAAATTGTTCCCAAAAAATTCTCGATTTTTCTTTGATACAAGTGTGAATTAGATTGTTTCTTGTCAGTAATTGTGCCAAGTCTATCCAATTGTTCTGTAAGTCTAATCTTTCTCGTTGATACTTGAATTCTTCTAATCTTTCGAATTTTGTATATTTATCAACTAAAGATTTCCATTTGTCCGACTGCTCATGATTTCGATCTATTGCTGTTTGTGATTTCTCTTTCCATTCTGTGAAATGATCAAGAAGCAAATTTTTATTTTGTAATAACGATAATCCTTCGATTATATTATCGCATTTTGCTTGTTTTGTAATTAGATTTGTTAGATTCTGCCATTTTTTCTGTAATACTTTCTTATTTTCTTTCTTTTGGTGATCTAATATTACGTTGCATTGCTTCTTGAACTGTTTCTGTAAGAGATTTCTTGTAAACATCTTCCACATGTATGTTGCATGCCATTTTTTGAATGAAATTCTAATGGTCCGTTCTTGCAAAATATCAAATAAGAGTGCTAATCTAAAGGATTTTCTGTATGTTTCGATTCTATTTGTCCTGATATTGTCTTTTGCAAGTTTAATCCATTTTTGGCGCATTTTTGTCTTGTTAATTATCTTTTTCATGCGGAAAAAGTTTGAAGTAACGTCGAAAACATCTATTTCATATTCACTACCAGAGTGGAGGAGTGAACTATCCGTGCTTATATCACTGGATGAACCTCCTCTGAAAAAACATCAATGATAAAACTTCAAAAAATCTTGAAGTGACCGTTTAATTTACTAAAATCAAAATTATCATATGCCTTGTTATCAATGAAATATGATACACCATATTGAATTCTTTGAATTTTCATATATAAACCTTGTTTGAATGCATCAAATCCTTCTAAATATTATATACTAATGGACATTTCGCAAAGTTCCATATTAAACATGTGAATGTATATGTGTTCCTCCATAGTTCTATCTGTTTCGTTGAAAGAGAGGATAAAGAATTTTAAATTTGAAAAATCATGAAAAAGGAAAGAAAATTTCTCGCTTGTGAATTGATATGTGTTTTATTTTTAGCAAACCAATTAATTTTATTAACATTTTTTTTAACAGATGGATTATGACGAATTAAAAAATTCTTTAGATGAATCAACATTTCAAAAATTGATTACAATTGCCAGATGGGGAACAAATGAAAGTCCTCTTTTTGCATCAGTTGTAGAATATAAAGGCAAAACTCAACCGGTAACAGCAACAGGTTATTTGCTCATTACTGTTGGAGCTATCTATATATTCAAGAAAAGGCTATTTGGATCCGCTGCAATTAGACATCACATATCTTTACTAAATATAATCAACGTTGACCATCAAGGTGACAGAATTACGATATACATTAAAGATAATGAAACAAAAGCAACTGATGACGAAGTTAAAATTCCATATAATACCATGAGAAAATCTGATTATATTACAGAAACCGAAACAGGAGAAAAAACAATACCTTTTGATCAGCATTACTCAGTCACTCTCAAAAGTAGGCAATTTATTAAGAGAATTTTCTTAACTTTATACTTCCTTTGCGAAAGTGCATTAAATAAAGTCGATACTATTATGCATCCTCAATTCAGATCACAACAAATCAAATTACCACCAGTTAACTCACCAATATTTAAAGGAATGCTTGAAAAACGCGCAATTTTATTTTCTCATTATTCTTTTCCAGATGGAAAGAACCTCGAAGCTGCAGAATACTTTGCCACAAAATGGAAGGATAATCAAAACTTCATCATTTCCAAAGGATTTCATCCTGCAGGATATTATCGACCTTTTGCAAACGCTTTAGGCTACGAAACAAAGCTCAAATCAGTTTGTTTTGATGATGCGCACTTCAAGGAGTTCCCAGACTTCGTAAATATCCTTGCTCGAACTTCACTTTTTATAAGTACGATTGCTTTTGCAAATTACAACAGTAACTTCAATCTTGAGTTCAATCTTAAAGATCTCAATGATATAAATATCCTTAATTGGTCAATTATTAACTCAGACCTCAAAGTTCTTGAACATTTCGTAGATTCATGTGTTTCACAAGAATTTTCACCTCACAGACTTTGTTTTGGCCGTTCAACACTTAATAAACAGAATGCTGATAAGTTCTTCCAAACAATTTCCAAGATAAAGAACCTTCACGCCGTGAAAATGTTTGAATTAAATTTTGTTGTTCCTCAATTCGACATTTTACAAAATTTCATCAGAACAATGACATCTTTGGTCGATATAGAGATATCCCATTCGAGTTACGATGGTGGCCAGTTGTTGTATACCATCTGCGAAGTCGAATCAAACATAATGAACATCAATTTGACGGATTGCAAATTTACTGACATTCCGAAATTCAAATTGCCGAAAAACATATGTTCATTCGACTTCTCGAACTCTCATTTCCATGGTTCATCTCTTAGAGATTTGATACAAAACTGCGTTGACTCGAAATCGGATTCTAAATTCGCGTTAAGATTCAAAAACATAAGAATTTCTGAATCTGACATGTCACTTTTGCGAACATTAAAAATCACTGGAAATGACAATTTATGTGAATTTGATTTCAGTGGTAATTTCATTCCTAAAGGCGCGTTCACTGAATTGATTGATTTCTTAGATTCCCAGAAATCCATGAGATTTTTGAACCTCGAAGGAATAACAAGTGATGCAATGTCAAGAGTTATTCCAAAGATTGCAAGATACGTTAAGAACTCTGGTGTAGAAGCATTGTTTATCAATGGACGTATAGCTCCAAGAGAATTCTCTTCATTAATGATGACATTACTTGAAAAGAATTCTCTCAAACGCTTCCATTGCACGAATTCTGGTGCTGGAAACATGACAATTAAATTATTGACAGAAATTGTCAAAGTTTATCCATTGGAAGAAATCGCTTGTGATGGCATGAAACCAGACAAAACAACAGAAGATTGTATATCAGATTTATGGTTTGCAATTGCCAGATCTAAAACAATTAAGAGATGCGATACTCCTAAACAAGATGTTCCTTCAATTACAAAGAAGAAAAACGCAGAACCATGGCAACCTTATGTTAGTTATCCTTACAGGATTAATCCAAGTGACCAAAACTTTGAGATTCTCAATAGAATCAGAATTGCTTGCGGAATGAATCTTATAACAACACCACCGCTGAAAGAAGTACCTGATTTCAATGTCCAAGAAATAATAAACGAAGAAGAAGAAAAGAAAGAAGAGCTCAAAGATGAAGAAACAACAATGAATTTCATCGAAGGTGATGAATTAAATCAGAGAAATAACAACAAACCACAAAAACAGGATGCAATTAGTGATGGAGACTTGGAACTTGAAAACCAGTATTACTCTGATTTCGAGGAAGATGAGTTCTTACAAGCAAATACAAGGAGAAGAAGATCAACAGCAGTTTCTCAGAAAGTGAGCGCATCTGAAAGTAAAAGTGACATTTCTGTCAAACCAACTAAACATGATGAAATGCCTGTATTTTCTCCACCTGCTTCTAGTAGTAAGAAGACAGATGCATCACCTAAAAACTCTTCTAGCACTATGTCAAGACCTCCTCTTTCAAAGAAAGAAGAATCTTCATCTTCATCTTTATCTGACTTTGATTTTGCAGAAATCCTTAGTAAAGTCGGAGCCAAACCTGGTTCTACATCAGATTCGTCATCTGACAGCTCCGATAAGGATACTAGTACTTCTTCCCTTGATTTGTAATCTTATTTTTAAAGACTTTTTATGTATTTTTTTCTTATGTAAATTTAATCAAATATTTTTTTAAAGATAGCTTTATCAAAGCAATGATTATGAAAGAATATCTGAGAAATGACCAAGATGGCCAAAACCTAATCTCAAATCATAATTAATTGCATACTGATTTTGCTTCTATATGTAAGTGATTGATTGAGTCTGTTAAAAAGCATATCTAGATAGCCAAAAATACGTATACCGAATTTTTTATATATAGTTAGAAAAGAATCCTCTAAAGTATGATCATAACCTATCCTATTGAGCAGAAGATACAATTTTCTTCGACTTATGCATGATATAATTAGTAAACAATGTTACATTGTTGAGTTGTGCAATATTTTTATATTGAAATTGGCATTAAGAAATTGGATCATGTTGTGTATTAATTTCTAAGCGAGAATGCATCCAATCTAGTTTAAACACAATTATCTTGGGTATTGTACTTAAATTATGCGTTAAAAGAACATATTACATTGAAAAGTGAAAATTCCTCTTAAAGAAACCAGTAATACAAGTTTTCATGTAAGTTCGTCATATATTTGACTCCATATGAAGCTGAATTCCATGTAAATATTTCATTTTGTTGCGAAATTTAAAAAAGTTTAATACACGAAATAAAGTCATTTCAAGAGCCTTGTACCGATAAACTAGCCTTGTACTGCCATTTTATGGTGATGTAAAGTATTCAAAAAATTTGCAATGTAAACCATTACATGGCAGAAACTTTAAAATAAACAAAAACATGACACTTAGTACAGGGGCTTTTTGGCTGGTGAAGTCAGATAAAACGTGGCTCAGGTGCTCGTTTAAAATTAAAAATGGAATTTCTCACAGTCGAATTTCTTGGTAGACAACAAAAGTTTATCATCAATTGTCGCGCCGAAGGTATGACATATAGTCAAACTAAGCTTGCATGGGAGGAAGAATACCCAGATCTCGGAACTTTAACATCCAATCTCATTGCTACTGCACTTAAAAGAGCTGCATTAGGTCTATACTGGGAAAAAGGGAATCATGGCGGTGCAGATCCATACCTATGCGAGCGTGATCAGCTCACTTTAAAAGAAATTATCGAAGATTCTGCTTACAAAGGTGAAGCTCTAGAAGCAGCTGACATTATTGACGAGGCGTTCAAGTTGAAAGAGCTCAGAAGAGATTATGGTTACAGATTCCTTCTTGAGATTAATTGTCCTACTCTTGCAGAAGAAGTTATCAATACTCTTGGTGGTGATGATGTATCGAGACCTTATGTTAACCATATTTTACAGCAATTGCATTGCAAGCTTAAGGCATGCCAAGAGATTGAAGAATCAAGATACATGGCGTGTGAACCAAGAATTATCGAAGAATTCTACGATAAACATCGTGAAACAATCGAAAGTACTCCAGAGGAGTTGATTTTTAGTATCGATGAAACATTCATAAACAAATTTAAGAAGAAGAAAGTTGCATTACCTGAGGAGATAGAGCATATGATCACCAAAGGAATTCCAAACTTTCCGCACATTACAGCTTTATGCGGATGCTCAATGACAGGCAAATCTGTCCCACCTCTCTTTGTTCTCCCATGTATTGCAGAACTACCTAGAGAACTGAAAGTATTCCAGCGCGAAAGACATTGTTGGTTTACTTCTACGCCAAAAGGCTGGGTGAACAGAAGTGTATTCTTATTGTATTGCATTTTCTTCATCGAGTGGCTTAACTTTGAACGCCAGAGAATGCCAGAAGATATACGTGACAAGCCTGCTCTCATTGTGTGTGATGGACACTCCAGCCGCGAGAATCCTCTGGCATTGTTCCTTTTGGCAAGTGCCAACATCAAATTAATTGTTCTTCCCGCACATACAACACACATTTTACAAGTATTTGATGTTGGCATTGCCAAAAGATTAAAGTCCAAATTCACGGATTATCTGAGAGATTACATTAAGGCACCGAAGCAAGAGTTCAACAGCAATGCTGCAATGATGCGCTACGCCATTATCTACTCATTTATTAGCGCATGGCAAGAATCAGTATCATTAAGAACGGTTCAAAATGCTGCCGCCGCCTGCGGTCTTTGCCCTTGTTCTGTAGAAGCTCTCAAACATAATAAGTATGTTCGTGAATTGACTCCTGCAGAAAAAGAATTGCAAGAGAAAAGAAATTACCGTAATCGAAATCGTTTTAACATCAATGGTGAAGAATTGACGACGATGGACATGATTTGCGCAATTTCTGACAATATTAAGAAGAATCCTGCAAAATCTGTGATTTGCAGGAAGCCAGAACAAGACACCAAGGAACGTTTCTACTTTTGGATTACAAACTATCTTGATCCCAGCACTGAGTTGTTGACAAAACTCCCTAATATGCCAGGTTATAGTCCAAATGATTAGGAAACAATAAGAATTACCGAAAAAGTGACAAAACATCAAAAACAGGGAGGGGGTCTCAATTTTTATTACTTATATTATTTTACAATATTTATATAAATACTCTTTATAATATATTTTACTATAAAATTATACCTCAAATTCAAATATTTAAAATATTATTTACATAATTATCTCAAAATTATATTTTTATATATTATTTTTCATATGTATAAATCATATAATCTATATCTATGCAAATCTCATCTAAATTTTTTTGAAACAAACCGCTACCATTTTATAATGGTCCATCTTAAATTCATCATAAATTCTGGTACATGTTAGTACCAGAGTCTTCAAATCTCAAACACTCTGGTACCAACATGTACCAGACGCGAGTTTCCAATGCCCTCGTACGATTTTCTATTAAGATCTTCTTGAATGAGAAGGTCTTCATAGAAACTCGTACGAGGGCTTCTCTTTTAAATACTCTGGTACCTGCTGGTATCGGAGTCGACTTTACAGCTCTTTCCCCAATTTTGAAGCTGGGGAAAGTTTTCAAGCAATGAAAGGGAAGCTCTCGCTATGAGGTGAAAATCTAGAATTTTTACCTCATAGCGAGTAATCCTTTGTTAATTGCTTGAAAACTTTCTTCAAATTATCAAAATTTCGAGGAAAGTTTCCTTGCTTCAAAGTAGAGATGGAGCCCTTTGAGCCACTGCATATAGGTCAGTGACTCAAAATACTCCATCTCTACTAGAAATCGCCAAAATTTGGGTCGCAATCTTTGAAATGCGACGCAAGTTTTGGCAATTTCGCGAGGGACTTGCTCCATTTGGTGCATAGATTCACACTCTATGCACCAGATGGAACAATTCTTTCGCTGACAGCGGGAAACTTTGTCTGAATGTTAAACTATTCAGACAAAGTTTTCCGCTGTCAGAGAGGGAATGGAAGGGTAAGAGGTATATATTCATAATGTATACCTCTTACTCTTCCATTCCCTCAAGAAAGTTCAAAAACTTGGGTGCAATCAGTTCTGATTGCACCCAAGTTTTGAACTTTATATAAGGAATTGTTGGCTATGATGTACTGATCATGAATCAGTACATCATAGCCAACAATTCCTTCGCAAACAGTGGGAAACTTTGTCTGAATAGTTTAACATTCAGACAAAATTTCCCGCTGTCAGGGAGGGAATTAGAGGGTGGGAGATATATAGATAGACTATAAATCTCTCACCCTTTAATTCCCTCAAGAAAGTTCAAAAACTTGGGTGCAATCAGTTCTGATTGCACCCAAGTTTTTGAATTTTGTATAAGGAATTGTTGGCTATGATGTGGATAGCCGCTGCCAGACCAAATGAATTAACCGTTGTGAATAACGTTTCTGAATCTTTATTTAAAAAGATAAAATATCACGATTTTGGCTGCGTTAAAAATCAAAGAATTGATGTTTTTGTCAAAAATCTTTTAGAAGAAGTTGCACCCAATTACTTTTATCGTATTAAAAACGATTTACTTCAAACAGGTTTTATTCCTTCAATTAGAATTCGCGAGCCTCGATTGACAGATTATAAAACAAAATTGAAAAGAGAAGTTCAATCACGTTTATACCAAGTATTAAATTTTGTTCAGAATCAAGAAGCCAATTTGAATCCATTAAGATTTTTATTGGAAAATGCTGAAGAAAAACTTTCTCAAATAAATGAGAAGATACAAAATTCAATTACATATTTAAGATCGTTTGAAATTCCAAATGAATTGTTAGATACGTATATGTTAGAAATTAATGAATTTTGTTATAATTCTCCAGATTATATTTTAGAACATTTCGAAGAATTTTTAGAGGATTTCAAAGAAAAGAATAATTTAATAGACTAAAAAATTTATTATTTTTATTTATTGTGAATTTTAAATTGTCACTTTTTAAGTGTTACTCCCTATTGAAAGTGTCACTTTTTGGGTGTCACTTTTTCGGAAATTCTTATATACTCAAATGATTAGGAAAATTTTCCAATTTTCCAACAAAAATTTTCCAATTCTCCACCAAAAATTTTTAATAAAATATTATTTTACGGCATTGCCCGTCACTTTTTTCGGTACAAGGCTAATATCACGGTATAACCCCCCTGAAAAGTATATAAATTCTATTAAAATGGATTTGATCCAAAAAAATATATAAAATTTGATCATAAATCAAATCGTTTTAAATTACTTCTTTATTTAAATTATAACAATTATTTTTGGTTTTATATTTTTTTGGATCAAATCCATTTTAATAGAATTTATATACTATTCATCTATTAGTAAACACTACCGTATATTATTTTTTAAGCTATCTTATTTTTTGAAATTTTATTCAAATCTTTGGTCGCAAGAAGAATTGCATGATAAATAAAAACATTTAATCAAAGTCAATTTTATTTTTCATATTCAAATGGACTGAGTGTTAACATTTAACATTTTTTGCTAATTGTCGTCAAAAATTAGGCGTAAAGCAAAAATTAATATTTCATATGGTTTTATGATAGATAAGCATTATATTCCCACTCATTATATTCGTAAATTTTGAGGTTTATCCTTCGCTTTTAAGATCATTGAATTTGATTTTTATATAAAATAGTTATATATTAGAAAATAATATGAGTTTATGTGATATTATTTTTCAGAAGATTTTGTGTTCTTCTTCAAAATTTTATTTATTTTATTAAAAAGAATCTTTACAAAATATATATTTACTTTAATTAATATTTAAAAACGTGCTCTATCAAAAGTTCCAAAAAATCAATATTTTAGCTTTTCTGAGGTGTCACTTTTGATGAATTTCTGTTTACAACAGGCCGAATGGCGGGTACTAAGTACCCGCCATTCGGCCCCAAAAATGTCATATTATTCTATTTTTAAACGGTCATGGCGTAAAACCGTCGCATCCCTATCTCATTTTTTTGATTTTGAAAAAAATTTGGAGAGAAGATCTCTTCGTTTTTGAATTTTATCACGATGGTTTTAAAGTATATTAGACACATGTATTGATATTACTATTTTTGTATATTTTGAGAGAAAATCCCTAAAAAGTGAGAAAATCTGAGACGGTTTGAGAAAATATATAAACTATTGAAAATTTGAATTAAACTTCTAATTTGGAAAAAAAATTTGGAAAGAAGAAAATTCAAAAATCGAGATTTAGACTCAGCATCAAATGGAGAACAAAATGTTTCTTCATATGAAGGAAAAAAATTTTCTTGTGAAGAAATAGAGTTTTTAAACTTTTATTGTATGTAATGAAATAAACAAATATTAAAATTATTTTTTGATAACAAGAAAATTCCCAACAGAAAATATTTGAGACAAAGAAAAAAAGAAAATTGAAAAATATTACTCTTCTTTATATTTCATGAGATTTTAAATTTATTCTCATAAAATTGACAATTTTATACGTTTAGATGAAAATAAGTGATTTTGCTTGAAATAAAAGTTATTGTTTGCTTACAGCTATCAAATAGATTTTTGCTATTTTGATTAAAATTTGTTAATCAAATTAATAAATTTTTTCTAAATATCTTAAATATCTGGATCATTCGCTGATACAATGAATTGAACCATAAAAATAATACAAACTCAAATAAGTTTCCTGTTTTTCAATTAAAAAAATTATGCAAATTAAATTAAATGAAATTGTTTATTCAAATATAAAACAAAGATGAAGTAATTACAGTTATCATAAACTTTATGAATAACTCTGTAATTGGTTCAGATTTTCGTAAAAATATTTTTATTAATATCGATAAGAATACGTTTACCTACTATCACAACATATCGATAAACAAGAGTAGAGTGATTTTTATCATCGAAACTTTTTAAAAGCTGTAAGCTGGAAGTAAAAATCTTGTTTTTTCTGAGTCAGTTGTAGAACTATTGATGTACGAGTTATCATTGTGATGTAGAAGGATGTCAATGTACTGACTGAAGGATATGAAGTGAATTGAATTTCATTGAATTTCAATTTGATCAAAATTTGTTGAAATGATATGAATGTGTCAACATCTGTATCACTCTCTTTCACTCCTTCCCTATTCTTTCGAGAACGAAGCTAGCTCAGCTTTCGCTGAGCGAATTGACACTTTTGATGCCCTAAACGTACATATTCTCAAATTTATCGAAAAAATTATACCACCCAAACTAGTATATTCTTATTTTAAATATGATATTATCCTTAGAAATCACACTAGAATATATTTAAATCAACTTTTAAAAAAGTTCGAATCCTGCGCGTCTCACTTTTTAAATTTTCCAAATGGAAAATTATATTCTCCTAAAGTGAAAACAATTTTCCAAATTGACTTCCTTACCCTACAAA
This sequence comes from Trichomonas vaginalis G3, assembly GCF_026262505.1. Taxonomy (NCBI): domain Eukaryota; phylum Parabasalia; order Trichomonadida; family Trichomonadidae; genus Trichomonas; species Trichomonas vaginalis. The sequence goes on along the minus strand of NC_067204.1, from coordinate 15,929,437 downwards.
TATCTATATTAGATATCAATCAAATTTTGCAAAAGACCAAACATTAGGAATTTGAATTAATAGTTTTCTTAAATTATTTCAAATAATTGAATACTTTCCAATCCGCAAAGTCATGTCACTTATATAGTATTACTTACAATTAATGTATTTATAATTAAATTTAATCTCATCTGATGTTTATATTCAATTCATTTAAGTTTAAGATTAGCATTTAGAAAGCATACATTTTGATTTTAATAATATGGTGTTCTAAAAATTAAAAGTGACAAAAAATTTTCTTTGATTTGTAAAATCTTTGAGTTTTTTTATCTATGACCAAAATATATCATTAATGAATTGATATCAAGCTTGTTTAGTCCTTTGTAGAGTATTTTTAATTAGAGCATTAACCATCTTTCAGTTTTCGGATTTGAATTTGATAGTTGTTTATATTTTAAAGATCATGATTCATTCCAGAATGTTGCATTAGTTTCTCTCTCGAAATTCGTTTGAAGTTCAATCATTATATGTTATTTCATGTTTGCAATTTACAATTATTATTCTTTCCGCGAATAATCAGAAATTATATTCAAAAATTGAATTTCGACGTATATAAAATTGTATTGAAATATTTGTCTACGAAATCCGACATAAATTAGTAGCAAAAGTGATATATAGTAAAGATCATATTTCTTATCCTTTTTCTCTCATTAATTCCTAGAATTGTTTTATTTTTTTATGGATTCAAATTGGACATTTCCCGTTACCAGTCCTCATTTCTTAACAAAAACATGGAATGCATATAATGGATCCATACCATTTATTATCTCCGATTTAGTAAAAGCTATCATTGAAAAAGGCGGAATGGATACTGAAGGTATTTTTAGAGTTAAAGATGAAAATAAAAAAATAGACGAAAGATATCTCTCTTTAGATGATGGAAAATTCAGAGTTTTCCCTGAAGAAGATTCTCCTGTTCTGTTATCCTGTGTTTTGAAAAAAGTATTGCAAACAATGTCAACAATTGATCCTCTTTTTTCCCTTGAAAAGGTTAACGAAGTTTTAAAACTTACCGATGATAAAAGCCTCCCACAGGAAAAATTAATTGAATCAATCAAAGAAATTGCGAAAGGATTAGCTCCACCACAGAGAAATACAGCCGCATACCTCATGGACTTCCTTCACCAAATTACGCTGCATCCACAAGCAAAAATGGATGCAGAAAACATGGCAATTTGTTTGGGTGTTTGTTTAGTTACAAAATGCCCACCTGATATGATAAGACGTCTCAGCCAGTTCCTACATCCTTTCATCGAATACTCAGATCAGATATGGGAAAAAGAATGGTTTTCAGAAGATAAAATTTTAACAGATCAGCAAGTGCAAGTCTATTTCCGCCCTATTGTTGAACAATATGACATCCAAATTGAAGCCGAACGTCGATCCTATAGGGTTAGATCTAAGATTCCAGTTGATCACGAATACAACGACAAAATTTTGGGAATCCAATTTCCGAGATAAATTTATCTCCTTACCTGCTTTCATATTTTTATATTTGTTTCTTGTAAGGGTTTCGTTTTGCTAAAATTGTCACTTTTATAGCATATTTGTTTTTGGATGTTTTGCGAAACCAAAAAAAAAAAAAAACTATGATATACAATGTGTGTGTAAAGAAAATACTTTATTTACTAGTTAAAAAATCATTTGGTATTGATCAAGTTATTTTTTCTGGATAAGATATTATATGGATAATTGGATAGAAAATACAATTATATAATCTTGTACCTGGTTTAATTAAGCTAATTGTCATCAGAAACTTGTAATTTTTATGAATTTCAGATTTTCTTTTCATTACTGCTTTTCTTAATAGGTCAAGTTCTTATTTACGTTATAAAGTATGATATTTACAAATATCAAGTTATCGTGTTTTTTGAGAAATTATGAGAAACAAACAAAAATGAAAAAGATAGGAATAGCAATGAATAGTGATGTGGGTATAGAAAATGTAAGAGATATGAATGCAAAGCAATCAGTATTTAGGACATTGACCATAGATTTCGAAAAAAAAATGCTGCATATTGAGCGAAAACTATGATTATATTATAAGGCTGTCATTTAAAGCATAATGAAACTATTCCCTTTTCATTTTAATCGAATAAGATAGTAAAGATTTTTGAATTAGCTAGAAACTGATGAGATGTTTTCACAAATCAGATTTTTAATCTCTATAATGCATAATTCACTCAATATCTCAATTTTGATATTGCGAGATATTTTTGCTATCGGTTTCGCAATTTTGACACAATAGCAAGAGGGTTCTATAAGCATTATTATCAACGTAGAATCTGAATATCATATCAGAAAATGTCGCAAATCTGACATTTACCCGACCAAATAGCAAAAATAATTGAATACTTTTCGCAAAAACTTTTAAAATCGATAAAAATATGAAATATAGATATTAAAGAGACTTTTTATATAATATTCATAAAGATTTTCCAAAAATATGATACCGCAAAATTAAAAAAGTGACGTCTTGAGTGGAGTCAAATGTCGAAATTGCTAGCTAAATGTTTTTTTAGCGAAATTGCGTATTGTACGTTTTTTTCGCAAAACGAAACCCTTATTTCTTGTTATTTGACTGCAAAAAGGCGTACTAAAAAGTGACATTCAATATAAACCCTTTTTTCGAAAAAAACGTATAAAGTTCTCAATTAATCACCTGTTGGAGCTCTAGAAGGTTTTAATGACTTTCCAAACCATTATCGCGCCTTCTTATATAGGGCCCTACAAGTTTAGGAAAACTATAGGTGAAGGTGCATTCTCTGTGGTTAAGTTGGCAATCAACGAGGCTACAAAACAATTCTTCGCGTGTAAGATTGTGCCACGCTCCTCATTAAACTCGAAAGAATTGGAAGATAGATTTGAAATAGAAATCAGAATAAATCAACAAATTCATCATCGCGGAGTTGTTCAAATTATCGATCTGTTATCGGACGAAATGAATTACTATATATTTATGGAGTTTTGCCCAAGCGGAGAATTGTTTAAATATATTGTCGATAGAGGTAAACTTCCAGAAAATGAAGCACAAATTATTTTACATCAGATTTTGTCTACTTTAGCTTTTGTTCATTCGTTAGGAATAGCTCATAGAGATCTCAAACCAGAAAACTTACTCTTTGATCCATACGGAAGAATCAAAATAAGCGATTTTGGCTTGTCCAGATTTGTCGGCGGAGGAGGTTTAGTTGAAACCCCTTGCGGCTCCCCATGCTATGCATCACCAGAATGTTTAAGTGGCGAGCCCTATGACGGTAGAAAGAGCGATTTATGGAGCCTTGGAGTTATTTTATATGCGATGGTTACAGGGCAACTCCCCTGGACAAAACGTACTCAAGAACAGTTATTCATTCAGATAAGAAGTGGAGACTTTATAATCCCTTCGTATTTAACTCCTGAGTGTCAGGAAATGATTTCAAGTTTAATGTCAGTAGATCCTCTAAAAAGAGTTTCTGCCGCTGATGCACTTAAACTACCATGGTTGACCTCAGTTCATCCTGATTTAACTGGGGATCAAGGACAACAATTAACGATGGTTAGTCTTAAAAAAGTCGATGAATTCTTTAATCAGGGAAGCAAAGATTTGAATTTAACTGGCGTGAAGCCAGAAGAACTCGGCCAAATGGCTTCCCAACGCCCTACAGATTATAATTTCATCGTTAAAGAAATCAAAAATTCACACAGATTACCTTCACTTACGCAACCGATTAGGCGCTCTCAATTACATCCATTAGTCCCATCCTCGGTGCTTTTTAACAAAACAAAAAAGCCTGTTTCTCGCGCGACCGTAGAAGTCGAAAAACCAGTTTCTCTACCAAAACTCGGTAAGAAACCCACTGCGAAAAACGGGATTTCCGTGCTTATATAAATTGTATTGTTTATTAATAATTTTACAAGTATTGAAATTGAAAATCACATTGAATTGAATATTCTTTCTGAATTTTCAGACTTGTGTTTTTTTAATAATTCTATTTGATTAACCAACTATGCAAAATAAATTTCGATATGAAAATTTTATTAATTTTTGAGTAATTTTGCAAATGTGTAAAATAAACGTTGAATTAATTGCATAGTATATGTTTTCTCTAAATCCACGAGTGAGGATTAATCTTTATGGAGAATTCTCACAAATTTTTGATTGGGCGAATATCTGATAAGATTAAAAATGTTTTATGAGGGGCTCATAATATGTTACACTTCATTTGAAGAATGATTTTACAAATTAACTTTGTTTTCAAAATTGAATAAAAAACAGTAATTTTCATTTATTAAAATATCGTTATAACTTTGGATTTAAAATCAAATGAATTCAACGGTTCATAAAACTGTAACTATTCAATTTTTTGCAATTTGAAAATTTAATAAAAATCTTAAAATATTTAATTTTCATCTTGATAATTCTTTACAAATTGAAGAATATTGCATAACTTCTTAGAAATTTCCCTTTATTATTTCAATTACTTAAATTCTTGAATGGTATATATATCTGCATCGGTCTATTGGAGCCAACATGAGTTCTGTTGTTTAGTATTCAGTAATTGACATTATTTTTAATTAATAGAGATAATATTCGGCTGAAAAAAAAATCATGGTTATGTTAATAAATCATGAGTCTATTTAATTCCCTTGTTATTTTTAATTTTTTTTCAATTCGAAATATATTGAAATTAAAATTGAGACTTGAATTACCTAATTTATGATACAATAATCATTGCAAATCAGTTTAAGATTATCTGGTTTAATAATAGGCAATTCTATTAAATTAAAGTCAAACTTGCTAAATTTTCAATTTAAAGATCAAAATTAAACTGTATTATTGTTGCATGCTAAGATCAGTCATAATGTAAACCTCTCAATTTTATTGTCGTGGGAAGTATCTCAATTCCTTCAAAAAAATTGAAAAACTATTTAATTTTAAAAATATAATACTTTTAATTCGTTAATTAATTGGAGATATTTTTTAAAAAATCACTTTTGATAATACTTTTGAGAACTTTAATTCAAAAAATATATTCAAAAATATCCAGGATATCAAGAGGGAATTGTTCCTTATGAGGTATATAGTTATGATGTATACCTCATAAGGAACAATTCCCTCCTTAAAACGAGAAAACTTGTTCGAAATTGTTTATCATTTCGAACAAGTTTTCTCGTTTTTAATAAGAAACTAAAGGCTATGAGGCACTGATTATATATTAGTGCCTCACAGCCTTTAGTTTCTAATAGATAGCTGGGAAACTTTCTCCAAATGATAAGTTATTCAGAGAAAGTTTCCCAGCTATCAAGAGGGAATTGTTCCTTATGAGGTATATAGTTATGATGTATACCTCATAAGGAACAATTCCCTCCTTAAAATCGTAGACATTTTTATACTTATTAATCAACCATTCAAAATCATATTCCTCTGAAAAGTTATTTTATTAAAAATTTAGAATTTTAATAAATATAGAGTTTAAATTTCATACAATACCTATATATTTTCAATAATGGAATTTGAAAACCATTCTCAAAAGTTCTCAGAAAACACTTTTTTCATTAATTTTAAGAAATCTGAGTATTAAATTAAGTGATAAATTCGTTTGACACTACTTTAATTTTTAAATTCAAAAAATTATATGTGCTTCTTAAAATGACTCAAAAAATTTTTTATTATAAAATAATATATAATATTAAAAATCCCACAACATTTTTTTACTTTACATAATCGTACTTCCTCGACGATTAATTTCCACTCAATTTCTATTGTTGACCGAACTTAGCATGCAACATTATCGTATTGATTGCATTAAGTTTTGTTTTATTTAGGTGAAATCTGTTTTATATGATAATTTTTTATGTGATCTTCAAATCTAACCTCATTTATTTCAGAAATGATATTGACAGTCCACATATAAATATTTGGAGAGTTTTCAATCAAATTAGAAAAAAAAGTTATGAACCAGTTGTGGAAATGATAACGATTACTAGTTAAACTCAGCATTTGATTAGTTTATTTTATTGCATTTGGCAGCCCATTCATGAAGACGTGTCATATTTTCAATGACAAAGTCCTTGTCTGGTTTGGCGCAATCGACATAAAATAATGGAATTTGAGGGATTTCATTTATTCCTGATACTTCAGATAAGTAGCTAGTTATTTGTGGATTGAACTGTTCAAAATGAGCATTCCTATCTGGAAAATCTTCCTCGCAAAAAGTGATTATAACGCAGATGTGAGATAAGATTGCTTTTCCAAATATTTCAATGGCTGTTTTAATAGCATTCTTGTCTCCTGTTGAAAGTTTCACTGATAGCGCGCGTTTCACAAGTCCTATCGCATTAATTCCCAATGAATTTTCTTTGATAAACTGGGAAAGACTTGATGTCTTTTCTTTCGATACCATTTCATCGTCATAACCTACAGTATCAATGGCTATTCTCTCTACGCCGTTTACAATTCTAGATTGGAACTTTGGTACAGAAGTACATACAGTTGAGTCATTACTCGTTGTAAACATATCTCCATTGAGGTAGAGATTGCAAACAGAACTGACACCAGATCCTACTTCTCCGGTTAGCATCACAGCAACATTGTTTTGGGTTTCCTTGTTTAAAAATGAATTGATGAAAAATTGAAAACGCGATCAATCGAATTTTTTCCGACTACCAGAAAATCTATTTACTGCTTTCATTTAAAAATAATAGTATATATAAGATATATATTTCATTTTTTATAATAAATGAACTGGAAAAGATTTCACATTTCGGAATATTTTGGGAGTTGAAAGTGAAGTTGTGGTTTTTTTTTGTTGACAGTTCACTTCATCTTATGATTTTGTAATATTATTCATTATTAATGGTTCTAAAATATTTATTTTGAGTAAGTATCATAGAAATTATAATAATAATTTTAGCACTTCTGGATTATAAGTTGATTTTAATTCATATTGTATTTCCAGTATAAATATATATGATTACACAATTCAAAATCTGAAATCAAAAATGGGGAAAAATATTAAATTTCCATGCAACAATATATGAATTAAGTAGCCTATCTTTAGATTCTCACACTTAATCACACTAGCTAATGATATAGCAAATTGCAATGATTTGATAATTAGAAAACGCCATTCAAGATTGTTGAACATTAGTAATTGTAAATAAAAGGGATATAATTATATTATTCATTTAGAAACCTGTAAATTGCATTGAAAAATGATCCAAAACGAATAAGTTAAAAATAAATGTCACTTTTCAAAAGCGTTAAAATGAGTGACGGAACTCTTTTTAACAAGCGCCAAATTAAAACGCTCAGAAAAGCATTTGATCTTCGTGCTAGAAAAGTTAGTGGAACACTTACAAAGGAAAAGATGAAATCTACTATCAAATCTTTAAGATTAATTCCAGCTCCATCAGAAGATGAAATTGATCAAATGTGTTGCTATGAAGAAGTCACATTTGAAGATTTTGTCATGACAATTTACATGTATATGAGAGCAGTCAGTAATTCTAACGAATTAATCAGAGCATTCCAATTCTTCGATAAAACGAAATCTGGTTTAATTTCGTTTGACACGGCGATTCAAATTCTCCAGAGCCAAGGTATTCTCTTATCTACAGTACAAAAAGAAGCAATGCGCGCTGAACTACAAGTAAGGGAAGATGGGATGGTCGACTATGTTTCGTTTGCTCATCGTGTTAGACCAAATTAATTATATTTGGATTGTTATTTCTATATTATTATTTTCGAATACTAATTTTCGAAAATATTGGATAATGTTATCTTTTAATCTTGTATGGTAAATTAGAATTGATTAAATATTGTTAATTTTCGAAATATTTTTGATAATATTTTTATAAAGTTAAGGATATTTTTAAAATACTCTAATGCAGCATTCTGATGTCAATATTTCAGTGTCATATTTTCGCCAGATTTTATAGTTTTGTTCATTTTTGATGTCTGAAGCCGATGGAAGATTTTCTAAAGTCAAAAACAAATCCAAATTCAGCGATAGAAACTCAAAAAATCCGAATTCAGGACATTTCAAGCATAATACATCTAAAACTGGAAGCCAAAATGAAAATAAATCAAGTCAAAAATCAAATCCACCAAAGAAAATGAAATCTGTTTGGATGGAATCTTCTGATTCGTCTTCAGATGATTTCGTATTACCTAAAAAAGATACAAAGCCCACAGAAACAACAGATATTCCCAAAAATGTTCATTATTCAGAGAATGTTAAAAATATTCCTGAGGTCGGCACAAGTGAAAAGTATACTCCTTACCAACCTGAAAATCAACATCCAGATCAGCAAAATTCTAAATTTGGTGATTTAATTCCACCAGCGCAATACAATCCTGATATTTATCCACCAGCTCAACCGTATATGCCTTATTACCCTCCTGCAATGCCAATATCAATGCCGCCACAAGATGATATTCCACAATGGTCGGAATGGAGTACGGATACATTAGGACCTGATTGGACTATTAGAATTGATGAGTATGCTGGGGAAACTGTTCCAAAACCCGCATTTGGCAAGAAAAATATATTTTAATTTTTATATTTTCTTTGTTTTTTGGTTTATAAATTGTTTATAATAATAAGATATGTAAGGTAAATTAGTAAATGCTTTTTAATTAATAAATGTTGAGATCGATGCCTGAAACTATGAATTTGAGGATATTCTGATTTCATTTTGTGTTCACTTGATAGCTTACAGTAGTGTACTTGACATCATTCAACATAAAAAATAAAATAGAAATATCTTGAATAAAAATGGAAAAATTCATTTGAAATAACGTTTCAATTTATATTATAGAAAACAAAATATAATTTATAACAACATAAAGTAATTAGATCGTTACATTTGAAATTTTGATGGCAATATCTGTTAACCAAGCGGATTTCCATTTAAGAATTGCTGTAGCGAACTGTATCTTGAAAGTTGCTGCAAACTGCAACACTCTGGAGTCATCAAGAAGTTCGCTAAGCAAGGCACAAGATTTCTGACATGGAGACAACGGAAGAGTGTTTTTTGAGTCAATTGGATCGAACTGTGGAATGCATGTAGCAACAATAGTACGAAGAAGTGTTTCATTTCTGCAAACTGCTTCTTTAATTTCAGGAACAGTCATAACTAAGGCGTAAATAACCTCCAACAAAATATCTCTAATGTACCTTGATGGATATGCAAATATCACTGCAAAACGGTCGATTAAAAGGTCAGCTCCCATTTGTTCAATAATTAACGTGCAATTATTAGGAAGTAATAAGAAATTTAGAGCAATTACAATCTGTTGTTTGTCTTTTTCTGGATCTGCAAGCTTGAATAGTGAACATAAAATTTCTATGAATCTTTCTGGATTTTCTACTGACTTTGAGACATCGCAAAACCTTGCAATAGAAATCAGAATATTTTGTGCAGATACTGCTAAAGGAGAAATTGGATGAAAGCTTAACCTTTGAAGAATTATCATCATTTCACTGCAACCAGCAACAATTGCAGCATTAGCGATATTAACTTTCTTTTCTTGTGAGAAAATCAAGTTGTTTATAATGGTTAATGTAAGAAGTCCCGGTTCAACACTTGGACCTTTAGTCCACTGATCGATATGCAACGTCAAAAAGCGAGCCATTGATTGAACTAATATTGGTGTTGGTTTTGGCGGAGGAGATTGTGGAGGATATGGTATTTTTGGATTTGACCAATTCAATAACGAAGATAGAGCTGATGCTGACTCAATTTCAGAGCCTCCTAATAGAGTGAGAGCTATGGAATGTATCAACTTTTCTTGTTGAGAATAAGATGTTGATTGAACTTCCACAGTTCTTCTACTCATTGAAAAAAGTGACGACACAAAAAATAAATGGAATGAATACTTAAGGCAACATACAACTTGGTTTTGTTTCGTCAATTGGAACTTATGTGTAAAATAGTGAGATGAAAGGATTTCTTTAAATTTATAACATGACCAAAAAAGAACGCATTTACTCTCCTCGTAAGATGCAGCCAAGTTCTTTAACAATCAAAGAATTCAAATCACCAAGACCAGGACTTTCTTCGATGTTTATGTTGCCTTCTCAAATAAGTTTGCCATCTACATCTGGAATACCAAGTTTCTCCTTCAAGCAAAGCCCAAGAGTCGACGAAACACCTAAGGAAGTTTATCCATTACCAAAATCACCAAGATAAGCATAATAATCATGAAAAAACAATCTATCAATGTTTATTTAAATATTTTATTTATATTTGACAATAAAATAGTGCATGATAAACGATTGATCCTCCACTGGCAATCAAAAATAATGTTTCAGCAATTTTTTTTCCTTCAAGAAAATTGAACATTTTAAGTTTAATTCTGCCTGAAGCTCAACAAAATTTGTGAAATGTCGACTTTCGGTCAATTTTTTGTTCAACATATTGTATTTCGTTGGCGCAATACTATCCAAATTGAATCTCTTCCTAAATATGTCGTGCATTTTTGGAAGACTTTATCCAGTGAATTCATGTGTACTTCACCAAGATGAATAAAATATAACTCATCACATCTAACAAACTCAAGTGCAAAAAATGGAAAAAACCAATTATTTTATATTCAATTTACTCTCTAATGAAAATCTTCTTCGAAAATACCAGAAAACTAAAGAATATCTTATATAAGAACATTATTTTTCGCACCAAGTGAAATAAGAACTTCAGCAGTTTCTTTACTATTATTCTGAGCTGCAATATGAAGAGCAGTGTTTCCATATTTATCTTTTTCATTGATATTTGCACCATGTGAAATAAGAACTTCAGCAGTTTCTTTGTTGTCTCTTTCAGCTGCAATATGAAGAGCAGTGTTTCCATATTTATCTTTTTCATTGATATTTGCACCATGTGAAATAAGAACTTCAGCAGTTTCTTTACTATAATTCTGAGCTGCAGCATGAAGTGCGGTTTGTCCATCATTATCTTTTTCATTGATATTTGCACCATGTGAAATAAGAACTTCAGCAGTTTCTTTACTATAATTCTGAGCTGCAGTATGAAGTGCGGTTTGTCCATTTTTATCTTTTTCATTGATATTTGCACCATGCGAAAGGAAGTATTCCAATAAGGATGGAATATTTAAAAGAAGTGAACAAACAAAACATTTGCCAATATCATTAGTTTGATCGAAATAAACTAAAAAAGATTCAAGATTATTATACCATCCACAGTATTTTAAATCGATCTCTATATTGTATTCATTCATCAAGAATGTAACAAAATCAATGTTATGTGACATAATTGCATATTTCATGCATTATTCATCTGGTGTTTGATATTTCAAACATTCGCTTATGATCTCTGGATTTCCACGCAAAAATGAAAATTTTAGACATGTTTGAGTTATTTCTGACTTAAATTTCGTTCTTAATAACTTGAAACAATCAACTGCTCCGTGGTAACAACATAATTCAAGCAATGAATAACCATTTCTAACAGATGGATATAAATCACTGACAAGTCTTTGATTTTCATCAAAATCTTCTCTTCCTATGAATGGGATGAATGCTTCTAAGTCATTATACATAATTGCTCTGTAAATTGTATTTTCTGTATGAATATCCAGATTTTTTGAGTTAATTTTTTCAAAATCGGCAGATTTGTCTAATTTAACTCCATATTCTTTATAAAACAGGAAGATTGAAATATGTTCAATACTCCTGACCTCTGTTACATGGTAATCATCAGATATAAGTTTGGCAAGGAATAAATATGACTTTGTATAGCGATTATTATACGGAATGATATTTAAAATGTCTTTAATAGCATTTTTTGGGAGATAATTCTTTGAATCAATCAATTCTGTTTTGATCATTTTGTAAATTGACTTTAATTCTTCTTCTTTTTCCGTTTTAAGCTGATGCAATGCAATATATGAATCGATGTAGTATTTGTAAATACATCGTAATTTGTTGTATTCGTTTGGATAAACGTCATGATCGGACATTAAAGAAGTGTTTCGACGGAATTTTGATCGAAAACGGTAAATTTTATTGCGGAAATAGAAAGGATATAGTGTAAAAATACTATCAGTGAAAATGTATAATCCCAACGTACGAATATTTATCTGAAAAAAAAAATTATCGTCTGTCAAGGGTAGATATCCGGATTATCACTTCAAATGGAATATCTCCCAAGTTTTACCAATGATATCCGGATTATTACTTTAAATGAGAATATAAAGAATCAAAATTCGACAAAATGAAGCCAACTGATCATTAACAAAACTTACCTATGTAAAATATAAGCATATATCTGCCAAAAGGTAGATATCATATAATTTATAGCAGATTCCGATTTTTTTATTATGTAAAGTGATCCAGAGAGTTTTCAACAATACATGTTATGAAGGTACTTTGGACGATAGAAATAGTTTGCTGAATTGGAATTGGAATGATGAGAGGAAATGAGATATTTACCTTAGAGATGTATTTAAGAGCATCAAATGTTGTTTAATATAATAGTTTAACTGTACTATCAAAATGTGCATGAACTAACTTCTCACTAAAATAATTATTAGATGAATTTGTTTGAGTAGTAAATATATGATACTGAAGTATAAGTAAACTTGTTTAAATTCAGAATAAATATTTAATATACAAAATTGCACGGGCTTTTTATTCATAAATTTTTAATCAAAATTATATATTATTTTTCTTATCCGAAATCTTCAAATACCATCTTCTCAAGAGCAATTTTATTATCAATCTTGTTTTGTGTTTTACGAATCTTATATATATAAACAAATCCAACAGCAAAACCAGCAACAACAGCAATTGCAGCTAATGTTATTCCTGCAATTGCTCCACCAGAAAGTTTCTTACTCGGTTTCAGTTCGCAGATATTTTCCACAGAAGTAATTTTAAGTCCGCCAAAAGTTTTACCTGAATAATAAGGCCCAACTATAATCTTTTGACATGCTTTTGCATTCTTTAGGAAATCACCCTTAACAGAAGAAAGACTGCAGTAAATGAACACTGAAATATTAGCATCAGTAAAAGAATCATCTGGAATTGATTTGATATTTCCATATATTGATACCGAAATGTTCTCTGATGATATAAAATTGCTTGGTAATGTAATGGAATAGTTATGACAATTGATTGATAAATTATTTAATTCTTCTAGGTGAGATAATGATGGTAAAGTCGCAGATTGATGGAAATCAAGTATAATGCGTTCTATGAACTGATTTTCTGAGAACAAATTAATAAAATTTAAATAGTTTGAATAAATTATTAATTTTTTTAAATAATTTACACAAAGAAATGGATTATACCCTATATAAACATCATTATTGAGATAGCTGGTGATAGATATTATATTGTAGCAGCTCGAAAAAGCATTATCTCCAATAAATTTAATATTATTATGTAAATTAATATTATTTGTTAAAGAAGTGCATGCTGCGAAGCAATGATCACCTATGTATTCCAGTGTTGATGGAAATATTAAGGTTGTCATTGAAATGCATCCTTTAAAAGAATAATTTCCTAAAACTTTAAGTCCCTCGTTAAATTCAATGCTTTCTAAGTTCAAGCAATTACTAAAGGCTTCATTCTTGATTGTAATTAGTGTTGGCGGGAATTTTAGTATTGTTATTTTTTGATTAGCAAAAAATGCACTTTCACCGATTTCCTGTAATGGTACATTTATCATATTGAGATCTAAATCATTGCATCCAGCAAAAGCATTCTCTTCAATTTTTGAACAAGATTCTCCTAAGTGAACATTTACCAAGTTATCGCAAAGGAAAAATGAATAAGGTCCTACAACTTTGACAGTGTCAGGAAATGTAATTTCTTTTAAATCTGTGCAGTTATAAAATAATTTCTCGGGAATGATTTCAATTGCTTTTGGTAAGTCAATAGAATTCAGTTTTGAGCAAAATTCGAAGCAGCCAATAGACAACTCTGTATTATCACCATTAAATTTGATAGATGTGAGATTTGTACATCTGGAAAACGCATATTCGTTAATTATTTCTAAACTTGAAGGGAATATAAGTTGAGCAATATTTGAGCATCCAGAAAACCCATATGCTCTAATGGCTTTCAGAGAATTTGAGAAGTTAATTTCGATAATATTAGTACAATTTTCGTATTGATGTTCTAGTACCTCGCCAATTTCATCGGGGATGTTTAGAGATGCATCATTTGGACAAATAGATTGCGAAAATTAGAATAGGAAATATGCCATCTATAGCAAATTGATCAAATAAAATTATTGACAAATTCCCTTATCAAAATAGAAAAATTAGATTTGACAAATTAAAAATTATACTGATAAGATGTTTTGCATGAAAAAAAGCTCTCCGATAAATATCATAAAAATTGAATGAGTTTAGTGGTTTGCTCAAAAAAATTTGACTTATTTTTTTTACAGAGAATAAATCCGATTTTTCAGAAAATTTGAAAGCTATAAATCTCTCAGAAAAAAATTGGTTGACACAATTTATTTATGAAAGTTCAATTGCAAAACAATATTACTCTAAAAGTTAGATTAAAATTCCTTTATAAAATAACAAAACATAAACAAAATTAAATAAAAAATTGTCTCTAATAGCATATTCGATTTTGTATAGCTACAGGTGTGAATGTCTATGATTTCCCCCATTTTGTTAGTCAGTTTACAAAATGTAAAGTCTTCAAATTTGAGAGTATTTTGACTAATCTTATGGTAAAAAGAAAAATCTCACTGGGCCATCCTTTTCTGGGACTTCTATTGCAGGCTTGTATGAAACGAATGGTTTGAGTCTTGGTATAGGATAATTTGTATTTTCTGGTGGTTTAATTCTTTCTTGTGATCCTATTTTCTGTTTTCTTACTCTATGCTTTTCTCTTTCTATTTGTGTCATTGTTTGGTCAACTTTTTGGCCTGTTACTGTTTTATCGTATTCTGCTCCAAGATAAAAGTCTTGTTGAGGTGCAGGATTGCCTCCCGTCATTGAGAGATCTGATTCGGATAGTATTCCAGGGCCTGTTGTCATAACAGTTGAAGATCCTTGATCGATATAAAAATTATTTCCTTCTTCGAGCAGATATATTGCATTATCTGAGTTTTCCTGATTATCTTCTCCCTGTATAACATTTCCGTTTTCGTCAATCCTTGCTGCTCCGTCGCCAACAAAGAAATCTGATGCATTAAACTTTTCATCGTTAGCTGTTTCAATTCCTCCGTTAGTTTCTTGACCATCATTCCTCAAATAAGCAAATCCATCGCGAATTGCTGGGAAAGGTAAAGGAAATAGCCATAATGGACAACACCAAGAGGGTCCAAACGATTCCATGCAGTTCACGTAGTTGTTTAGGTCGTAAGGATTAGTTGTGTCCTCTTCGAATAGTCGAGCTTTGTTGTGTAAGATTAATTTGAAAGATTTGAGAATGAAAAAGATAAAATAAATGAATGTAATTACTATCGGGATTATAGATATAAAGAATGCTAATCTAGGAACTGTTAATTTCCAACCATTTCTTTTAATTGCGATCATATCCATGATAAATATTGCGAAATAGTAGATAAATATGGTTAAAAGCCACATCTGCATGATAATAAAGTATCTTATGTTCTTTACACCAATCCAATTCGCTATCCATCCGCAATTTACATCCGCTCTTAAAACAATTCTTCTGGCTGACGAACTAACGATTGATCTATCTGGGCACTCACCACTGAGTGCAAACTCTTTTTGTTTCTCATTTGTAATGATGCCTGACCATTTCTCTTCTTGAGAATATTTTTTCCTTCTCTCTACATTCCAGAACCATGGCAAGTAGCCTGGAGAAGTGCACATTGTTAGTAAATGGCTAATAATGTAAGAGAAATGTATCACACACCCAACTATTATCAAACTCATTTGTAATACTTCTTTATAATTTTCAATTAAAGACCATAATTCGAATGCAAACAAAAGTAGAACAACTAATGTCGAAAATATTGCAGTTGTGCAGTTCATTTCCCAATCGTTACAGTAGTATGTTTTGATTTCTGGAAAATACGCAATTTTGAAGCAATGACAATCGCATTTTTGTTCCCAAGTACTAAACTTTGGTACTTGCATGACTTTATCCTTGATTTGGAGCAGCTTTCCCTCATAAAGGTAAGCCCCGCTCATAAAAAATATGCGTTAACTTTTAAAATTTTGTAAAACTTTCAATTTTCATTCTTTATTTGCGCGAAATCAGTAATATATTATTAGTTGTTGATAGGTGCAATAGCCAAAATAGAGTTTCATGGATATGTTCCACAAGTGTTTCATATTGTTTCTTCCTAAATACATAATTTTACAATGTCGAAAATTGATTAAGACCAAAGAATAGATATTTCTTGGGGAGAAGCTTCATAAACATTTTAATCCCATAAATGTTTGTGGATGATGTGTTTCAACTCATTCTAATTGCCTCTGTATTGATTGAATAACGATGATAAAAGCAATGGCATTGATGATAGACCCTTCAATGATTGCTGATGAATGTACTACAAAGCTTTCTTTCCTTTCATTCAAAGTGACCAAGCCAATAATGAATGATCATTCATTTAGTTACTTTTTTTTCACATCTACAATAGTAAACATTTCCAAAAAATGAATAAAGAAATCTGTAAAAAAAATGTTGGAATATAAATTAAAGGCTTGAATATTCTTCTTCTTCCTCTTCTGAATATGAAGAATCGTTTTGCAATTCTTCAGACTTAGAAGCGCCACATGCAATAAGATATTTTGCTGTTGGTTTTAAGTAAAAATAATGTAATGCATGATCAAGAGGGGTTTTACCTTTTGCATCTATTGCATCGATATTTGCGCCATGCGAAAGGAGAAGTGAAACTATCCGTTGACCAAAATATAGTTTTTTTGCTGCATAATGAAGAGGTGTTTTATCATTTTTATCTCTTGCGTCGATTTCTATATCATTGTTTGAAACAAGCATCTCTGCAATTGTTGTAGTATCCTCACATTCTACGGCATAATGAAGAGGTGTTTTGTCATTTACATCTCTTTCGTTGATATCTGCGCTATGTATAATTAGAATGTTGGCGCCTTCTATGCAATTTTTTATTACTGCATAATGAAGCGGAGTCATTTTCTTATCATCTTTACAATCAATATTAATTTCATTATTGTTTGATTCGACTAAAAATTTGTAAATAGCGCAATTTTGTGATTTACATGCGAAATGTAAAATATTTCTGCCTTCATTATCAACTTTATATGGAAATTCAAAATTTACTAAATTGGTATTTAAAGGACGACATATTACTAGTCATTTCATGGAAATAGATGAAATTTTGCGACATCACTGTCATGAAGAATAAAAGATTAAGTTCAATAGTGGGTTACCTTATTAATATTTTTAATAATATAGACAATTTTTATTTGTGGGAGTTTGGTGGGTATAATCTTATTCTTATCTATATACAATGTTATTGTTGTAATATAATGTAAATTAACGAAGTTGATTTTAAATTGAATAATGCAGAAAAATATCTAACAATACAATTAATTGTGTAATACAAAATATATGCCTATTGGAGTAATAAATTATGTTGCACAAATAATCCCATTCCTTTCCGGCATAACGAACAGAAAGGAAGTGATTATTAACTCTTGGAAAAAAGAAGTGAGGGAGTAGGGGTAATTTTAGCTAAAAGTGACACGCCTGTGAAAAGTGACACATCCGTGAAGGGTGTGATTACCGATCGGTAATTTCGACAGTTTAGAATTTAAAATTTTTTATGGAACTGTTGCGAGTTTCATAAAGAATTTAAGGGTGCACCCGTATGTACGTTTATTTGAGAGGAGGAGGATTACCCTCTCAATTTTGAGGGATTCGTTAGTTTATTTTCTCGATGAATATGCAATAAAATTTGATTTTTACCTTATCAATATACTTCATATAATATACACATGTTCATGTAAAAACTTTTTTCCAAAATCCTCAGGAATTAAGGGATTTTTGAATTTTAAGAATTTTTTTCGAATTTTTTCGAAAAAAAAATATTTTCAGAACAGCCTTAACGGCTAAGATTTAGGAACAATGTTAAGTATCAAAAAGAAAGGAGGTCTGATATAGACAACATATATCGTTGAAGGTTGAAAAATCTCTAATATTTGAGCCCAAAATTTCAAATTTTAATTTTTTGAAAAAAGAGGCCACCCGTATGTACGTTTATTTGAGAGGAGGAGGATTATATTTTTGAAAGGGTGAAACATTATGAATATGTTAATTATATAATAATATGTATTATTATAAAAAAGAAAAAATAAAGCACGTTAAAATTTTTCTTTCTTGATTTTTTACAAAATCTACTTAGAATTATGCAAAATATGACTAAATAATTATAAATTTCAAGTTAAATTTTAATTTTGATAAATAATTTAAATTTCAAAATATCAAGTTCAGTTCGACTATGTATGTAGTAATTCCTCAATAAAGTGCCAAAACCCTATTAAAATATATGAACATTTTCAACATTTTAATGTTTTTATTTAAAAATTTGATGGAATATGAGCTTCAAACAATTATTATGTAAATAAAAATAATTAAATATATGTATTTATTCGTATTACAACCGTAGTAAGTCGATTCTTCCTTTCTTCTACTGAGATTTGAATTTGATTTCGAATTGTAAAGAGATTCAAAGGGAAAATACTAGCGGATAAAAACTACCTCCATGAAAGGGTCATAATGGAGTCAAGTTGTATTTTTTGATATTTTTTGCTTTTCGAGCCTAAATAAGGTAGCCAAGATAATGCATAAAAATAAGGTTCTAAATTCTGAAGTTTACATGATCCTCTCGTGTGCACCCTTAATGTTGTCACACTACATAAACTGAGGGCTTTTAATTCTGCCAAATTAAACTCTTTTTGAATATTATATTGTTGATATGTTATTAATGAAGAAAAAAACTTAAATTTTTGTATAAGAAAATCTTTAATATTCCTTTTACTTGCGTGGTGGAAGGCCAGCAGCGGCAAGGTGCTCGTTGAGGATCTTGCGCTTCTCTTCGAAGGAGAGCTTCTTTGTCTGTGGCTTCTTTGGAGCGTGCTTCTGCTTCATCTCCTCAGCGTGCTTCTTCTTGTCGGCGATGACTGTAGCAGCTGGGTTCTTGCGGATGGCAGCGTGAGCATCCTTGTAGATCTTCTCAAGGTTGTCAGCTGTGATTCCGGCCTTGACGTAGCGGGAGAACTGCTTGTTGTACTTCTCTTCGGACTCCTTCTTGAGCTTGCGCATGTAGTCAGCGACAGCGCCACCGAGGATGTAGTACTGGTTGCCCTTGACGATCTTTTCAGCTGGGACGTCCTTGCGGTCCTTGCCAGCATCCTTGTCCTTCTTGTCGAACTTGCAGGCGAGGCGGCAGACGTTGTGTGGGATGAAGAGGCCACCATCGACGGCACCCTTCATGACGGCGAAGACCTTAGCGCCTGTTGTTGTACGAGCAAGACCAACATCGAGGATGACCTTGAATGGACGTCTGTTCTCTTCATCGTTGAGGTATTCCTCTGTGATCTCTGTCTTGAAGACATCAGCAAGCTTCATCTGTGTGAGGAAGCGGCGAGCAACAAGAAGACCTGTAGCATAAGCAGCTGGGTAGTTGGAAAGACCGAGCTTGATGCCGTACTTTGGAAGTTCTGTGGAGAGAGCCTGGCAGACTGTCTTATCACCTGTAAGTTCGGCAACAACGATCTGAGCGATGACCTTTGTGTTTGTGATACGAGCGACGAGGCGATACTTGGCTGCACCATACTTTGTCTTATCCTGTTGGATGAGCTGAGTACGTTGGACGTAATCAGTCTTAGCCTCACGCCGCCTGCGGAACTTTGTTTGGAAGCGGGAGAAGTAGCCAGCGTTCTTGACGAGCTTAGCAGACATCTTGCAAAAAGGACGACCAAAACCATTCAATTTTTAAAAGTTCCTTTTATTGATAAATATGAGTTTAAAATATAGTGTATTGCTTATATTCTAGACTTTGGCACCGAAATATCTAGAAATCATTTTGATGAAAATGAAAATTAGGAATATTGTGGTGTTTTTAGTAAATTTTGCAAATTCATAATGAATATGAATTATCCTTGGAATCAAAATTTTCCAAAGTTTTTACAAATCAGATTTTATTAAAGAAAAAATCCTAGAGAATAATTTGATTTTTTCAATTTATAAAAAAATTTAGTGAAAAATCAGATTTTTTAAATATACGAATGATTATTATTTTATGTATTTAAAACAAATATATCAAGAATACATGATTTATTTATGAATTGTAATGTCGAGAAAGAAATCTGATGGAAAAATCAAATTTTGTTCACTAAATATAAGATCAGAAATTAAAAATAATGATAATACCATTTTTCTCTCAAATCAATCAGCGTAAACCAATTGAATACATTTGAGATAACCAACAATTGATGATTACTTTTTGATAAGCTCAGGAAGGGATAAAACAATTGAACTTTTTGAAATAAAATTATATCAAGGGGAGGACCATAGTCATTCAAATTTATTGAAGGGGCAGAACCATTATTGATCAATTTATTTAGTCCAATGAAAAATGATATATTAAATAAACTCAATAAAATAATCAAGTTTTGGTATGTGATTTGGTGGGGACAAATCGAGTTCCTTTCAAAATTGAATCAGCTCTGAATAATACAGGACCACTTTGCTTTAATGGCTGAGAAGGTCGGTAAGTCCACACTCGTTCTTGAAATTATGCCAGCTTCTGATGAGGTCAACCTCGACGACCTCGAGAAGAAGATCCGCGAGGTCGCTATGGATGGCCTCCTTTGGGGCAAGTCCCAGCGCAAGGAAGCTTGCTTCGGCCTTTTCGCCCTCCAGATCGGTGCTGTCGTTACAGATGATGTCGATGTCCAGGGTCTTGAAGACGAACTTTCCTCCTGGGAAGACTGGATCTCATCTGAGAAGATCATCGCTTTCCAGAAGATCTAAATAAATAAACTAAAGGATTATTGATAGCCCTAAACATATTAATTTTTAATACTAACTCACAATCTTACTTTTTAAAAGATTTTTGCCTTATTCTCGTGGCAAGAAATTTATTTTGTTTGGCCATAACAAAATTTTTCCACAAGACAAAGGCTTTCTCGATTCTCATCAGAAGAGGCCCCCAAAAAATCATAATCTTTATGTCTTTGAAAAAGTCATTATCATCATTGTCTGATTTTTTTCAAGATCTAGCAATCTTCACATAGAATTTTCTTCAAAACTACACACGGTTTATACAGTTCCAGCAGAATTATTAAATTCGATGATACTCATTGTTGAAAGTTTATTCGACCAATACAAGCTTCATAAGAAAACTCAGACAATAGCTTTCGGACTAAGTGTGCAGCAAAAGTTAACTATAATTCATACATTCAATTTCAACATCCGAAATTGAATAAATACCCTACGTTCCCAACTTCTGGAAAACGGTTTTTCACCCTTATGATCAGTTTCAGACACTTTGGGAGTCTCCCAAACTTTGATATTTTGCATTATGATAGAGAAACGTGTCTAGTTTAACACACAGTTGTTTTAAAGGCAAATGATGATATCACATGAAATTATCAAATTATCAAATTTTGAAGTACCAGTCCAAAGGGTTAATTAGATCCTACACAGATGTGCGATAGTGAAACATATGTGTTCTTGATTTGAGAAGTCCTACTGATAGAGGTATGAATCTCACAGCTTTGTGTGAGCGTGTCTGACACTTGTATAGAGTGGAATATGCGCCGACATATATTATATAATAACATGTAGTTGATAATTATGAAAAAATAGAATTCGATGCGAATGATATTGAAAGTTGTTTTGTAATTTGATATTTTTCTTATATGTGTTAATTAGTAAATGGCTTGTTTGTTGTGATAGTACTGTGAAAAATGAAAGGTATTTTAAATTAAAAAATTGAGATTTTGAGATATCTCTAGAATTAAGAATTTATTATGTATTTGACTTTTATATAACTATGTGTAAAGGATCTCGATGTCTATATGCTTTAAATAAAATTAAATAAAATGAGATAAAAAATTAAAATGGACAAGAAGATATATGGAAATGTAATTTGTATTGTGTTGGTTGTTGGCAAAATGATTTTAATACAGATTTAAGGATTTGGAATGGATTTGAAATTAAATGATTTTAATTCAAGGAGTAATAAGATTTTGAACTGGTTTTTATTTTGTGAATGTAAACTCCTTCCATAGGATATGTATTAGAAAGATCAATGTCAAACTTTTTGAAAGAATTGTTTTTTTGTTGAGCGATTTTCTTATATTTAATAATATATTTAAGTTGGCGTATCTTACGCCCTTCCAAAAATATGTATTAGAAAGATAAATTTTAAACTTTTTGAAAGAATTGTTTTTTTATTGAGCGATTTTCTCATATTTAATAATATATTTAAGTTGGCGTATCTTACGCCCTTCCAAAAATATGTATTAGAAAGATGACTTATAATTTCATAAATTATTTTGTCCCGACGGTTTGAGCCGTTATCAGAATGGTTGCTTACACAATGCGTCAGCAAAATGTCGGTTGGGGTGCCCTTCTTGGCCTCCTGAGTACTCACCAAGATACCCCCAGCTCCCGCAAAACACCTCCCTTAGGTGCGCATTACCTGACGGCATTATTTTGCAATTATTTCAAATTTTTTAGATGTCTTTTGTTAAAGTTTGTTAACTAAAGACTTGAAAACAGCTTACCGCTTCAAGCTGCTCTCTTCCCGGTTCCTCTGCCGCAATCTTCTGTTTGATTGCGCGCAAAGCTCTCCTCCTTGTGAACCATGGCTGATAGAAAGAACTGAAAGACAGGATAGGAGGAACATGCCGGTTCAAGTTAACTTGCAATATGCTTCTGATTAGTGATTTTAGATGAAAGATTAGCGAAATCGCATTTAATTTGGATAGAAGGATTCAATTTTATGAAGCAGGCTCGTAGAAAATATGCAGGAATAGCACAATCTTTTGCAATCACAACGCGATTGCAAAACTTCGACAGACAAGAGTGTATTGTGCACTCTTGTCGGTCTGCATGTCTCATTCTGGGAGACATTGTCACTGCATGTCTCCCAGAATGAGACAATCTTCTGCAATCAGAATTGGTTGCAAAACTTTGACCGACAAGAGTGTATTGTGCACTCTTGTCGGTCTGCATGTCTCATTCCGGGAGACATTGTCACTGCATGTCTCCCAGAATGAGACAATCTTCCGCATCAGAATGTGGAAGTTTGACCGACAAGAGTGCACAATACACTCTTGTCGATCTAAATGTATCTTACAATCAAAGACACTTTCATACAATCTTTTCGAAGTTAAAAAAAATTTAATTATTTCTTTCTTTTGTTTATTAAATCGCCTTACTCACGTACTAATCTCTTTTAGAGACTCTATCGAGCTATCCCCACATATAAACCTGTGACAATAATACATATTTACTCTCTTCATATTCTGATCTCATGACACATTATCGCAAAAACTATAATTATACAACACATCTCATAAAGTCTCATTTTAGCCCTATCTAAGCGTTCAAAACCTATTTTCCACACGTAATCTGATTCTTCTGGCTCCGCTGATTCGATTTCTGCTGTCAGATCGTGAAAATATGCATCACATAAAGAGATAAACACAACTCAAAATTATTGCTTTTTTTTTCAAATTGTCTATTCATCCATCTTTACATATTTATTATCTCCTCCGTTTCCCCTCACAAATTCTTTTAATTTTCTGAATAATACGTATAATAAAATGAATATCTCAAAAACTAAAACACAAAATTAATGTTGGAAAATGACTAGATATAATCTGAACTTTTGAATTCATACATTTTTGGAAAAAATTGAATTTTCAAAAAAAGAGCTTATTTAGGTATGAACCTGAAGAGAAATTTTAAGGAAAATATTAAGTTGTGCAATTTGCATTTATCTCTTTATGTGATGCATATTTTCACGATCTGACAGCAGAAATCGAATCAGCGGAGCCAGAAGAATCAGATTACGTGTGGAAAATAGGTTTTGAACGCTTAGATAGGGCTAAAATGAGACTTTATGAGATGTGTTGTATAATTATAGTTTTTGCGATAATGTGTCATGAGATCAGAATATGAAGAGAGTAAATATGTATTATTGTCACAGGTTTATATGTGGGGATAGCTCGATAGAGTCTCTAAAAGAGATTAGTACGTGAGTAAGGCGATTTAATAAACAAAAGAAAGAAATAATTAAATTTTTTTTTAACTTCGAAAAGATTGTATGAAAGTGTCTTTGATTGTAAGATACATTTAGATCGACAAGAGTGTATTGTGCACTCTTGTCGGTCAAACTTGCAACACATTCTGAATGCGGAAGATTGTCTCATTCTGGGAGACATGCAGTGACAATGTCTCCCGGAATGAGACATGCAGACCGACAAGAGTGCACAATACACTCTTGTCGGTCAAAGTTTGCAACCACATTCTGATTGCGAAGATTGTCTCATTCTGGGAGACATGCAGTGACAATGTCTCCCGGAATGAGACATGCAGACCGACAAGAGTGCACAATACACTCTTGTCGGTCAAACTTCCTAATACAAAATTTGATTCCCTTATTATCTTCTTAACAAAACTTAAGATTTCAATAATACATCATGAAAACATTCATTTACTACATTCACACTGTTATTCCTTTCTATAAATTAACTCATTTAATAGAATCTTGTTTTTATATCTTATTATTTTCTCATAATACTTCTAATTCCTCTATTTCCTCTTCCACATAAAATTTAATTTTGTAATGCTATCATATACACTTAATGTTTTCAAATTTTCAGATTTAAATTTAATCTTTATTTTCATCATCATTTATAATCTTGTTCCTATATAAAGTTATAATAAATTATCGTCAGATTCTAATATTTATGATTCTTACTACTCAATTCAATATAATTATGTTAGTCACTCATATTCAGGAGAATAATTTAAAAATCTATAGCTCATATTTTGATAGTTATATATTTAGATGATATATATTGCAATTCCGGTTTCAACACGATCAAATGCCAAACCAAGACAAAATATATATGAATTTTCAAAATATCGATTTACATTAGAATCTATATCTAATTTTATCAATACACAAGTAGGGAATGTTCAATACATCTTTGAGCAACGTGAATAGCACAATTTTATAGGATTATTTGTTGATTATATAAAATATAAGCCAAATCGAATCTGCTGTATAGTACTTTAGTTTATCATTGAATGTTAAATGTGTTCAGATAAATATTTGAGTCATATATCGCATTTTCTAATTTCAAAATTTATCTCATGAAGTTAGAATTTATTTGATCATACAACATCATGTTAGTCAAACCAGAGTTCAATGGCGATTCTAAAATGAAACAAATGCTTGTTTTATCAAAATGTTAAAATATTAATCTAAAAAACTTAATATCTAACCAAACCATTCTAGAATTATTATATACAGGTATAGGCAATCTAAATGCACACGGAATTCGGAAAATTAAAAAGAATATTTATGAGATTATTAAATCTTATGTAATTCAATGAAAAGTAGATAATATGAATATCTATAGGCTATATATCAACATATGAGTTTTTGGTTTGACCAATACTATACTAATGTGATCAAATTAATCTGATTTCTTAGATTTTCATTTGAAGCATTTGCAGTAGTAGGGGTACCTTTATATATTAACATATTAAAAAATTGCGCTCCGATTCGCAGTTTCTTCATGATTTTGAGATTGCATTAGATTTCGCGATGCAGAAAAAAATCACTTTAGATTCCCGTCAAACTCTAAGTATAAGCATATCTCTATATGTAGAAACTGTCTGCGCTATTTATTTCCCGGCTCAAAAAACCACGGTGTCTGTGTGAGGAAAATACCCATTTTAGGACCCTGGGTAGGGGGTCATGAAAATTTTCCAAGAGTTGGAAATATAGGGTATCTCCATTGTACGTTTTTGACGATTTTTAACTCTTGTTATATTTATAAATAACTTACATTCGATTTTTAGTTACTTTTTTCGTATTTAATAAGAACCTTAAATAATGGGGTTTTTTGAGTCAGAGTACACTTGCGTCCATCTGACTTTCATATTTTGTTGATTCAGAGTCATACAAGCAAAAATTGGTAAAGAAGAATTGATTAATACAAATAATTTAATAAATATAGAAAGGAAAAAATGATTCTAACAAAATAATACTTACAAATTTGAATATTATAACATTACTTTTGTTGAGACTGCTTTGGCTGGTTATTATTCTCGTTTTCGGAGTATTCTGAGTAGTATTCAGACGTATATGATTGAGTTTCTTGCTTATTTTGGTCACTGCTTTGAGAAGTTTGTTGTTGAGGCTTCTGTTGCTTCTGTCCTTGATTTTGAGGGTCTTCGCTTGTATCTGAATAGTAACTGTATTCACTATCTTTTTGATCGGAATTTTTATTATTGTTATCTAATGATTTTTCTTTCTGTTGCTCCTGTTGTGAATTCTGTTGCTCTTCCTGCTGTGTCTTCTCTTCTTCCTCCTCTTCTTCTTCATCTTCGGCCATGCAGTGTTCGTAAACCTCATCAGTATCAATACAATCATCATGCATCTTCATAAGATCTAGGAATTCGTTCATTTCATTTAATCTGTCAATTTCCATTTTGATAAAAATGTTATGATGTGTTTCTGCGAGATCTCTCTGCATTTTACATTCCAAATTATCAAGAGAAAGATCGCGGAAATGATCAAGCTTGGCCATTAAGTCTGCATCATCAATTTGACAAATAATTCCAGTATCGCTTGACTTTTGTTGGTTAATTCTGTTTTGGCTTTCATTAAGTGCTTTTCTTATTTGCGCTTTGACGTCTAAGGCTACTTGTTTTTCTATTAACGATTCAACAGATTCTGAAAAAACTTCTGATAAAAGTAATTCCCCGATTTCTTTCTTCATTCTCTCGGATTCATCTTGCCCACCTTCTGCATCGTCCCTAAGTTCTTTTAATGTTGGTGTAAATTGTGCGTGTTCATTTACTAAACCTGTAAACTCAAATGGAAGACATTGCTTATTTACTTCGGCTATTTGCTTTTCGACATCTTCGATGTCCATCTTTAATTGCTGTATTTTCGATCGTAATTCTGAATGTTTTGTTGTCTCAGAAGAATCTGAACCCATATTTGCAGCCATTTTAAGAATACATTCATCCAAATCTTCAAGTTCGGCTTGGGTTTGTTTGTATTCCTTTTTGGCTTCAGCGTGTGCTTTTTTGGTTTTATTATATTCTTCCATTGCTTGTTTATAAGAAGAACGTAGAATTTCTGGTTCATTAAGACCATCACCACCTCTAAAGTAGAAAGCTGGCGATCTACACGTACCCCTTGGGTAGATTAGAGCAACTTTCCGCATAAAACGTATATGACATGTGATATAAAATGACTCAAAAAGATTTTAAGATTTCTTAGTTTTGATCATTAAAATACGTTCCCCTTAAACAATATGTTATAAAAACACGTAAAAATCCATAACTAAACATTATTTATTTTTAATTTTTCTCCCTTTCAATGTAATTGATAGAACTTTGAAGAAATTTCAGAAAAAGGAGATCAAAAAATGATGCTGAAAGCATGTGAAGAAGGACTTTGGAAAAAATAAAATCGTGATTATTTTGGTACAAATGTACTTCATTATGCATCTTCAGTAGGAAATCTGAGACTTGTTAAATCTCTCATTGAATATGGCTGTGATAAATAAATCAACAGCGAATATGGTGGTACAGCTCTATACTGGGCATCATATAATGGTCAACTTGAAGTTGTTATATATCTCATCTCAGTTAGAGCTGATAAAGAAGCAAAGAATAAAGATGGATCTACTCCACTCATTGTTGCATCAAGATATCGTCATCTTGAAGTTGTTAAATTATCGTATCTCAGTTGGAGCCGATAAAGAAGCAAAAGTTAAAAATGGAAGAACAGCACTTGATTATTCGGGAGGAGCAGTAAGAAAATATTTAGAATCAATTGCAAAAAAGTAATTTCTTAATATACCATTGTTGCAAAAGATAAAGTTATTTTTTTAATTAATTTTTATTCATTAATCTATTGTTAGAGCAGATTATTACCACGTGGTAAGTTTTTTAAGAAACTCCCAGTCAAACAAATGTGGTGCAGCGTATCTCCCAAAAATTGACATTATAACTTTTATAATTCACTCATTTCACTTTGTTGATTTATTTATATCCAAAACGATGTAAAATGGATATTAATGTTTTAAAACACAACAATTATATTGCTACAATCAACAATTATCTTAACAATTCACAGTGATATGCAAACATTTATATTAAACAACATAAATAAAACAAATAAACTTAGTAATTGACGAGTCCGTCCGGGAATTGTTTCCATTTCATTGAGATTTTTTGTGGAGGATCGTTTGAAATCATATCTGGAGATACATTCATAAATGATTTACATCTCCTTGGATCAAATATCCTACTAGATTTTGCGAAAGGCTCTAAAATTTCTTCAGATTTTTCTAATTCTTCATTTTCATCTCCGTAATCAATTTGTAATTGATTATTTTGTTCATTATCAATAGACATCTTTTGTCTCTTCGGGAACATTGTTTCAATATCTTTCTTTGCTGTTTTATAAATTTCATCTTTTTCTCCTTTGATGAAACAGTAAATTCCATCACAGCAGCTTCCTCCAACCTCTTCCCAGAGCAGTTGGTCATATAAAGAATCAACACCTTCGCCGGCGCAGACTCCTCCAAAAGATGTTTCGACAGTAAAGCTTTGAACGACATTCAGCTCTGTTCGAATGATGATTCTGCCAGCTCCTGTTCTATCTTCTGGATAGGAGAAGACACAATGTCTCCAAGAGAACTTGTTACATAATAATGAAACAATTCTTGGATAAACTTTCTCAATATGCTCAATATCAGTGCCGTCATTGGGACATCCGAACGCAAATGTACCATCAAGACGTGAATGACCATGAAAATCAATGGCTATGACGACATTTCGTTCTGATGCCAATTTTTTGAATAAATTCTTAGTATTAAGAATGACAGGATGTATAACAGCATCAGGAGATCCCCACATTCTATTCAAATCATTGCCAGAAAGTGAGGTTCTGTAAAATCCTTCAATTACTCCATCGATATTCAACATTGGAATGATCTTAATGATATGATTTTGTCGGATAAATTTTGATTCAGGGGAATCATTAAGTAAATGCTGCATAAAGCCACGCATTAAGTAGCTAGAATTTGATTCACCGGGATGAATACGAGCAGTAATAAAAATGTATGGTTTTTCTGATGATGGAATGCCACCTTCCTCTTCTAATGTGAGAATTGGACACTCACGGCCTCCAGCAGTTTCGCATAAAATTTCTGATTTCAAACTTGGGCATTGGGTGGTCCATGCGCCAATGTCACGCATTAAATCACTGTATGTGTATGGTAATGCGTAGCACATGTAAAGAATATCTTTATTGTATGGAAAATCAATGGTAAAAGCAACTGTTGAACGTTTTCCTTTGCCTTTTTGACCTGGGAATATTCCATATGAATAGTCATTTCCTGCTCTGACCCATGAAATATTTTCATTTTTAGCACGAAGATGCGAGTATAAAAAGATTTTGGCTCCACGATCAAATAGACTTTTTCCTTTGTGGAAACCACTGATGTAAAATTTATAATCACGTTCTTTTTTCGCATTTAAAATCTGAAAATAAAACCATTGACAAGATCCAGACTTGTTACGATCATATTCTAATACTAAATGATATGTATATCCACCGAGATAATAAACTTTTGATAAATTTCCGCTTTCAAAGTGAGATTCGAATCGTAAAATTATATCTAATTGATCTGTTGCAGGTGGAAGGCAATCTTCTGGATGTAATACATCATATATAAGTTTTCCTTCATTCCATATTGTAGGGTATTCACTAAGCTTGATTACATTTGCTCTTCCAGATTTTTCTGTCGAGGGCTGCCCAAAATGCAAGACATAAGTATGGTCTTTAATAGATTCCGTTGGATATTCAACAAATTCTTCGTCTTCATCATTATCATGATGAATAACCCCATTTTCATCATCAAAATCACTATCACTAGACATCGAGAATTTTGATTTATAATTTTATTCATAAACAGGGACATACATATATAAATTGGTTAGGTAAAGAAAATTTTATATTTAGAACTTCATGATTTTCATTATTCCAAGATAAATTTCAAATTATTTCAAATTTAACTCTTCAATATATCTTGAGTGTATTACAAAATGACATGAAGTAAGAAAATTAATAAGAAAATAAGTTTTTATGCAAATAAATATGTTAATATCGATCATGTTCAATAGTTAAGTAACTGTATTAGTAGGAAATTATGTACATGGTGTATATGAAATAAATTCTGCAAATTTAAAGAAGAAGGCAGCATTGTGATTGAGCATCTTTCTTTGCTTCTTTCTTTCCTGTGTCTGGCTTGATTTCTGGGTCCTTTGAAGGATTTGTCTTAACACCTTTGTTCTCTTGTGCATCTATTGAACCATCCTTGTCAGAATCACTATCACTAACGTTAATATGTACTTCTTTCTGTCCATCAACGACAATATTTGGCTCATCGGTTTCTTTTTGCTTCTTTTGCTTCTTTTCGTTTTCTGAACCTGAATCACTTACAGATAGCTCAACATCACCCTTATCACTCATTTTTTATAAGTTTGAATTTTTTTTTACAACGAGCGCAATTCAATTTTTTGTTGATTGGAGAAACGCAAAACTATTGCCTTTTCAATATGATCATACAAAGCATCAGATGTAGAAATACTAAACATACACTTATTGGCGAAAAAAATTAAAATAAAGGTGGAGATTGAATGAATTATTGTACATGTGATGGAAATTAAGCTAGTTGCATTCATTGAAACATATGCACATGGAGGATATTAAGATAATCGAAGTAAATATCTTGCTTTCTCTTATTATTCAGTTGTGATATTAAATCTTTTCTGAAATCAATATTTTATGAAAACTTCATGTTGAACATGAAATTTTCACAGAGTATGGATAGATCTATACTTCCTTAAAGAGGAATTATCATTGAAAATATGTGAGCTTGACTCAACACATTTATTTTTGTCAGATTTTTTTCCCGAAATGAATGATATAGCTTATAAGGCAAATACATTCTTGAGAGGAGGCTGGTTTACTTCACCAGAAGAATACGAGTCAATGGGATATACTCTTGGTATGCCTCCTGGCTATTACGCTCCAAATCATCCTGAAATTGATAAATTAGTTGAAAGAATTAAACCATTTGGCGGAATAATATTTCCAAATTCAATGTCCACCAAAGAAGATCCAAACTCAAAGAGAAAAGTTATGGTTTTAAACCTTCCTCCAGAAATGACACCACAAACACTTAACAATTATATCACTCAGAATCTCCTCAAGAGAAAACTTATTACTGATCCAAATCCTATTGATTTCATTGATTGGTTGCCAGATCAATTTGGTGGATACGTCACTTTTAAGAGCCAAAAGGATGCTGAAGCCGCAGTTTCTATAGGAAAATCCCTCGTATACAACCAACGTGAAATCCATATCATTTGGCCTTATTCCTTGCAAACAGAAGAATTTTCAACAATTGAAATCAACGAAAACCAAACGAAGAATACAATTTACGTTGAATTTCATAACGAACAACCAAATGAGCAAAAGATTTACCAGATATTTGAGCCGAAATACCAAGTTAGCAAAACTTTTATATCTCCTGGTTCAAATTACGCTATTGTAACACTTTCCCATGATGAAATTACCGATATGACAGTTTTTGACCTTCAAGCTACATGCGGAGATGATGTTTCAATCAGAACTACATTCGAACCACCTTCTATTGACCCCAGAACACCATCAGATCAAAAATTACGCCAGACACAACTATACGAGGGTCCTACCAAGTTAGTTTCCGTTGTTGCTCCAAATCTTTTGAATAATCCTTGTATTGCTGACATTTTGAACTCAGAAATGACTGTTTCATCGCTCATTCAGCAAGAGACAGAGGAAAACCAGATTGGAGACGAAACAGTCCTTTGTTTATACAACATTGCAAAAGATTATATTTTAATGGACCCAGAATTGACAAATGAATTCCTCAGCGACATAACAGAAGAGTGCCAGAAGTACGGAACTATCTTAGACTACAAAATTGACCCAATGGAACATCAAAACGACTACGGTGTTGTAAAAATCAGATACAAAACACCAGAAGAAGCAAAAAGAGCTCAATTAAATTTGGCAGGTAGAAGATACGAGGGAAGACTTGTTATCACCTCTGTTGAAGCAGCAGAACAAATTTAATAAAGATTTTTTTTTGTTTAACATCAAAACATAGTTTTTCCTCTTCCAATTCTATGGATATCAAACCACTTAGATAAAAGCGTTTGGCCTGTGCTTAGATAAGTCTTTCTAACAAAGATGTTAAAATAATCTATGTTACCATAAGAGAAACAAATGTTTTTCTTACTGAATTGACATCTATTCATTGTTAAGTACTTTGTAATTATTATCCTATGCATAGTAAGTAAATTTCTCATCTCCTATAAGAATATCAATGTAAATGATCATTCAGAATACAATTTTTATCACTATCGACCTTATTCAGTGTGGCACAAAAGCTGGAGATCTTTAAGCACTGTTAATAACTATGAAAATCTCGATATTCTCGGAATGTATGTCAAAGCTTAAGAAAACATTCTATAAAGCATTTTGCAAAAGAGCATTATATTTAAGAAATTATATCGTGAAGTTTCATTGTATGATCGCGGTAATTTCAAGAATTGATAGCAAAAAGATCGGCATCCTAGTAAGAGTCATTCGGGATAAGGAGAAAACAATATAATATGCTTCCGTCTGCCCTTATTTGATTTTTTTTTGAAAATTTTCTAATCGAGATTTTGAAAGAGTATGTCTGAATTTTAAATTTTTTGTAGAGAGAAGAAAAAAAGAAAAATGTTTCAAGGAGATCTTACGTTCGAAGGGTCAACATTATTAATGAATATCCTTATGTTATCAATATTTATGACAATAGTATTACTTCTTGCCCAAGAAGATAAACTTGAAATACCAATTCTCGATATAGTTCAGTCATTAATTTGCTGGGGAACATTTTACGAATGCATTATACTCAGTGCATGCTTCTGGTGCTTCAGACACATAGAACGTATGCTTAGTACCAGAATTTTAATCAATTTCTTCATATACAACGCGATTTGTTACGCACCTTTTTGGGGTTTGATCGTATATTTCAAAGGATTCAAATCACATTTCTCACTCATGTACTTCATTCCTTTCAGCTTATTTATATATACAGTCTGGCAATTACCTTCAATTCCAATTCCAGTTTCAGGAAAACTCGAAGACAAAATAGTTCTTACAATGATGTTTGTTATATTACTTGTAATAACATTTCCATATGGTTTTTGTCCTCTTCTTACCTCAATTTTAGGAAATATATTATTTGAAATTGATTTCCTCCGTCTTGCACGCTTAGTCAAGATCGAAGAATCCTCAGATGATGCAATGGTGCCACTCCGCGAGTCACCATTGAATGCAGCCAATACAGCTCCGTTAGCAAATCCAGAAGATGATTTAGATACAGATATAAACCAAGATAGCTTAAACAACTTGGTATCTATGGGATTTAATGAGACTGAGGCAAGAAATGCCCTCATTCAAGCAAACGGAAATTTAGAAGAAGCTGTAAATCATTTATTAGAAGGCCGCTAAACGAAATATTACATTGTATTGTGTTAAATATAAAAATAATTTTTATTTACTTCCACATAAGAACGCCTAAATTACCACCAAAGTAAAGGAAGATCATATTCTTTGTATATGTTATATAATGTGAGAAATCTTCACCTACTACGACATTCCAGCCTGGACCTGTTTTCTTGTCCATATCTTCTTTTAAGGCTTTGCAGCAAAGTTCTAAGTTATTTTGTGAACGTTCGATAGCTGAGGAAACTAAATCGAGAGTTTCTGTTTGAAGGTCATCACCCATATCTGTTTCGACAACGAGTGGTGTGTTCAATTGTTTGCGCCATTCTGGGATAGGCTCTTCAGTCATTTGAAAAAAATATTGGGATAACGAACTAATTTACAAAATAATCGTTATCGTTCTTGATGATTATTAAGTTTGTTTTATCAAAAAAGGCGCATTATCTTCTAATTAAGAAAGTAATAATATAATGGTGAGAACTTTTACGTCAAAGAGCATATATTAACTTTATAGAAATCACTCAATTTGGAAATATTAAAATCATTGTCTTCAAATTAAATGATTTTAAGAATCAATGTTTGATAAATAATATTTTCATGGCTTGCATGACTTGATAATATGAGTGGAAGCATATTATTTTAAAATATGAATCAATTTTTTTAAAAAGATGTGTTAAGTCAGACTTTCGTGATTATGTTAAACAATTAAAAGGAAATATAGAATAATTGAGGTATTCTATAAAGAATGATCTGCATAAATTAAAAATGTTATTAATTGATAAATAATGTTTATATTAAATAATAGGTAGCATATTGAAAATCATCAACTTCTTGTAGTTAGTATGTATTCATATATAGTTTATTCTTTTCAAACGGAAATTTTGATTAAAAACAGTTGCCAAAATATAAAATCATTACATATATGTTTTTGGCTACAGAACTTGATAGGATATTTTGTACTAATGGTTTTTGAAATTCTTAATTATCTCTTATAAATTTTTAATAATTACAATATAAAACAATAAAAATTATACCGTATAAAAGGCCTTTGCCTTTGCAATATTTTCCGGACTTGTAGAAGCTAATATCTTGACAGCTTGGCGAATAACGACTAATGCATCTGGCATTGATGATGCTAGAATCAAATTATTCTTAATATCTGTATCTCTATTAATATACATCCATCCGGCTTCTATAAATATAACCATGAAAGCTCCGTACGCGAAAAGAAAATCAAAAACAATAGATACTTGGTCTGTCTGTTTCATTTGCGTAAAGAACGATGATATATGGCTGAACGAAAATCCGTATTCTGGACACAATCTGCCAAAGATTTCCTTCAAAGTTGGATCAAATTCGTAAGCAATTTGCACAGCAAGCTGCGAAGGACCAGTTTGAACTGTTTTCTCGCCTTTTCGTGGAAAACAGTGTGGAGCATAGTGGTTAACAAATTGCCGAAATGCAAAAAACGCTAAAGGATAAGTGTACGTCTGTAAAAATACCTGCCCGAACGTGAGAAGAGGCTGGTGAAGCGGATACTGCGAGCCTGACTGTGATAAGAATCCGGCTAATAAAACAAGGAAACTACAGTACGCCTGATAGTCTGTTTTAACTGAGTCGAGCTTCTGGGCATTTGTAATCCTAGTTAGTTCACCTAGAAGTTTCTTTTGGTCTGTTGTTGATAGATAATGATAAGCTGTAATGTATTTATCTCCTTCGTGCTCATCGATTTCTCCAAGGCCAAGCAGTATATTCCACATAAGAGTTCTATATTGCATTTTCGTGCTTGGTATTTGCTTTGAAAGGAAAGAAAAATCCTCGGAATTTTTGAGCATTGTTGCTAAATCATGGCGTATTGATTTTATCATAGTTTCCCGGTCGGAATTCCCTACCTTTTGGAAGTTTGCTAAAGAAGCATAAAGATGGGAGCCTCCGTTCATTATATGATCAACAACCAAAATTTGAAAAATGAACTTGCATCTTTTGCCTGTTTACATGGCAGATTACTGTTATTTTACACTAATCTATGAGAAGCAACATTATTATATGATTACTCACTTCTATGCTATTTTACTCGCTTTTTAAAAGAAAAGAAATGAGATTATAGAAGAATATCGTTTTCAATCAAAAATACATTGTTTATATTGCTTTTATTATAGAACTAAATTAAAGGAAATTTGCAAAAATGTATAGTTTCTGGATTAATACGTTTCAATACCGATGATTATTTTAATTTTCAATAATTGCTCTTGATTAAAACTTAACAACAAAAGGAATTACTATTATTTCATATGACAGATTAAAATTAGTTAAAAAGAATAAATAATATAGATCATATTTTAATTCTTACCAAACAAAAGACGAAAACAAACAGCTACACTCAACAAAAGTTATTTTCCGTAAACAGAGCAACCAGGAGGAAGACAAAGAGATATCAATTTGTTAGGAATATCTGCAAAGAAGGGATGTTGCAAAGCTCTCATTGCAGAGATCCTCTTTGATGGATTTATCTCTAATAATTGCTTGAGGAGATCAACTAACAGATCATTATTACAATGTAAAACCTCAGCTAAATTTTGCTCTGGGAATTTCGGAAAAGTAGGCTGATATCCTGGAAGTCTAGTAAATCCAGGCCATGTTTCTTCTGTTGGTGTTCCAAAAACTCTGAAAATCTTAAAGAGTTGGTCAATTTCTGAATCACCGGGGAAAAGCGGGTTTCCTGAAATCATTTCAGCGATAATACATCCAGTTCCCCATACATCAACTGAAATATCGTAAAGTGGAGAGTTCATAAGTAATTCTACCGGTCGATACCATAAAGTAACAACTTCATGAGTGTATTGCCTTGGTGGAATAGTAAATGTTCGTGCAAGACCGAAATCACATATCTTTAGGAAACCATCTTTGTTAATCAAAAGGTTCTGTGGCTTCATATCACGATGCATAATTCTGTTGCTATGCAAATAGCAGATACCACACAAAAGTTGGAATGCATATGACTTGAGAAGTGCTGGATGAACACCAGTACGTGTTGAATCCATATATTTTCTCAAATCAAATTCCAAATACTCTGACACCATTGTTAAAGCTCCTTTTGTACTGATAACATCTTTCAAAGCTACTATATTTTGATGATTTAAGTTCCTCATCAGTGCAATTTCACGTAGCGCGGTAACAGGAATTCCTTCTTCTTCTTGTTCAAGACGCATTTGTTTAAGTGCAACTATTTCTCCAGTTCTATTATCAACGGCGCGATAAACGACACCATATGTTCCTTCGCCAAGCTTTTCTTTCTTTGTGAAATTATCAAGAGACATTTGAAGCACGTTTACAATTTGTTACTTTTTTTTATGATAAATGATATTGATGAATATTTTGTTAACAGTAATCTATTAGACTATTTATTTTTCTGATTTTTGTTTCAAAGTTAAATTGAATTAAGGGTGGCTTCCGACCAAATTGTCACTTTTAACCCAAGTGAGAAAATTTCGTAATTTATAACCAAGTTTTTTAAAATCTATATTTAATAAAGATTCTATTTTTCTTATTAAATTTCAAAAATGAGGGGGTTCGGAATCGTCCACAAATTGCCGAAGAGATTGGGACAAAGTTGCAATTCGGCACTTTTTGTAAAAAAAATGGGGTCATACTCATAATGAATAGAGACTTATAGCCAAGTCTTGATATCATGCAGGGAGAATATACATTGATAAGCAATTATATTTTATAGTAGTAGTATTCAGAAATTCTTACAATTTACAATACAATTTTCAAAAATGGATAAAGACTAATAGCCAAGTCTTGATATCATGCAGGGAGAATATACATTGATAAGCAATTATATTTTATAGTAGTAGTATTCAGAAATTCTTACAATTTACAATACAATTTTCAAAAATGGATAAAGACCAATAGCCAAGTCTTGATATCATGCAGGGAGACTCTCTACAAATACAAAAATTGATTATCATAAGGAAATACAAATTTATCAATTTTCATGTGAAAATTACATAAATTTGTTCTCCAATAAATAGCAATAATACTTTGAATGTTATATTAAGTAATATAGCTTCAGGTAAATAAGCTTACACTTCAAAAATATACTGTTTATTCATTAATTTTAAAAAAAGTCCAAATTATCTAATCTTGCTTACTCTTCCTTTAAACTTCTTTGTGCCAAATTTAATATTGCCTTCAAAGATGGAATAAGGACATTAGGTTCAATCCTTCGGCTTTCGACAATTTCCAAAATGTGTTGAATTAATTTCAAACATTCATCGTGTTTTGAAGCTCTTTGCTCAACAATCTGATTACCTGCCCTTGTAAGAATTCTTACTGCTCTATCTTCATTCAAAACATTAGCGACTTGAAACTTAATAATCGCATTTGGAATCACAACAGTGATGAGAGTTATGACGATATAAAAAAATATTTTATTATACTCATTCGAAATTAAAAATAATAAAATTTATATATATTAATTTCATTAAATCAAGGTTAAAAATCTCACCGGAAAAATAACCTCAGTGTGATAGATTTATCACCGGAAAAATTTACAATAAGGTTAATACCGAAAATATCGAAAAATCAACATTTAAGGTTAATTTAAGAGTATGCACTTTTGTCACCTACTCAATTGCCGAAAGGGTTTTTGCCAGTTTTGAATCCGCTTATTTTTATCGACCAAAATTATAATAAATATGATTTTCGATAAGTATTCTACCCAAATGATTCTTCAAAAAATTATTTTTCGGATTTTATTCCGTAAAAAAACGTTACAGAAAACGTCTATAAAATTTCGAATTTTCCCTAAAAAATTCAGTGCAGGTCGATTTAAGAGATTTTTCAAAAATAATCATATCAGTAGATAGGGTATAATATAGAGAAGCTTTATGAATAACTTAAAATCCGGGAAACTCAATATTCAACGAGAAAAACGCTTAACGAATCTCACTTTTGATGTAAACATCACAAAAAATTGAGAGGGCTTTCTGGTCGGAAGCCTCCCTTAAAAGTGCCATAAAAGTTGATGTATGCCCAATCTCAATATTAATATCTCAACAATTCTTTTAATTCTAGAAAATATTTGGGCTTTGTCATGCGTATATCTATAAAAATTGTCCGGATATATTTTATCAAAGTCAAATTCTAAATTAGATTTTGGCAAATCATATAGTATATATATTGAGTGGTATCTCTTTTAACAAAAGCTCATATTGAGCAACCTAGAATATGTGAATCTTAGTGGGAGAATAACGAATCTTAATTAGAAAAAGTACGGAAAAGTAATAAACAATTGAGAGATGGTAAATAATGAAATTCATCTTCAAGTATATCAGAAAAAGAAAGAGAAATGTCTTATTTGCGAACACTATTTTGTTACACCAAGTGAAATAACAAGTATAACTGTTTCTTCTTGATTATTTGATGTTGTTCGATAAAGAGGTGTTTCTCCATATTTCACT
This sequence comes from Trichomonas vaginalis G3, assembly GCF_026262505.1. Lineage (NCBI taxonomy): Eukaryota > Parabasalia > Trichomonadida > Trichomonadidae > Trichomonas > Trichomonas vaginalis. The sequence goes on along the minus strand of NC_067204.1, from coordinate 15,890,129 downwards.
TTTTTATTTGAAATAAGAAATTCGACTGTCAGTAAAATTACGGAGGGATTATGAATATCAGCTAGCAGAAAGTGCGTCTTTTAAAAAGCATTCGCTAAGAAACAAATGGTATAAATAAAACTGATATTTAGTTTAAGAAAAAAATTATAATAAATTCCGAAAAATCATAGATTTCAAAAAAGTTTCAAAATATCATTATCCAAAAAAATTGAAATCAAAGAAATCTTTTCTTTCTTTTTGTTGAGTCTTCACTTTTTTTTGTTTTCCGTCTTCATACTAAAGTTACCCTTAAAAAAAGCAAATTGTATACTTTTTTTCAGAATTATCCAATTTTTTCTCTTAAGAAACAGTGTTGAAATAAGCTTCACCATCATTATCATCATTATCGAAATTGCTTTCGACAGTGTTTGGAACCATATCCTTACCGAATTCGCCGACAGGAATTCCTGGGAATATTTCTGACTGTTTGACAGACGGTTTTTGTAAAACGCAAGGAGATTCCTTCAAATCCATGATTGAACCTTCCACGAGAACGTGCTGTTCCTGGCAGTGTCTGAGCAAATTGTACCAGAGGATTGACTTTGAGAGAACTCTTGCGCATCCAACGATGATCAATCCGTACTTAGCTCTTGTCAAAGCGACATTCAATCTTCTGTAATCCTTGAGGAAACCGATTGATCCGTGTGGATTGCATCTGACGCAGGACATGATGATGTAATCTTTCTCACCACCCTGGAAGGAATCGACTGATGCGATTGCGAGTCTCTGGTAGAAAGAGCTTGGCAATGTAGCCATTGAAGCCAAGAAATTCTGGAGATAGAACTTTTGGCCGGAGTAAGGAGAGATGATACCGATTTGTTGTGGATCAACACCTGCTTTGCAGAGTTGTGTAACAATCTGGGAAACAATTGTTGCTTCGAAAGCGTTGATGTATGAAGTACCAGAGTTAGAGATTTCTTCTTCATTGTTCACGTTGTTGTAGAACATGAGTGGGAAGCTTGGTTTCGGCCAGTTGAAGACTGGTTGTTGAGGAGTTCTCTTCTCTGCAGGAATTCCGTTCATCAACTCTCCATCGTAGAATGTGTTTGAAGGGAATTCGGAAAGAACAGGATGCATTCTATACTGTGTGAGAAGTCTCTGTGGTCTCAATCCAAGCTGTACTAATCTCTGGACAATGGAATTGCCCAATCCCGCTTCAACACACTTTGGATTTGTTACAACAGGGCCAAGCTGCATGTGATCACCGACCAAACAGACTTGTTTCGATCCGTGCATTATAGGGATTAAAATTTCTGGTTCTACAGCTTGCGTTGCTTCATCGATGATGACTGTTGGGAATACTTTTGTTGCAAGTCTTGGATCAGCTGATGTAATGCATGTGCATGTGATGACATCTGCTGCATCAATAACTCTGTTCTCCAAACTCTTGCGGAGATCTTTGAATTTCTTCTCTTCGTCTTCAGAGAAATCTCTGTTCGATCTCTCAATCAACATGTCATTCAATCTCCTTGATTCAGCGCAATCAAGTGAATAAACCATGTTGTGGAGAGCGTATTTGTCATCAATTGCTTCGATGTCTGTACGCGATGTTGAAATAACACGGCAAACAGATGCATGTGTAGATGCAATTGCTTCTGTAACACGCTCAACAGCTGCATTGGATGGTGCACAGACAAGAACTGGACCGGCTTTTGCTTGAAGGAATCTTGTAACTAAAGCGGCAATTGTTGTTGTCTTGCCTGTACCTGGCGGACCTTGTATCATGCAGAATGGAGATTTGAGGGCGTATGAAACAGCGTTGACTTGGGAAAGGTTGAGTGTTGGAATTCCTTTGACAACTGGACTGCGATTTGGTTCGCCAGGAAGAGTTGGAATCGTATCTGGTAAATGGCCCATGATAACTTCCTTGATTATGTTGGCGGTTGATGTCTGTGGGGATTGTGGCATCTTGGCAATGGCGCCAATCATTCTGACAAAGGAAGTGTCGAGCCAAACAAGTTGGACGGTGAAGATTGCATCTTCTGGTGGAGTAGGCTGGCGGATGAAAAGAAGTTCGATCTCGCCAACGCCGAGAGTACGCTCAAGAGAGCCTTTGGCTTCGTATGCACCGCATTTGACAAGAAAAGTATCTCCGATATTGATTGGTCGAGATGTTTCCGAAATTGGGAAGCTAAAGGTTCCTGTAAAGCGGTTATAGCCTTCTCTCTTGAAATTGATCTTCACATTCCTGTAGATCATTGATTCTGTGACTTGTTTATCATAATCCATTTCTAGCTTAACAAGAGTGTTGTAAGTGGTCGCGTAGTCACGGATATCTTTGTATGTGGGCTTCGTCTTAGGAATGGTTGTGCTCTTTCTGATCTGTGGCAAATCAAGGATTGTTGCGTTCGGATTCTTTGGCCATGTTTCTTCGAGAAGATCCATATCGGTTGGAGTGATATCACAGAATCTGAATCCGTCCTTGGATTCGGCGTGTGATGGTGGTCTGACCAACCATTCAAGCATTTGAGTCTGCTGAACGATCAATTGACGATGTGCGAGATCAAGGGAGTAGAGGTGAAGCTGGGGATCGTTGCAGCATTCACGGCAAAGAACGAAATATTTGCCTGTTTTCTGAGATTGAACAAAACTCAAACGGAAAATGTTTGTAGAGTGGCAAAGATAGCATGTCATCGGAATTTGTGAGTATGGATTCTGCGGTGGAAGTTCAATTTCCATATGGCGTGATTTAACAAGGTGATGAATGATATGTGAGTGTAACGCTTTTCCACGGCCGTTGCAGAACCATCTGCCTATTGCTTTGTCCTTGACAAGGCATTCTGGAATATCACAAAGGCAGTAAGAGCAGCATGGACGGTCAATTACAAGCTCTTCTTGTGGCTCATCATCAATTGTCGGATCCTCTTTTGGAGTGTATCCAACAGAGCCCTTGACAGCGTTATCATTAGCTGACCATGCTCGATCATTAGCCTGCTTTTTTTCAGTCATTAGGGTGAAGCGGCCGCGACGATAGAAAATTACGAAATCATTCACCTCATCATTTATTTTATAGCGGATATAAGGTGTATAAATAAATTAGTGATAAACTCAACAAAGAAGTGATATGATTGGTCGTCAAAATTTCAAATTTCTCTGTCTTATCTTGGAAGTAATCAAATTCTTAGCACATAACGCCAGCCATCATCAACGGAATATATAGTACAATCTCATAGCTATAAATCTCATATTTTAAGGTATATTTCTTTCAAATATTAGTTGATAAAAAGTAATTGTCTTTTAATTTGAATGACATTTTCTATATCTCCTTTTTGAGATTTGTTTTGCTATTTCGTCATTAATATTTGGAATTATAAAATTTATTTTTAATGAAAATGCATTTAAAAAACTTGTTATCAATACAATTAATCCAAATAATATATATATCTTTATTAACTCTAATGTGCAGCTTGAAGCTTTGTTGATCTGACAACATTTTTCGCAATACCTGCGCGCTCGCCTTTGTAAAGACCATCGCGTGGAGCGTTCTTCTTCTTGTGTGTTGTAGAATACTCCTGCATGGCGACAGCATACTTGTGGCTGTGAGCATTTCTTGGATTTGTCCTCCTCTTCGAATTGTTTGGAATAATAACCTTGTTCTTGAGGATGGCTGTAGAGACAGGACGGAATTCGCCCTTTTCGACCTTCTGTAAGTGATCTGGGATATGTTTTTCTGGAACTTCTTCTTTTGCAGGTTCTTCTTCCTCTTCTGCAACCTCTTCTGCTTCCTCTTCCATTTCCTCTTCTTCAACTCCGCCTTCATGTAATAATTGCTGTACTTCTTCTATATAATCTAAACTTGGGTGTGTTGTGGACATATATCCTTTAGAAACTAAGTATAAATAGAAACTGCCATTCGTTAATATGCTATTAAGTAGTTGTTTTTGATATGGTTCTAAGTCATCTGATTTTATTTCTTCTGTTGTCTGAACAAGTAAGGAAATAATCTGCTTAATCTTTAATGATAACTCTTCCTTTTGCTTTTCGTTAAGTTTTTGCTCTAAAATTGCTGAGTCTTCTTTTGGTGCCTCCATTGCGTGATCTATTTCACTCAAAGAAGGTGGCTGAAATGCCTTGTAATCTTCGTTTTTAAGTGTAGAAAGATGCTTTTTCTCTTGAATTTCTGCTTCTTCAATGTAATGCTCTTCATCAGATTCTGATCCTGAATCTGCTTCGCCATATATATTTTCTTTGCCCCAGTTAGTTTCGTATTGGAATACTGGAACTTCTGAAGTAGGTTTATTAGACTCTTGCTGAAATCCTTTCTTAGATTTTTTGTTTTTCCTTGAACGCATTGATTTTAAGGCCTGCAAACAAACCTTCTCAATTTAAAATTTGCGCTTTCAGGAGACATGCAAATCAAAATTTTTTATTATTTTCCATTTTGAATATTTCATACACCCAGAAAAATACAAAACGATCATTAATATCATCTTTATCTTCCTTATTATACCTTATATAAATTTTGAAATTATTTTTTTGCAATGTATTGATGTTTAACAATCATGAATGATTAGTACATGCATGAGATATAATAATTGCAATATAGTAAAGATATAAAAATGAGTTAACGCATCAATTGAATTTGGAACAATTTTCATTTTTCGTATCACAGCATTTTTACCTCGACGGATAAACTTTAAAACGTAATTTAAGCTATCTGCCAAAGAACGATTCTCGAAAGCTGAATTTCTATTTTCTTTTATGAAATTGAATGAAAATCGATAATATTGAAACTTCATGAAGTTTTTCCTAATTTAATTATTGATCTATACAATGAGTATTAATTTTTAAAATTTGATTTTTCAATGAAACCGTTTATCCAATGAAATCAATGAGTAAACATATAGAGTTTAATATTTATTTGATGAGAAATTTATGAGATAATTTGAATATATTTTGATTCTCAATTTAATTTTATACTCATGCTTTATGAACCCCGGAAAATAAATTCTTCATCAATTCATAGAGAAGCTCTCGGCCTAGGCAAATTAGAAATGTGCAAGGGATACGAGTATGGAGAATTGATATTTTTCGCAGTAATGTTTTTAATAATTTTTATACCACACATGATAGCTATCAGAAAATTGCATCATCCACTTGTTGGCTTCATTATAAGCTGCGTACAAAATATATATTTCACTTATACGTTCATTTCGATTTTCTGCTGGGCAAAAAATGGAAAGGCTTCACCAGGATTCATACCAATTCTCGGAGCAGTACTCATTCCTGCTTCTGTTATAATGAATTACTTTATATATTATAGGCGAAATAATGGAAGAAAGCCAACACCTGTCACAAAATTCAGGCGTAAAATGTTCTTCGATTATTCACTTGGAAAAAAGCAGTTAAAAGAAGAAACAAAACTCAAGGTTATGAGTATTCCGAAAAATGAAAACCCTGACGATTTTCTTATGAATATTCTTAAAGAATCAATATATGGACCTCCAAAAATATTCCTCCGATCATATTATAGCGATAAGAAAGGAATTTTCGTTTTCGTGCCTTATCATACATGGGAACCAATATCTACCCCTATATTTGACATCAATAGATCCAAAATTATGATATTAAAATTTACGCATTACTTTCAACTCACTGAAGAATTACAAAATAAGGTGAGAATTTATGTCAATGGTGTGAAGTTTGTCCATCATGAATACTTTGGAGTAGACTTTGATGAAAGCAAGTGTTCTCTTAAAGAGGCGAATCAGGCAGGAAATTTACACCAAACAATGGTCATTTCAAACGGATCTTTGCTTATGTCATTCCTCAATAGCAAATTTGGCTTTTTCATATATATAATTAGCCATATCTTTGGTCTTTCTACATTTTTCGACGATTTATTTGGAATGCAAGTTTCCACAACAGAAATTGATACAAAGCGCTTGCTTTCAAATGACAATAGTCTCAGAAATGAAAGATATAAGGCTGATGCTAATGGAGGAGTTGATATCGAGCAACCACCAAAAGATCCAAAGCATTTAAGAGAATTTGCAAGATATTTCATAAGCATTGGAATGATAAGACCAATGACAAGAAATAATCAACAAGATCAGGATCATGAAGAAAATTCAGATAAACCAAAGAAGAAAAAGAAGAAAGACAAGAAGGAGAAGAAGGAGAATGAAGAACTACTTGGGGTCGATCAACCAGCATTTCCACCTCCATCTCAAGCTCCTGATAGTGAAGATGTTGAATTACAAGACATCTCAACTGTAAATCCATATACCAATCCATACGAAGATGACTATTGAGCGGATGGTTATATTTTATTATTATACTGTATTGTTATATTTTTTTAAAAAACTTACGCAATTTGATCTTTTTTCTCCTTCTTTTCATTTCACCAATTAAAAGTACCTAACGTACCAATGGCAGTTTTAGAGATTATAATGAAATCGAGATCAATTAAGAATGATTTATTAAGAATTGTTTTCTCATCAGAATGAACGTTTAGTATTAAGCCTTGAATAAATTATATTCGATGGGAGATACTATATTTTTAGTTATGCAGATGGGATATCTATATATCTAAGATTATTTTTAAAAAATAATGGATCAATGTATATTTGATTAGATTGTGAACGTGTATAAGTATGAAACTAAATTTGATAACAAAAATCTTTATTTATATTGTTGGAATTGGTGAAAAACAATTTATTCCTTTTTCTCTTCTGCAGGAGGGGCTGGCTCAGCAGGTTTTAACAATGAGGCACAAAACTTCGCAATATTGCATGAGCACCACTCAGACCATTTTGGAATAACAGAAAGATACAAATTTCTTCCAAGAGATTGCCAAAGAACAGCCCATTCTGCTTTCCTATAGATTGGTTTGTGAGGAGCTCCAACAAGTTTAACAATTTTGTTGTTCAATTCATCATGAGTTTCACCGGATTCTTCTCCACGATGTTTTCTATCAAGAAATACTTCATATGTAACAGGCTTTTCTGCGTTAAATGTCTTATTAACTAACTCTTGCAAGATTGGAAGAGATTCTGATGATAATGGGAAGCCTGAGTACATAATTGGATAAATTTTTGAAACTTTATTTGTAAGAGTTCCTTTTCTTTTTCTAACTTCTTCAAAGTATCTCTCAAGAAGAACAAAAGGATCATCTTGTTTTTGTGTAAATCTAATGAAAACGTTACCATTGACTTCAGATACGTAAGGAATCCATCTTTGTTGCTTTTGATTTGGCTTTTTAAGATCAGCAAGTTCTTGTTCGAGTGTTTTTTCTTCTTGTTGCTCTTCTTCGGCTTCTCCTTCTGTTAATGGATCAGCTAATTGATTCAAAACATCGATAACTTGCCTTGTTGCTTGTTGATCTCTGTTAATATCACATGTGAAAAGCCATCCTTTTGATCCTTTTGGAGGAACAGCAAGATTCTTCCTGTTACCTTTCGGCATCTAAAAAAAAATGAATTGATTTGCTAATAATCATTAAATTCACATAGCAATGTGAGATAAAAATCTCAATTTAACATACCAGTTTATCTATATAGAATTCACAAATTCCGCCGCCATTCAAAATCATCTATCGGCAACTTACCCTGAAGTTCAACATATTAACTTTATATTACTATTTTGAGTATTTTAGAGAAATATCTCTGTATAAATTAAAAATAAAAAATATAAATTGGAAACTGATAGAATTACAAGGATAGCATAGTATTTATTCTTTATCTGAATCTTCTTTTTTATAATCTCCTTTCATGTATTCCCATTGAAAGGCGTTTGTTGTATATGGAGTAGGTGTTGGAATGAGCCAATTGAGAGATAGAGGTCCTAAGACTTCTTCCAAGTACTTTAATTTAGTTTTATCCTTTCTGATCGGTATATCAAATTCTATTTCCAAAATTGTGCGGCCAGACATAATGTTAAGAATCTGTTGGGCAAAAAGAACACCAAGGAATGTAGGAGTTGTAGTAGAGCCGAATACATCAAGAATCAATTCAATTGGGAACTTATTGCATCCTTTAAATATCATAATCAGTGTAACAAAGAACCAATTGACGGTCATGAGTATTCCATGAAGTAGAAACACAACAAATGTCTTATGGTTTCGAATAGCAACGCATTTTCCGATTATTAAACAATGATGATCCATTTTTCCAAAGCATTTTCCGCAGGTAGAACAATGATGAGCTCTAAATGGTTTGATTGAATTGCATTTACTGCATCTAGTTTCGCAATCTTTCTTTTTCACGTATCTGGCTTCGTTCTTCATATCTCCTGGATCATCAACCATTAGACTAAAGAATGCTAAAAGCCACATGATAATGCTAAACGTTAAAGGAATAAAGAATAACATGATTGTGATTTTATATCCCTGAAAATACAAAGGAACATAAACGTGATTGATACCAATGATAATCATTAATGAGACGATGACAAATAATAGAAAAGGAGGAACATATCTAAATGTTTTCTTATAATTCATGACTCTAAAAAATTCTTACACTTTTTTTTTCTAAAATCTTCGATCGTTCCAAAAGTGTCAAGTTGAACAATAAAAGTGCACGTTTAGAAATAAATATATTTATTGCTTTTCGCTATGGAAAATTATACGATTGTTAAAGCACTCAATGAACATCGTATTATTGCTGATAGAAAAGCCGATGGTAAACGATTCTTCATCGAAGATATGCAAATAGCAGGAATTCCAAATCATGAAAAACAAAAAATTGTCTGGAAAATGAATTGCCTAGTTCAGAAGTCAGAATCACAAATATGCTTGCCAAGATATCATCATCCATTCATTGAAAACGGAAAACTATTCTGCGTTTACGATTATTTAGGAGATGTTACCTTAGAAACAAAGATAGTTCAAGCTCTTAAAACTAAAACAAGCTTTAAGGAAGAATTTATTTGGGAAGTAGTTACTGCTATTGCTGTTGGAATTTTGAATTTCCATACAAATAATCCACCAGCATCGCATGGAAACATATGTGCTAAAAACATATATTTCGTAGATGACCACGATATCAGGTTGGGCGGATTTTCACTCACAGAACCAGATCCAACATCACAAACACCAATCCAAGCAGATATCTATCAAATAGGATCTTTGTTATATGAAATTAGTTCATTAACAAAATTTAAACCAGAGGGAAAGCATTTCAGAGGCAATTTGGAAAAATTGCCAAGATCAATACGCAATACGATTAAGAAGTTGATTAAATTTGACTGTAATGAACAGTTAACTGTAAGTCAGATATTAGAAATCCCTGAAGTTGCTGTACACTTCCTAACACTCAAATTGAGGGCTGATATTGCCAGAAATGAAGAGGAAAAACGGAAAGTTGTTGAACTTCAGGCTGAGATTGAATTATGTAAGAAACGACTTAACATCGAGTAATTATAAAATGTTTATTTTATTTACAATTTTTTATTCAATCAAGCATCTTACAGTTGAACTGCCAAAGCCATGCATGAAGGGTTTTGCTTAATATGTTATTCCTTCATACGACTCTCCATATAAAATTTAAGATAGAACTCGAAATCTGACGCGTAAATTTCCTTTTTAATTGTCATAATTTAGAAATGCAAAACCAGCCAATTAATCCTGTCGCGTTCAAAGGAAAAAGAAAAGGTGCTCCATTAGAAGAAAGATTGAGGAGAGTTACCTATATGATTGTAGCAGCTTGTTTAATTGGCTTTTTGATTCCAACTACAAAAATATTTAGCACATTCAAGAGCGCAAACTGCACAGAAAAGAACTCATTTAGATTTGGTGTCCTGTGCACAATCATCTTCTTAATTCTTGCTGTCTACATTTATATAAGGACTTGGGGAATCCATGAAAACAGATCTGAAAGAATGATGAAAGATCATCCTATACCAGCTTTTTCAATGACATTTGCATTCTTGTTCGCTTTGTTTTCATTTTTCTTTCTTTTCCTCGATGTTATGGGTTTCTTGGGTGCCATTTTCTATTTTGCCATTTGCGTTTTCTTATATAACGCACTCATTGCATTTTCTTGCTAATACCATTGAAAAAAATCTTTTGTATTCCTCAATATTATTTTTATAAATTAAATTCTTCAATAAACTATATTTATTTTAAGATATATCTATACCTTGGAATGCATAAGACTAGATTTCAGCCTTAATGATCAAAAAATAACAATAAATTACAGAATTTATATTTAAACAAACAAAAAAAGCTCTATAAATTAATTTGGATAAGCTAGACCTTGTTTTCGTAGAAATGTAGTTAAAAGATTTCTCAGCTCTTTAACAGTTTCGGGTAATAACTCAATTAATTCGATTTTATTGGAATTATTCTTAAAAAGGTCTGGCTGCATCTGCATAATAAGGTTCTTGACCGATTCCTTATCAACTTTATCAGAAAGTAGATCCATTGCGCATTGCAACGAAACTAGCTCTTTTTCTGAAGGTAGTTGCTTTACATTAATTTTAGATGTTGATGGAGATCCAAGCTTAAACTGAGAAGGAGATTCATCCATTAATTGTCCGATTTTTGATCTTAATCTTGCAGTTTCCTCACAAAATCCTTCTGGTGTTGTAATTATCAATTTTCTGGCGAGTTTTTTGAATCTCTTCACTAGATATATTATTAAATAGGTGAGAAAATCATAATCTCCATTATATTTAGCGCAATTTTTGGCAATCAATTCTACATCTCTCACCCATTCTTTAATAGAAGTATATGATCCATTTCTAATCTTTTCTATTATTGCATTAAAGCACATTGGCTGTGTAATAATTGTATAATAATCAGCATCAACTTCAACACCAACTATTGGCATTCTAGTGAACCATTTGGATCCAGGAAAATCCATTGTTTGTTGGGTTATCTCTATCATTTCTCTGAGGGTTTGCTGATTCATTATAATTTTTGGGGATTATTATCGTGCTCCCCCTATAATATTTTATGGCAGAATAATGTTTTATATTAATGAATTTTAGGATTTATACGTCACAACTTTTGTTCTTATTTGAAATATTACCGATTAAATTGCTCTCAAAAAAGTGATAAGAAATCCTCAATCTTTTAATATTTATATATATTATCTATCATGCCATGACTTTAAAATTCGTAAAGCAAAGAAAATAAACTAAACTTCTAATGACCCAAAGGCAAAGCAGATTTGAGAGAAAATCCGAGCAATCTCTCAGAGAATCGGCTATTACACTGGCCACAAAATTAGGAGATCCAAATACATTCCCTAAGGAGATTACTTTCAACACATCGCAAACTGTTCCGATTATCACAAATACCTTCAAGATCGTCAGAGAAAAAGCCCTTAATCTTTATCAGTATGATGTTACGCTTGAACCAGAGATGATTAATGAGAAATTACGTCGTCATTTTGTTTATTCAGCAATATGTCCAAACGGAGGAAGAATGAGCGAAAGCGAAGAGTGGCGCAATATTATTTATGATGGCCGTGCTGCTATTTTCTCATCCAATTCCCAATTGGACCGTGAAGTTGACGTCAAAGCAAAAGAAGACAAAACAGTCAAAGTCATCATCAAGAAGGTCGCTGAAATTGGCGAAGATAAACCAGAACAGCTTCTTCAGATATTCAACATTGCTTTCCAGAGTGTCTATCGCTCATTTAATTTGGAATGCTCTGGAAGAAAGTGGATTGACCCAACTCAATTCACAAAAATCAGTGGAAACACCCTTACTATTTTTAGAGGCTATAGACCATCCATTTCCTACCTTTCTAATGGTCTTACATATGTACTCGAATCCACCTCCAGAATCACACGTAATGACAATCTTTACAATTTCTATAAGAACAAGAGGTCACACCAGAGGATGTTTGATACAAATGAGTTCGTAAAATTGATCCAAGAACTTGAGATCACAACAACTCACTTGAGAAAGCCAAAGAAAGTCATTATCACAGGTATCTCCCAAGAAGCAACCATCCATACCACTTTTAAGTGCAGAACCAATCCAAAATCCCAGGATGAAATTGATATCTCTTACGCTCAATACTACATGGACCATTACAACAAGGAGCTTCCAAATGATGATATCCTCTTCACAGCCAAGGCCACAACAAAGAACGGCGGCGTAATTAATTATCCAGGTTCCGTTCTCGGCATCAGCGGCATCGCAAAGTACGAACTCACCAAAAGAAACCTCAAGAACGAAATCGCCAAGTGCTCCAACTTGCCAATCGACCAAAAGTGCGCTAAATACAGAGAATTTGTTCAGCGCATTAACAGCGATCCAGAATCCTCCAAATTCCTCAAGCGCTGGGGCTTCCAGATCCAGGACACCAAGGTTCTTACAGGATTCAGGCTCGATCCACCAGTTTTAATGGATGGAAAGACAACCTACACATTAGATCCGAACCGTCCATCATATCAGGGCAAGCTCAGGAACATGAAGTTCTTACGCAAGTCAACAATCAACGGCTGCATTCTTTTCGTTTCATATCCAGGATCAGAACACGCAGGACAATTACAAAACGCATTACGTGATATCTCAAGAAACCTCGACTTCGAACTTACCAACCTTGTCCCAATTACAACAAAGGGGGCTTCGGCCGACCACTATACTCGCGTTATTGTCGATTACATCAAGGAGAACAGACAGAGTCCACCAACCTTTGTTATCTGTGTCGTCCCAGATACACAGAAGGACCGCTACGATTCAATTAAGTCTGTTCTTTCATCTGATCTCGGAATTCCCTCTCAAATCGCCATCGAAGGCTCACTTAACCCCAAGCTTTTGATGTCCGTTGCCACCAACCTCGTCATCCAGATTGGTACAAAGCTCAACGGCGCCTTAGTTAAATTGTCAAGAAAATCTATTTCCGCAGAAATGAAGGGAACCATGTTAATTGGTCTCTCCATCGCCTCAGGCAAAGGCAGAGATCCATCTTCCTACGTTTCTGGCGTCGCAACAACTGATTTCGATTTGAGCATGTACCACTCGAAGAGTTTCGGACCACACAACGAGAAGATCATTCCTGAGAACTTCATCACCGACTTCATCCAGTCCGCATTGCAAGAATACAGAAATAACACCCAAGAAGCACCACAAAGAATTATTGTTTACAGAGAAGGCGTTTCCTACGGTCAAATGCCAGATCTTAAGGAGCAGGAAGTCAATGTCATCGCTTCCAGCGTCGGCTCTATTCCTTTGACTTATATCGTCTGTCAGAAACACGCAAACATCGCAATCATGCTCAACCGTGACAACCATCCTGAAAATTGCAAGTCAGGAACTGTTGTTACAGAGGGAGTTTCGACTGCAGGCGTCGGCGAATTCTTCTTGATTTCTCATGCGGCCAATCAAGGAGTTGCAAGACCAACAAGATACACAGTCATCCACCAAACACCTCTCGAGGCATGGAACAACGAGAATTTGGTCAGATTGACTCATTACGACACAATGGTCTATCCAAACTGGCCAGGACCAATCAGAGTTCCAACTGTTTTGATGCTCGCAGCAAAACTCGCTGAATTCCACAGAGAACACTTGAATGGCGTTTCAATCTCTGAGACAATCCAGAACCTTCTCCATTATATCTAATTCTTGAATTCATTTTTCTGAATAAGATCTTTAAAAATTTTAATTTTTTTATTGAATTTAAGGAGTTATTTGTAATGTTACTTTTCACTCCAATTTTTTTCGAAATTTCATTCAAATTTTGGCTTATTTAAGGCTGTATGACACAATTACAATAGAAAAGTCAAAATCAATAAGATGTTCATTAATATTCTTATATCATTTTCGATTAGGTTTTAAAATTTTGTTCAATTAAGGCTCTATGCAAATACTGTATCAATCATAAGAGAATTCAATTTAGATGCAGTTGTTAACGCTTGTTATTTATCATAGAATCAAACAAAAAGCATAAGGCTTGAATTTATAAATACATTTATGATATTATGGATTAATACAATTAAATAAAAACAAAATTATATTAGTTAAAGAAGGGACTGTAGTTCTCCAAAATTTAACGTATAGAATTTGAACTTTTAAAAATAAGTGTATAAATTATGGCTTATATTGAAAAGAATAGCAATAACAGTCATAGAAAGCAGATTATATTCGAGTTCTCTCATTGACTGTGAGACTTTGGATGGATTTTGTCTTAGTTGGTTTGTAATTAATCAAAGAAATATATGTAAGTCATTCAGCATCCTTTCATTCAATGATAAACATTGAATGGAAATTGTCTCTGTCAGGAATAGAATAACAGGCTCCTTGGAGATCAAGGAGCACAGGTATAGAGCACGAAATAAATAAATTTATAAATAAAAAGTGTCGGTTTATAAATTCAAAAATGTCAAGCGGGCTTTTCGAATCAATTTCTCGCCCACTTGAACTTGTTTGGGACGCTTTTATAGAGGATGATCCTCAAGCCACCATTATGCTAGAGGAATTGACTGATGTAATGGACGGAATGGTCCTTCAAACAGTCGCAGATGGAAGAATCACGGTATACATACAAGAACAGAAAGTGGCATTTCCTATTTGCGATATAGTAGAATCATATTTATCATATTTCTCACATTTTGATTGTTCAATTACAATTGCAATTGATGATAATCCTCCACAAGCATATAGTATCGCATTAGAAGAGTTTCCCATACCAGAAAATCCTCGCTCAGTAGTTATTGAGTTTCTAGGATTCTTAAATGCAACTGCAACTTTTAAATTAATCGAAAATGCTTCTCAAATTAACAGAAATGTAAAATACCCGATCTTATGTCTTGGATTTCCAAGTCCTGATATCGATGAGCATGCTATTCAAGAATTTGAACAATTTACCCTTTCAAGAGAATTTCCTGTTCAGCAATATACAAAACTTGTTCAAAAAAGAACACAACTGGAATCAAGAAATAAATCATTCCGAGTTAAACTCTCTAAACCACGCAAAGATCTCCAAAAAAGAGCAAAAGACGCAATTGCTGAGATACAAAAGCGAGAAAAGCAGTTACAACTCATCAAAGAGCATGCACAAGATGAAGTTAATGAACCTCTTCCTAGTGCTCCTGAAGTAAATCCAAAATTAGAAGAAATTATTTCTAGAATTGAAGGAGAAATTAATGATATAAAGGTAAGAATCAATGACGCATATGCAATGTTAGAAGAAAAGAAGACTGAAAGACATTATACAAGAACAGAAGAACTTGAATTGTTAGAACAACTTAGAACAGAAGTAGCTGGAGATAGGAAGCAAGTGGATGATTTTGAAGCCCAAATCCATAAGAAATAATGTATTAATATTTATTTGTTTTTATATTCTAAATATTTGATATCAAATTATTTTGTTTTGAAGCTGTTATTTGATATTAATCATACAACATTAGCTGATTATTGTATGAATATCTACTTTATACTGAATAATACAAATAATTTTATCATTTCATTGAAATAATTAGAAAACTTCATCAATTCATAGTTTAAATCTTATTCAACTCATATCCATAAACTCATTTAACTTATACTAATTGATCATTTGTGAGTTTTGTGGATCAAAATTTAAGAATTTGTGAGTCGCTATGCATAAACTAAGAGCATGTTGGATGTTATTAATAAGAACATATATATCAATAGAAATGCATGATATAGAATTCACTCGGAAGGTTTCAATAATTATTTTGTTATGAGACAGATCATATATATACATATTTTAAAAAAATTATTTAATAAATAAGAAATCTTTTTTGTTTTAAAAATAATTGAAATATATTGAGCTATAATGATGTTCTTAGTACTCATGCTTTGACTGACCATCTCCACTGTATGAGTATCCACTGTCAGATTCAACTTTGACTGGAGCCATATTCTTTCTGCGGAGGCAGAGTGAGAACATGACGCAGATGCAGTCGATCATCATGATGACAGCGGCGATCATCCAGAAGGCACCACCGTTGACGAGGTTGCTGCACATGGCGTTTCTGATTGGAACGTAAAGTCCGCAGAGGCCATAGCATGTGAGATCTGACTTCAAGCCACCGATGACTGTTGCGTTGAAATCAACAACGAAAGCGTCCAAAATGTTTTGTGTGGTATATGTTGACTCGTTCATCAATGGGCCAATTGTACGAGAAAGACTAACTGTCTCTGCAACAGATTTGTTCATTTGGTCGATCTTTGGCTTGAGTTGATGATCGAGCTTATTGAAGTAGTCATCGATGTTTTGATCAAGTCGATCTTTGTTGGGGCATGATGCAACAGCTGCCTTGAGTTCGTTTCTCCTACTGATATCTTCTTCGAGAGATTCAGCGGAGTATGAACTTGTATCGATGTTGGAAGCATTGTCAAGGGATTCCAGTGAAGCACCACCTTCGACTTTTGTGAGAGTGCCTTCCAAATTTTCCTTGAATTTCTCAATTTGGTTGTCAATTCCGAATTTTTCACCAAGATGCAAGAGATTGTAAAGGGACTTCTCTGTTCCATTGCAGTAGAGGGCATCAGTGAGGGTAATGTTTTCTGGAAGGAAGTCGCCGCCGTATTTTTGGATATATGGTTCGAGCTTCGGGCAAATGCCGAAGAAAATAGGTGTAGTGATAGCGAATACGATGCAAGGAAGGCCTAAGAGTAATGTGAAGAGGTAGGCGAACATTGGGAAGCAGCCAGCGAGGCATCTGCTGCAGCAGCAGTTGAAGAAGTAGATGATGCCGAATGTAGCAATGAGGATGCTAAGGATTACAACGGCAAGGATAACAACAACTTTGATCCACTTGTTGGCTGGTTGGATGTACTTATCAGCTGTATCAAGGAAATCAGTGAAGGAAACATAGTTTGTGCCGGCAACTGCATTTGTAACATCATCCTTGAAGTTCTGGACCATGCCATCAACTTTATTTTCCATTTCTGTGACAGAATTTTCGATCTTGTTTCTAACATCCTTGATTTTATTGATGGAATTCTTCAATTTGGACATCTTAGATTTGACATCTGTAAGTTTGTTAATAACCTTGGAGTTATCAATTAAAACATTGGATTGGTGACATCCAGTCTTGAAGTTGTTGTTAAGAGTATTGGCAGATGTTTGTAATTCACCTTGTGCATATGTAACAGCTTCATTTGACTTTGTTTCAGCTTGTTGTGAAGAAGTTTCCATTTTACCTATTTTATCATCAACAGCAGCAATAAAGTCTTTGAAAACTGTAACAGCCTTTGTAACCATACCAGTAACAAGGTTTACACCATTTTCGACAACTCCTTTAATGGCGTCGATGATGTTTGTGATGAATGCGGTGAAATTCTTGTTGATCTTAGCAGCATTGCCGAATCCCTTAACAATATTTGATGCTGAAACGTAGAAGATGATAATAGCGACAACCATGATGCCAATGAAAGCGAGGTGAGGAATTGCGAGAGACCACTTGAACTTCTTGCTTTTCTCTGGTTTGAAGCAGCAGCAAGAGAAGCAGGCTGAACAGCAAAAGAACATGCAGAAAATAACGACGAAAGCAATAATTACGATAACGAATCCGATGAAATAAGCTGCGAACCCCATTGGGCTTTCAAGGTTAAATTCATCGGTAATTTTTTCTTTTGTAAAGTAAGATGCTAATTTTTCTGAAATTGGGGCGGCTGGTTTAGCAAGCTTCAAGAAAAAAGAACTGGCGCCAGCGACTGGATCTTCAACGCAATCTTTGCCTGGATCTTCGGCTTGATCCGCTGAAAGGGCTAGAGCAAAGAAAATTGCAAACATAATTTTAAATGTTAAGGGTCCACTGTAAGGCCAAATAAGGTCTATCGTCGTCCCAAAAATATTGCTCGAGATGGTGTTTTACTAAGGCCCAAAACTTAAAAAAACACAAAAAAATTAACTTTACTTTTTTGAGATCCTTATCAGATATGCATCAATTTGATGCAGTATCGCAGTTCAAATCTGATTTTTTAATGTAGATGTACTCTAACATCCTTTAAAAAATGCAAAATGATATTAATTAAGCTTTTCATTTCTGTATCATACACGAAACAAAATCGTTCATTATACTAAAATTTATCAAAGTTTGATTAATGAAAAAATAATATCTAAATTTTTACATTGAGTCGGCTATTGATATGGTTAATATTAAATCTTGTAAAAATTGGCATTATCCAGAATAATACCCACTAAAACACACAATTTTTTTAAAAAAAAATTTATCAATTGTTATGGTATATCTTTATGATAATGAATAAAATGCTTATTTTTCATAAGTAAATACATAATTTATGCTTAAACACAAAAAATAACACGAAAATTTTTGGCCAACATATCTAAACTAAGGATAATGGTTTGAATATATAAACAATAATACTTTGTCCAGGGAATTAAATTTGTGCTATCCAATTGTCAATTCTTTGAATTTTTTTTTAAATGCAAGATATCCCGGCATTAGCCTCAATAAATATATATATTATGCATCATAATATTAGTTTGTAATGGCATTAAAGCGAAATTCCTAATTTCTTCTCAATTAAATTCCTTGAAAAACATTGGAATTAATGATTGGAAATAGGTCAAAAAAATTCCTAATATAAAACTTATACTTAAGATAAAATTAAAATTCGAAAATATCTATTTTTCAAAACACGCATCCAAAAGCGAAAAAATTCGAAAAAATCATGTTCTTATAAAACTCACTGATTTTGCAATTTTTATGAGATTTGAAGTGATAGAATATATTACCATCTTATTGAAACATATGCTTCATTGTTGTATTCACATAATATTAATCAGAACACTAGGAAAAGTGGATTTTCGAAAAATGACGATAACGATTATTTGCAAATCGCCTCTCAATTTTGAGAGACTTTCAATTTTTACAGTGGACCCTTAAAAAACGGTTTTGAACTTGATAAAGATTTAATAATTACCTGAATCAGTCTACAAATAAATGTAGGAAAATAAGATATCAAAAATTGAATTCTCTCAAAAATCTCTGGATGCTGCAACGACTATTCAATTTCTATCGACTTAAAAGATAATTGATGATGGAACTATCTAACATAAGAAAACTTTTCATTTTAATGTTAACAAGAAAACTTTTTTATGTTTTGTGAAAGTATTCAGAAAAAAATCATAAAGAATTAAGTTATATAGGTATAAAATATGAAAAAGATCAATTGAACTTTCGTTACTTCTCAATTTCTGTTCTTTCAAATATTTCAATAGATTTTTACACAATTGATTTGGTCATATATAAATTCATTATATTATTTTACTTTTTGTCCCTGTAATTTTAAAAATTTTTCATTTCAATTTTTTAGTTTTCAGTAAATTCAAATTTAGAATTTCAAAATTAAATTCTGTTAACACCTCGATTAAAAATATTAAATAATTTTTTTTTGACTTTCAGTCGCACAAAATTTTAGAAAAAAACAAATGGAAATCGCATAGCTTTGAACAACAACAAAACTCATGAATGAATCTTTCAAAAATAACTTTAATTGAAAAAAAATATCCGCTAAAAATTTTTGGAATTTCAGATAAGAATTCACATCATAAATACATTATAACAAAACGTTTGAGATATCAATCTATAACCCTGTATTAAGATCAATTTTCTTTGGAAATTTTGTATTGTCATTCTTTAAGAATTGGAATATTTAAATTCGGCAGTCTTGTTTCAAACAATCCGGAAAACATTGTCAAAAATCAATAATTGTCCTTTTGAATTAAAAAATAATAATCTTTGAATATGCACCTGATATGTATTATATTTGTTGAATGACATTATTTATACCGATCAATATTAACACTTTTTCTAAATTCATACTTAAATCATATATATTTCCATAATACTATTAAAATTCATATTAGTAGACTGACAAATAAGCATCCAAGTATGACTAGTATATTTATTATATTAATCATTCAGATATATTCGAAAGCAAATGAAAAATTCTATAATATTTGACAAATAATAATTATAAGTATTAATTCACTTGCTAAAGGTTTGATACTAGAAGAACTCAAAAACTTCTTTTAGGTGATAGATATCTCCGAAAAATATCTTCGAAAATTTTTGTGGTTCTTCAAGCCTTCAACCTCTTTGTTTATGAATTGATTAAATTTATCACAAAATCTAATCATCTTCACTCTGGATTTGAAGAAAACTCTTCCAAGTTTCGAAAATAAATTTGAATACCTTGAAAATAACGTATAATTTTTTTTACAACTAGGTAACATATTAATAGAGCATCATTAGATATAGAATTATTCAAAATTTGAAAGAAAAATTCCAAAATGGATACATCTTCGCATAATTATAGGCCTCGGACTGTTGAAGATGTATTCACGACAAAGACAACATCATATAGACTCCCAAGTGAGCAAAGTATTCGACATGTAACAGTGTTAAGTCGATTTAATCCATTAGCTCATAATGATAATATCCTTTCAAACATGAGCGAGCCTTATGATATATCATACAGACGAAATAAAACTAGTCCTGAGTATGAGGTTACAGATGAATTGCCAAAAGATCAAGAGCCTACCATTGTAAATGTTATTGATCATTACAAAATACCTAAAACATCACAAAAAAGAGCATTCGCACAAGCTTTAAACGACAAGTTAAATATGTTAGAAAGCCAAAATCTGGCTGTTGACGAAAATAATATTTCAATGGTTTTAGAAAATTTAAAGAGATCTATATCATCGCATAAAAATGCAATGCGGCAATTTGTCGAGTTTAGCGATAAGTACAATCCCGAAAGGACACCTGTCTTACAAATGATATCAGATCATTACACAAAATTATCAGATAAAATTCCCGAAATATGTGATGGATATCAATCTAAACTTAAAGAAATATCAGTTGAACTTGATGATTCCAAAAGTGATCATGAATCTCTTCGAAATGAAAAAGAATCTTTAGAAGTTGCAATAGAGAAACTAAATAGATCGATTTTCAACCTGAAGCAGCAAATAGAAGATCACAGAGCTAAGTGTGCGTCAGCAGAAGCTCATCTACGTGATAGTACAAACGAAAAAATGGCAATTATCAGATTTTCTCAATCGAATAAAGAGAAACTGAACCAACTAACCCAACAAATCAGCGAGAAAGAAGACCAACTCGCTGAAACCCGTCCGATGATTGATGTTTTAACCCAAAATTTGGAATCAAATTCGAACAAAATCAAAGAAATAACAGAAGAAGTAGCTCGTCTTGACCAAGCTCTTCAAGACTGTGAAGTAGAGAACGTAAAATTAGACGAAATGGAGCGAAAAACTACCGATAAACGAAATTCGCTTGAAGTTCATGGCGAAACATCGAAAGAAGAGATTACACATCGAACGCAACTTGTC
Organism: Trichomonas vaginalis G3; assembly: GCF_026262505.1. Lineage (NCBI taxonomy): Eukaryota > Parabasalia > Trichomonadida > Trichomonadidae > Trichomonas > Trichomonas vaginalis. Next base: position 15,868,833 of record NC_067204.1, on the reverse strand, counting down.
CAGGTCAATATCCTCCAACAGCTGGCCAAACAAGCACGAAAACTCCAAGAAGAGCAGGAAAGAAACATAAAAATGGCCAGACAAGGACGAATCAATTCGACAAGAGAAGCTTTCATGCAAAACAAGAGCGATTTGGCAGTTCTCCAAGAGAAAATGGGAGAAAAACTTGTGATTAAAAACCTGGAAGACCTGATGAAAGCGAGAGACATCATCCTCCAAAATAACCAATCCTTTAATTGGTCGAGCCAATCCATTGCTAACGCAAGGACGGGAAACTTCGCTCTTAAATCAATCGCTGATGACGAGGCGAAACTTTTTTCATCATACTTCATTTCGAACGTCATCAAAAATTCCGTGAAATGCATCAAAAGATCGGAGAATTCGACACAAACGGAATCAACATACGAAGACAAAAGAAAACAAATGAATTCGAGGTTGACTTCTCGAAAACCATCAAATAAAAGTTCTTCACGACAAAGCCCGATAAAAGCCAATAAATCCGGAAAGAGCTCGGACAAATTAAGTACACAGAGATTGAATCCTTCAGCCAGAGATAAGATAAACAAAGTGAATTCAATCGAAGCTTTTGAAGCAAAAAAAAATCAAAATCACGCGGAAATCGTAATCGAAGAAGATTTTGAGATGAATGACGAAGAGGAAGAAGGTTTGGATTTCATTTTCGATAACAGCAACAACCAGGCAACGATGCTGTATAGGAATGCAAGACTTGCAAAACTCCTGGACCCCGCTTACTCGAGAAGAAGACCAAAAGGAGTTGATTGGCTCATCCATTCAATTCGTCAAATTTACGACGAAAAAGTCATCGACGACCAAACAGAAGTATTGCCACTGGATAAGTATATTCTTAAATGGGCGTTCAGACAATATGGTCGTGATGATTTGATACAAAAAGGTTGTTGGGATCTCTTGATTTCTGCTTATTTCCACATGCAAAAATCTCTTGAAGTTATGATTTTTGTCAGATTTTTGGATGAAGTTTGGACTGTCGACCAACTATCTTTTTTCCTTAAAGCAAGGAGCTGGTGTGTGTGCAGATGCGTTACAATTGCAATGCAGAACGAATCCGTTGGTGAATATTTGACTGAAACATTTATGACGAAAGACCAAGTTGAAGAATTTTTCAGAAAATTCTGTCCGGATACAGAACCAGAGTTAGTTGTTGAATTAAATATCAGATGCCAGAACTGTGCAGATAGAAACAGAGGCGGCGATGATGCAGCGAATATCCCAATGTACAGAGTCCTTGAAATAGCTGTTGGAGAGAAAGAAGACAAGAAAATTCGTTCTTTACGAAAAATGCTCGCATTGTATAGACTTGTTCCAAGACTTAATGAGAAGAGATTTTCCAGTTTCGTGAAAGGAATGATACCGAACATTGATGCTAACACCATTGACTCTCTTTTCCATAGTTCTCAAGCCCAGAATTCCTATCGAAAAGACATCGAAACGACAAAATTCGAAGAAAAATTCAAAATCATGGAAGATGACAAAACAGAAGTTGATTTCTCACAGTACTCACAACAGTACAGTTTGTCAATGAACAGATGGTCGCACTTCCAACCTTTCCTTCTTAAAGTAATCGACCAAATAACTGCAACACAAACAGAACAATCAAGAATGTTGGTGAATGAAATTCGTCATAACATGTTTTTGACAATTGAAGCGAAAGTGTCTTACGACGGAGAATTGTTCTATGAATGTTACCACAAGCTGTTGCAAGTCGTATTGTTTATCTGCATGAAAAATAATTTGCCTGACGCTTTGGCTGTTCATAGACAAATTAGTGATGTGGAAAATAGAATTCAGAAGACATATGATGTTTCACAACAAACGAAAGATGATGATTAATGTTTTTATATATATGTTATTTTATTTTGTTTATTTTAAAAATAAATTTTGTTGTTTATATAATAACGTTTATTAAGGGTGCACTTACGCCCCTATGGCAGGGCTTTCAATTCAGATGTTTAAGGTTAATTTTCAAGGACACTTTACGCCAGTTGTCAAAATTTTGAATTAAAGTCAGATGGGCGTAAGTGCACCCTTAAAGTAAAAACAATTACTACAAATCATGACATACATACATAACAAAATTATTTGGACTATCATCTAGATGGGAAAGAATATTTTCAGAATATGTTGAAAATCCATATCCCTGAAATACATAATCACCTTTAAATTTGTTTATATTAATGCAATGAGAAACAATAAGAATTACCGAAAAAGTGACAAAACATCAAAAACAGGGAGGGGTCTCAATTTTTATTACTTATATTATTTTACAATATTTATATAAATACTCTTTATAATATATTTTACTATAAAATTATACCTCAAATTCAAATATTTAAAATATTATTTACATAATTATCTCAAAATTATATTTTTATATATTATTTTTCATATGTATAAATCATATAATCTATATCTATGCAAATCTCATCTAAAATTTTTTTGAAACAAACCGCTACCATTTTATAATGGTCCATCTTAAATTCATCATAAATTCTGGTACATGTTAGTACCAGAGTCTTCAAATCTCAAACACTCTGGTACCAACATGTACCAGACGCGAGTTTCCAATGCCCTCGTACGATTTTCTATTAAGATCTTCTTGAATGAGAAGGTCTTCATAGAAACTCGTACGAGGGCTTCTCTTTTAAATACTCTGGTACCTGCTGGTATCGGAGTCGACTTTACAGCCCTTTCCCCAATTTTGAAGCTGGGGAAAGTTTTCAAGCAATGAAAGGGAAGCTCTCGCTATGAGGTGAAAATCTAGAATTTTTACCTCATAGCGAGTAATCCTTTGTTAATTGCTTGAAAACTTTCTTCAAATTATCAAAATTTCGAGGAAAGTTTCCTTGCTTCAAAGTAGAGATGGAGCCCTTTGAGCCACTGCATATAGTCAGTGACTCAAAATACTCCATCTCTACTAGAAATCGCCAAAATTTGGGTCGCAATCTTTGAAATGCGACGCAAGTTTTGGCAATTTCGCGAGGGACTTGCTCCAGTTGGTGCATAGATTCACACTCTATGCACCAGATGGAACAATTCTTTCGCTGACAGCGGGAAACTTTGTCTGAATAGTTTAACATTCAGACAAAGTTTCCCGCTGTCAGAGAGGGAATGGAAGGGTAAGAGGTATATATTCATAATGTATACCTCTTACTCTTCCATTCCCTCAAGAAAGTTCAAAAACTTGGGTGCAATCAGAACTGATTGCACCCAAGTTTTTGAACTTTATATAAGGAATTGTTGGCTATGATGTACTGATCATGAATCAGTACATCATAGCCAACAATTCCTTCGCAAACAGTGGGAAACTTTGTCTGAATAGTTTAACATTCAGGCAAAATTTCCCGCTGTCAGGGAGGGAATTAGAGGGTGGGAGATATATAGATAGACTATAAATCTCTCACCCTTTAATTCCCTCAAGAAAGTTCAAAAACTTGGGTGCAATCAGTTCTGATTGCACCCAAGTTTTTGAATTTTGTATAAGGAATTGTTGGCTATGATGTGGATAGCCGCTGCCAGACCAAATGAATTAACCGTTGTGAATAACGTTTCTGAATCTTTATTTAAAAAGATAAAATATCACGATTTTGGCTGCGTTAAAAATCAAAGAATTGATGTTTTTGTCAAAAATCTTTTAGAAGAAGTTGCACCCAATTACTTTTATCGTATTAAAACGATTTACTTCAAACAGGTTTTATTCCTTCAATTAGAATTCGCGAGCCTCGATTGACAGATTATAAAACAAAATTGAAAAGAGAAGTTCAATCACGTTTATACCAAGTATTAAATTTTGTTCAGAATCAAGAAGCCAATTTGAATCCATTAAGATTTTTATTGGAAATGCTGAAGAAAAACTTTCTCAAATAAATGAGAAGATACAAAATTCAATTACATATTTAAGATCGTTTGAAATTCCAAATGAATTGTTAGATACGTATATGTTAGAAATTAATGAATTTTGTTATAATTCTCCAGATTATATTTTAGAACATTTCGAAGAATTTTTAGAGGATTTCAAAGAAAAGAATAATTTAATAGACTAAAAAATTTATTATTTTTATTTATTGTGAATTTTAAATTGTCACTTTTTAAGTGTTACTCCCTATTGAAAGTGTCACTTTTTGGGTGTCACTTTTTCGGAAATTCTTATATACTCGAATATTTTCAGAATATGTTGAAAATCCATATCCCTGAAATACATAATCACCTTTAAATTTGTTTATATTAATGCAATGAAATAACATTAAATTATTATGAGATGTTTATTCTTAAAATATAACACCTTTAATATAACAATATAAATTTTAAGCACCGTGTTTAACTAAGAAAGCGATGATATTGTTTGCTTTAATTTTGTTTGCAATACTAAGAGGGCATTCATTAATATCGAGAGAATGATATAAAACAATGATAAATATTAAGAGAAAGAGAATGGTATAAAACGTTGAGAAATATGAAATGAAAGAGAATGGTATAAAACGTTGAGAAATATGAAATGAAAGAGAATTCCATAAAACAATGATAAATATGATAAGAAAGAGAATTCTATAAAACAATGATAAATATGAAAAGAAAGAGAAATTTATAAAACAATGATAAATATGAAATGAAAGAGATTGATATAAAACAATGATAAATATGAAATGAAAGAGAATTCCATAAAACAATGATAAATATGAAATGAAACAGAATGATATAAAACAATGATAAATATGAAAAGAAAGAGAATTCAATAAAACAATGATAAATATGAAATGAAAGAGAATGTTATAAAACAATTATAAATATGAAAAGAAAGATAATGTTATAAAGCAATGATAAATATGAAATGAAAGAGAATAAGTTTCATGTTAATATCTGCACCATGTTCAACTAAGAATTGGACAATTTCAATTGAATTCGCTTTGATGGCAATAGTAAGAGGGCATTCATTAATATCAAAAGAATCTTATAAAACAGTGATAAATATTAAAAGAAAAAGAATCTTATAAAACAATGTTAAATATGAAAAGAAAGAGAATCTTATAAAACAATGATAAATATGAAAAGAAAGAGAGTGACATAAAGCAATGATAAATATTAAAAGAAAAAGAATCTTATAAAACAATGTTAAATATGAAAAGAAAGAGAATCTTATAAAACAATGATAAATATGAAAAGAAAGAGAAATTTATAAAACAATGATAAATATGAAATGAAAGAGATTGATATAAAACAATGATAAATATGAAATGAAAGAGAAATTTATAAAACAGTGATAAATATGAAAAGAAAGAGAAATTTATAAAACAGTGATAAATATGAAATGAAAGAGAATGGTATAAAACAATGATAAATATGAAAAGAAAGAGAATTCCATAAAACAATGATAAATATGAAATGAAAGAGAAATTTATAAAACAATGATAAATATGAAAAGAAAGAGAATGATATAAAACAATGATAAATATGAAATGAAAGAGAATGATATAAAACTATGACAAATATGAATATAAAGAGAGTGACATAAAGCAATGATAAATATGGAAAGAAAGAGAATGCCAAAAAACAATGTTAAATATGAATAGAAAGAGAATGGTATAAAACAATGTTAAATATAAAATGAAAGAGAATCCGATAAAACAATGTTAAACATAAAATGAAAGAGAATCTGATAAAGCAATGATAAACATGAAATGAAAGAGAATGGTATAAAACAATGATAAATATGAAAAGAAAGAGAATTCAATAAAACAATGATAAATATGAAATGAAAGAGAATGTTATAAAACAATTATAAATATGAAAAGAAAGAGAATGCCAAAAAACAATGTTAAATATGAATAGAAAGAGAATGGTATAAAACAATGTTAAATATAAAATGAAAGAGAATCCGATAAAACAATGTTAAACATAAAATGAAAGAGAATCTGATAAAGCAATGATAAACATGAAATGAAAGAGAATGGTATAAAACAATGATAAATATGAAAAGAAAGAGAATTCAATAAAACAATGATAAATATGAAATGAAAGAGAATGTTATAAAACAATTATAAATATGAAAAGAAAGATAATGTTATAAAGCAATGATAAATATGAAATGAAAGAGAATAAGTTTCATGTTAATATCTGCACCATGTTCAACTAAGAATTGGACAATTTCAATTGAATTCGCTTTGATGGCAATAGTAAGAGGGCATTCATTAATATCAAAAGAATCTTATAAAACAGTGATAAATATTAAAAGAAAAAGAATCTTATAAAACAATGTTAAATATGAAAAGAAAGAGAATCTTATAAAACAATGATAAATATGAAAAGAAAGAGAGTGACATAAAACAATGATAAATATTAAAAGAAAAAGAATCTTATAAAACAATGTTAAATATGAAAAGAAAGAGAAATTTATAAAACAATGATAAATATGAAAAGAAAGAGAAATTTATAAAACAATGATAAATATGAAATGAAAGAGATTGATATAAAACAATGATAAATATGAAATGAAAGAGAAATTTATAAAACAGTGATAAATATGAAAAGAAAGAGAAATTTATAAAACAGTGATAAATATGAAATGAAAGAGAATGGTATAAAACAATGATAAATATGAAAAGAAAGAGAATCCAATAAAACAATGATAAATATGAAAAGAAAGAGAAATTTATAAAACAATGATAAATATGAAAAGAAAGAGAAATTTATAAAACAATGATAAATATGAAATGAAAGAGATTGATATAAAACAATGATAAATATGAAATGAAAGAGAAATTTATAAAACAGTGATAAATATGAAAAGAAAGAGAAATTTATAAAACAGTGATAAATATGAAATGAAAGAGAATCCAATAAAACAATGATAAATATGAAAAGAAAGAGAATTCCATAAAACAATGATAAATATGAAATGAAAGAGAAATTTATAAAACAATGATAAATATGAAAAGAAAGAGAATGATATAAAACAATGATAAATATGAAATGAAAGAGAATGATATAAAACTATGACAAATATGAATATAAAGAGAGTGACATAAAGCAATGATAAATATGGAAAGAAAGAGAATGCCAAAAAACAATGTTAAATATGAATAGAAAGAGAATGGTATAAAACAATGTTAAATATAAAATGAAAGAGAATCCGATAAAACAATGTTAAACATAAAATGAAAGAGAATCTGATAAAGCAATGATAAACATGAAATGAAAGAGAATGGTATAAAACAATGATAAATATGAAAAGAAAGAGAATTCAATAAAACAATGATAAATATGAAATGAAAGAGAATGTTATAAAACAATTATAAATATGAAAAGAAAGAGAATGCCAAAAAACAATGTTAAATATGAATAGAAAGAGAATGGTATAAAACAATGTTAAATATAAAATGAAAGAGAATCCGATAAAACAATGTTAAACATAAAATGAAAGAGAATCTGATAAAGCAATGATAAACATGAAATGAAAGAGAATGGTATAAAACAATGATAAATATGAAAAGAAAGAGAATTCAATAAAACAATGATAAATATGAAATGAAAGAGAATGTTATAAAACAATTATAAATATGAAAAGAAAGATAATGTTATAAAGCAATGATAAATATGAAATGAAAGAGAATAAGTTTCATGTTAATATCTGCACCATGTTCAACTAAGAATTGGACAATTTCAATTGAATTCGCTTTGATGGCAATAGTAAGAGGGCATTCATTAATATCAAAAGAATCTTATAAAACAGTGATAAATATTAAAAGAAAAAGAATCTTATAAAACAATGTTAAATATGAAAAGAAAGAGAATCTTATAAAACAATGATAAATATGAAAAGAAAGAGAGTGACATAAAGCAATGATAAATATTAAAAGAAAAAGAATCTTATAAAACAATGTTAAATATGAAAAGAAAGAGAATCTTATAAAACAATGATAAATATGAAAAGAAAGAGAAATTTATAAAACAATGATAAATATGAAAAGAAAGAGAATTCCATAAAACAATGATAAATATGAAATGAAAGAGAAATTTATAAAACAATGATAAATATGAAAAGAAAGAGAATGATATAAAACAATGATAAATATGAAATGAAAGAGAATGATATAAAACTATGACAAATATGAATATAAAGAGAGTGACATAAAGCAATGATAAATATGGAAAGAAAGAGAATGCCAAAAAACAATGTTAAATATGAATAGAAAGAGAATGGTATAAAACAATGTTAAATATAAAATGAAAGAGAATCCGATAAAACAATGTTAAACATAAAATGAAAGAGAATCTGATAAAGCAATGATAAACATGAAATGAAAGAGAATGGTATAAAACAATGATAAATATGAAAAGAAAGAGAATTCAATAAAACAATGATAAATATGAAATGAAAGAGAATGTTATAAAACAATTATAAATATGAAAAGAAAGAGAATGCCAAAAAACAATGTTAAATATGAATAGAAAGAGAATGGTATAAAACAATGTTAAATATAAAATGAAAGAGAATCCGATAAAACAATGTTAAACATAAAATGAAAGAGAATCTGATAAAGCAATGATAAACATGAAATGAAAGAGAATGGTATAAAACAATGATAAATATGAAAAGAAAGAGAATTCAATAAACAATGATAAATATGAAATGAAAGAGAATGTTATAAAACAATTATAAATATGAAAAGAAAGATAATGTTATAAAGCAATGATAAATATGAAATGAAAGAGAATAAGTTTCATGTTAATATCTGCACCATGTTCAACTAAGAATTGGACAATTTCAATTGAATTCGCTTTGATGGCAATAGTAAGAGGGCATTCATTAATATCAAAAGAATCTTATAAAACAGTGATAAATATTAAAAGAAAAAGAATCTTATAAAACAATGTTAAATATGAAAAGAAAGAGAATCTTATAAAACAATGATAAATATGAAAAGAAAGAGAGTGACATAAAACAATGATAAATATTAAAAGAAAAAGAATCTTATAAAACAATGTTAAATATGAAAAGAAAGAGAAATTTATAAAACAATGATAAATATGAAAAGAAAGAGAAATTTATAAAACAATGATAAATATTAAAAGAAAAAGAATCTTATAAAACAATGTTAAATATGAAAAGAAAGAGAATCTTATAAAACAATGATAAATATGAAAAGAAAGAGAAATTTATAAAACAATGATAAATATGAAAAGAAAGAGAATTCCATAAAACAATGATAAATATGAAATGAAAGAGAAATTTATAAAACAGTGATAAATATGAAAAGAAAGAGAAATTTATAAAACAGTGATAAATATGAAATGAAAGAGAATGGTATAAAACAATGATAAATATGAAAAGAAAGAGAATTCCATAAAACAATGATAAATATGAAATGAAAGAGAATCTTATAAAACAATGATAAATATGAAAAGAAAGAGAATTCAATAAAACAATGATAAATATGAAATGAAAAAGAATCTTATAAAACAGTGATAAATATGAAATGAAAGAGAAATTTATAAAACAGTGATAAATATGAAAAGAAAGAGAAATTTATAAAACAATGATAAATATGAAGAGAAAGAGAGTGATATAAAGTAATGATAAATATGAAATGAAAGAGATTATAAATTTTGTTGATATCTGCTCCATTAGAAAATAAATAAGATGCAATATCATAATTTCCGAAATACATACTTTCTGCTATTGAATCAAATGTTTGTCCAAAATTGGATTTAAGGTACTCGGCAATTTCATAGTTTCGATAATCCAATGCTGTATTAATCATGCTATCAAATAATTTACCGTCTTCTATCATTTGCATTAAAATGCTTTGATTTCCGCCTTGAACAGCATATTTTTCGGAGTATTTTGTGTATTGAGCTCCTAAATTTTTCAAGTAAATGAAACACAATTCTGATCCATATCTAATTGCACAGTCAAGTGGTGCGATATCATTAGTCTCCTGATTAGTATCAAGATTTGGGAATTTACTCTTAAGATCATCAACTTTATCCCATGCAATATAGTATAAAGGAGAATCTGTTGAATACAAATTCAGAATTTCTTCTTCTTTCATTTTAGGTTCAAAGTTTTCAAATTCTAAACCTTTATAGTGTAGAAGCATAGCCAATTTCTCATTTTTCGGTTTGATTTGGCATGGAAATTCGTTTAATATCTTTTCGTAAAGTTCTGTAAATAATTTAATATCTTTATCACGAATTTTTGAAAAAATATCAATCAAGTGAAGTGTCATTTGGATAGGTATTTTGTTAGATTTAATAAATTCTATAATTTGTGATGATGTTTGTAAAATATTATTGGAATTGACACTCCAAATAATTTTTGATGCTTGATCTGGGTATTCGAATACTTTAATTGGCTTAAAGTCACTGTAGTTGCCACAATTTTTGTTTTTTGGCTGCTCGGAACTTGACATACTTTGTGAAATTTCGGATGAGACACTTTTTGTTTTAAGAGTTTGAAAAGGTATCGATATTGAATAAATTTGGAGAGTTCTTATTGCATCATTCTCATTATATTACATTTTTCTGTAAAATATTATGAATTTTCAATTAAAGAGGCCAAAAATTGAAAATTTAGAACATACTCCATCATATCTTGTAAATTGATTGAACCCCAATCTCCGACATTTTTTTACTTATTTTCTGAAGTTTACAAGAAAAATTGAGAGGGTATGGAAGAAAACTGTGGTAATATTATTGAATGAAATAGAATTTACAATTTTTCGCGTGACTTTTTCCCTCAATTTTTGAAAAAGTCAACGCGAAAAATTTGAATCTTTTGATATTCAAAATTATCGGAATCGAATTTTACAAATTTCCGAAAATTAGAATTTTAATTCAACTCTATTTTGAGCCTGTGTTTTTTTGCAAATTTGCAAACTTTAGAAAATTGAGTTTGGACCCAGCTCAAAATTATATGTTGATTAAAATACACTTTTCCGAGGGAAATACTTCGGATCTGAATGTTGAAGTAATACAGAATCTCATAAGTTGCTAAAAGCTGGATTTATTCGGATAATACAAGATAAATGCAAATTTCATGAAAAAGACCTCTTTTTATAAACTTGCCTGAAAATTAACTTATTTATATATGAGGTATTTTAAAGGTTAAGAGAAAGTTTAGATAAGTATGCTATTTAGGTACTCTCAAGTTAAGGGAAATTGAGAGTATCAGTTCACTTGAGAGTGCCTCCTTAAATTACCAAAATTTCAACATTCACAATTACACTAGTTAATATCAAAAAAATTGTGAGAGTTTCTCAATTTTGGGCATTTGTTTTTACAAGATCTTTTAAATCAATAAAAGTATTAAATATACGTTTTCATAACCAAAGATCTCATTATTTAATAAAAAACTTAACACTGCCTGAATTTTCACAAAAAAATAGCGTTTTATTGTTCATATCATTTTTAATAGCGTTCACTCTGTAATATGAGTAGCAATAGATTTCAAGAACCCATAGAACTTACCAAAGATGTGAATGGGATTATGCCACAACTATTCAGAATAAAATCAAATAATGAAGAAACAATTGATCGGATTTATCAAGAGATTCAAAACAAGTTGATTCAAACCAAAGTATATTCACCATCAATGATTATAGAAGCCGTTCAAATGGCAGCTGCGTTCAACAATAAGTATTTCCGTTCATACTTGAAAATCTTCAAAAAAGTGTATGAAGAATACCATCCAGCAATATATACGCCACCATCACCTGCCATGTTGTACTTTTTATATATGGATTATGGTGTTTTGGCATTTGGGATAACATTACAAACCATCCAAAAACTTGAATTAAAAGGATTTGTTTTGGATGTTCATCCAGAAAATACAATTTACAGAGCAATTATGAATGATGATATACAATCATTTATCGCTTTTACTGAGAGAGCAGGATTTGATGAAAATCAGAGGTTCTATAATGATTTTTATGAATATTCAAGTAGAGGATATACATTGCTTGAATTGTGTTGTTATCATGGAGCTGTTAATTGTTTCAAACTGTTAAGAACGAAATTTAATTCAATAATATCTGAAAAATGCCTTCAAATGTCATTTTTGGGTGGAAATCAAGAAATAATGAGTGAGTGCATGAAACAAGTAAAACCTAACAAAGAATGCATGCGATATGCAATCATGTCGCACAATAATGATTTTGTTTCTTTCTTGGCTGAGGAATGCAACATCGAAATTGTTGCTAATGAATGCTATTTATTCTATAATCTTCAAGCACTGTTTATATTGCTTGATCGTACAAAAGATATCGGATCATGCTTGGTGAAGTCGGCCTACTTTAATATTCCATCACTTTGCGAATATTTCCTTCAGCATGGAGCAAATGTCAATGCTATGGAGTCTGATAAATTCGGCATGACTGCTATTCATGTGGCTACACAATTCTTTAATTTTGAAACAGCCAATTTTCTTCTTGCTAATGGCAGTGACATTAATATAAAATCAAAGATAGGGCTTAATCCTCTTCATATTGCAGCTGGAAAATGTGGAAAAGAAGTACTTGAATTTCTTATTTCCCATGGAAGTGACATCAAAGCAAAAACGCGCGAAGGAAATCTTGCAATTCATATGGCAGCAATAAGTAATCAAGTGAAAAATACAGAATATTTTTTAGATCATGGTTTTGATATAAATGAAAGAAATAATGAAGGAGTTACACCTCTTCATATTGCAGTTAAATACCATAGTAATGACGTCGCTGACTTTTTAATACAACGTGGTGCAAATATTAATTCAAAAGATTTATTTGATGGCACTCCCCTTCATTTCGCTGCACGTTGTAAGAACAGAGAAATGGTGGAAGTTTTAGTTTTGCTTGGTGCTGACATTAATGCACGAGATAATCACCAAAGAACCCCTCTTCATTGCGCAGGAGAAAGTACTGATACTGGTGCTGCTGAAGTTCTTATTGCCCAAGGTTCTGATATCAATGCAATAGATGATGTTGGTTTTACAGTCCTTCATTATGCAGCAGAAATTAACTGTGTCAAAACAGCAATTTTTTTCATTTCTCATGGTGCAAATGTTGATGCAATGGCATTTGCCAATGAAACTCCCCTGATTGTAGCAGCCGCAAAAAACAGTACCAGAGTCGCAGAGATTCTTATTTTAAATGGTGCAAATATTAATCATAAGGGTATTTATGGTGATAATGCCCTTCATATTTGTGCAAAATACGGTAGTTTAAATGTTGCCGCGATTCTTGTTAAACATGGAATTGATATCAAAGCAAAAAATTTTGGTGGAATAACACCACTTGAAGTTGCACAAAGGAGTCGTAATTTTGGAATGGTAATATATCTCAATATGCTGTACAAAGCTTATGGAAATCTCCCAAATATATAGAATCGAAAGTTTTATTAATATTCTTAATGACTAAATAAAATATATTTTCTTTGAAATTCATGAATTTAATGTTAGCCAAAATATATGATGGGGTATCAAGCTCATCCTGTGCGTAACAATTTCAAAAAATGTGAAATAAACTTTTTGAATCAACATCTTATAATAAAAAATTGCTCAAGATATTAAATCATTGCCAAACTGTGTTCATACTTCAGCATATCATTCAAATAGCATTCGTGAATAATTATGCAATATCGCTTCATAGACACTGTACAACTTGGAGATATTTTGAAGAATTTGAAGCATCGCTTACATACTTATGTTTGTGTTGATGATATAGCGAGAAGAACAGGAATCAACACTGTACGTTAAAAATAGGAGAAATTGCCGTTTAAAAATAAATAAAAATGGAGGATCTTCAGCCGAGAGTTTTCTCTTTGAAAAAAGATAAACCAACATGCGCAAGATTTATGTATAACGATACATACGTTGCTGTTGGAACTGAAAATGGAAGAATTTTAATTCTTCCTTTAACTAATCCCAACAAGAGAACAGATCAAGACAGTGGCCCCATAAATGCTACAATGAAGAAACTTCGGGGACATAAAAAATCTATTACATCAATGGATATTCAATTCGCAAAAAATATTTTAGTAACAGGCAGTGAAGATACAACAGTTGCAATTTGGAAAGGGAAAGATGCTACAGTTATTCGTCCAAATGATGGTATTATCAAATTCGTTTCTGTTTCACAAGCTAACGATCTTGTACTTATAGCAGGAGAAGATGGTTGTCCATCTGTTTGGAACATTGAAACTGGAGATGCAGTTGTTTTAATGAAACAATTTCCATCAAGAGTTACTGCAGCAGCTATGGCTCCAAATGGAAAATTATTTGCCGTTTCTACAGAAGAAAATGGATGCCAATTGTTTGACACAAATAGTGGACGCCCAATTTCACAGATTCCAACCCCAGAAGTTGTTTCTGCAATTTCATTTTCAGATGAATCCGGCTTGATTGCTCTTGGTTGCATTGATGGCCAAATAACTGTATATGATTACAAGCATCACACTATTGTTGTAGAGAAAGAAGTCCACTATAGTAAAATTAATTCAATTGCTTTGCATCCGTTTGACCCAATCTTAGTTTCTGCATCTCAAGAAGGACTTCACGTTTCTAATCCACTGAATTTAATCCCTCGCTTTTCTGTTGAAGGAGAAGAGAGAATTTTCCAAACAATTAGTTTCTCTGGTTCCGGAAATCAGTATGTTACATCAGCAACAGACAAGAAGCTTTATTTATTTGAAACACCAACAAATGAAGAAATGAATCCACCTGAAAATGTCTCGGATAATGAAGTAGAAGAAGAGCAGCCAGCAGTAGAAGTAATGACACCTCAAGTTAGTTATAGTACAAACTTTCATCTTAGTATTGCTAATGAAGAAGATGAACAAGAAGCAAATCTATCCCAGCCGCCTGAAGATGCAAATGTTAAATTAATGAAGATTGTTATAGAAAAACTCTTTGGTTTGCAAGAGATTCTTGATGATATGACAAAGCGTATTCAAGTTATTGATCAACAGATTGCTCGCATTCAAAATTTCCAAAAGCAACGCGAAAATGAGTAATTGTAAATATTGTATTTTGTTTTCTAATAAATGAAATGACTTGTTTTTCTATCTATGTTAACTTCGAACTCAAATTTATATTGAATCTGAAATCGATGCATTCACCATTAGTATTAAAATAGATAAATAAAATTGATATGGATTATTACAAAAAAAATAACAATATGGTTGTTTATAAAACAAACAAAATAGGAAACAAATTTTATGGGCAAGATCCATAAAATGTGCAAAGCTCAAATGGGTGTAAATTTGAAGCTAAATGGGATATCATGCTGCTCACGACATCCTCTGTAAATATTGAGCAATGATCTTTGATAGATGCAACTTCTTTGCATTTGTTTCTAATAATTTCTCCTGTTTTTGGAGTTGCAATAGTTCCTGTACCTTGCTCGATAACAAATCCGACAACCATTTCGCAAATCGTGCAATCCAAAACCGATAATGGTTCAGGATGTGTTTTTCTTGGTTTTCTGATGATTTTGTGTTTAATGTCCTTTGTATTTCTTTTAGTTTCTTTGGAAAATTGGCAAGAATCTTCCAATTTTGTATCCAAAATGTGATCAAACCAATTATTGACGAATATTTTGCACATGCCTTTATTAAGCTTATCATACTTTTGGCAATTTTCTGAAATAAACTCTTTGATTTCATATTTATTAAATTTCTTTTCTTTTAATAAGGTTGCATTTGATTTGATTGCATTACATAAGCTATATGGTTTGTCGCTTTTAAAGTAATCCAAAATAGGAGTTTTTGATTCAAAACTTAATGAAAAAACAAAAAATATCATTTGGCAGTCCCAAAAATAAATAAAGCATTCCCCCTAATTAAAATGATTTTATTGCAAGATTGCTAATTTAAAAATAAACAGATCGGTTATTCTATATGCATGTTATTTCTTCAATAAAATGCTCAGAGACAAAAATTTTTGTATTTCAAAACTATGGAGGGGAATGCTCCATTCTTTGTCTCAAAGAATGAAATCCGCTCTACAAGAGAAATGCTAAGTAATGGTTTAAGACCAGATGGAAGAGATCCTAATGAGCCAAGACGTCTTACTGTTGATTTTTCAGATGGAGCTGCAATTGTAAAACTTGGTTCAACAATTGTTTCATGCCGTGTTATCAAAAATCAAGTTCTCGCAGACGAAAATCATCCAAATCAAGGATTTTTCTCAATTGGACTTTCTTCAACTCACAAAATTGATTCATATTTCCGTGCTGAAACACTTAATGCTGTACGTGATATGTTCAAAATGAATAACGCATTAGATCTTGAGTCATTAGTTATCCAAATTGGTAAACTTGTTTGGGAATTAAAATGTGAGATCGTTATTCTAGAAAATGACGGTGGTTTATTCGAAGCTATGACATTGGCAGTCGGTTGCGGTCTTCTTGCAACAAAATTGCCATCAACTCGCGGAGATAGATCATTAACTCTTCATCATTTACCAATTCCGATTACATTCGCTCTTATAGATCAAAGAACAAGATTTGTAGATCCTACAGTACTTGAAGCACTTGCATGCGATGGATTTTTAACCATTTGTGCAAATGCTCAAGGTGAAATTTGTTCAATCCGTAAAAATGGAGGTGTTACTCTTCCATCTACAGTAATGGACAACTGTATTGACATTGCAGTTGATCTATCCAAGAAATGGCACTTAGATATCATGAATTGTATGGGAGACAAAGCTCCTCCATTACTCAAGGCTATCGTCAGTTACGATAATAAGCCACCTGAACCTCCTAAACCGTCTGAAACCGTTGAACAAGAGGTTATCAAAGAAATGCGAAAGGAGAACCCTGAAGTCAAACAAGAATCAGAACACGAGCAAGAAGAAAACGATGATGACGACGTTAGTGGCATGATTGGCGTTTTTAATTTCTAATTTTATATTTTATATTTATATTTTATAGAATTTTGTAATAAACTTACTATTTATATTAAATACAACTTGTCTTTCGTTGCAATCAAAAGAAAATTTAAAATAATTATTTTTATAACAAAATATTTGTATTATCAATAAGATTAATGACATATATACCTCATAAATACAAGGTTTTTGTAACAGATAAGTCTATAAACTTTATTAGAAAATAATAACAAAAAATAAACAAGAAAATGTATTACAACAATATAAGAACGAGATTCATTTTGCTAATTGATTAGTTTTCTGCTGATTCTAAATTGGAGTCTCTATGAAATTCAGAGGCAGGAATTTGAATGTCTTCGTGTATTTCTGGCTGTTGTGCTTGTGATTCTAAAACGCCTGGTATGATCTCCATTTCAATGACTTGATCATCATTTGGATCAAGAACATCAACGGATATTTCGTTACGATCACCGCCTTCATCCAAAAACTTCTGAATTCTTTCGTTATCTTCTTTAAGCATTTTGGCAAATGCAGCTGCTTTATCAAGAAGTGCTGAGCGTGCTACAGGAAATGGTTTGCTCATACTTAGATTTTAGATTCTGAGAGACATGTGATATGAATATATGCATTCTTTATTGAGTAGTTTACAAAATAATCGTTAGTGAAGTTCCTCTCTTCACATTTCAATGGCAGAAAATCCTTCTCCTTCGATACTTATTGACAAAAATGTTTCGAAGGAGCTTAGTACCAGGATCGGTATCGAAAATCTTGTCACTAAATATGATGTTGCTGATATCAAAAAAGATATACCACAAGTCAAGCGATTTGCATTTGATAATTTTAGTCCATCAATACAAGATATTGTTTCTAATGATGAAGATCGAACTATTTCAGCTGGAATTGACTATATTTTTGGAGAACCATTTTTTATTGGCGAAACTTATTCAATTGAAGGCTACAGTAATACAGGAAAAACGAGACTAGTTGTTAAGGTAGCAACAGAAATTGCCAAATCATCAAAAGTTTTGTTTATTGATGCAGATGGAAACTTATCTTCACCAATATTAGCCAATATTGCTTCTTCTATGAATGTTAATATTGACTATCCAGTATACAGAGATCCAAGAATACCTCCTACATCAGTTTCCGCTTTAACAATTGTAAATTGTTTAAATCACCCTGATATCATCAATTATATCAACGAATACCTGCAGCACTCTACTCCAGAACTAATAGTAATCGATAGTCTCCTCTCTGTCTTCCAAAATGTTGTTGGAAAAGGCGCTCCTGGTTCTGCACAATTGGAAGAACTTTCTTTGGAACTTAAATCACTAGCAAAAAGTAAAGGATGCGTTGTTATTGTTACAAATAGCATTAAATCCCCTCAGGGAACTCCAGTTACGTATTTAGGTCCTCAATACGCTTCATTGTGGCATAACAGACTGATTCTGGCTACAAAGAACAATGTCGTTGCAGAGTCAAAGTTAATTTGTTCACCTCGACTCCCTTTGGTCGAAAAACAGTTCTATTTAGAAGATATGAAATTATGTGAGACATCTGATTAATAAAAATGTTTGTTTATTGTTTTTATTTTATTATTAGTTTAAAATATTTCAAAATTATATCTAATTTATAAGAATATTTTTCATAATCACGTTTGGCACTCAAAAATCGATAAAATTGAGATTTTTCCAAATAAAATAAAGTATAGTCACTCTACTACTTGATACTTTGTATATCATTCTTATTGACATGTTAAAGAAAAGTACAGTTACATGAAATCATTGTTTTATATATTGGCTTTACTACGTCACTTCAGCAAACACAAAGCAAAAGGATATCCCAATTCTTAATTGAAGTAGGAGATTTTTGAGTGTAAATAAATAATATAAAGAAACTATGGGTCTAGATATTCAGCCATGCTTGAATAAATACGAAGATTATACCAGTGTCAGAATCAAAGGAAAATTCATGATCATTATTCATTTGTAAAAATGTAGAGATAAAAAGAATCAGCTGTTCAAATAATATGAATTTAAAAACAAATCAAAACAAAATAAATACAGTAAATTTCTTAGAAAACGGAGTGAGTAATTGCAGATGCATTCGAAGTAAATAATTTTCTGAATGCATCTGTTCTGATGTTTCTTTTAGCGAACTCTCCACAGCAAGGAATGATAAAGGATCTCATTTCATATTCAATAATAAACTTCTGAACTTCTTGGTCACTTTCGTTGTCTTCGCTAAATCTTTGATCAACAAATTTCTTCATGGTATCTAATGATCTCGCAAGGTATGAGTATCTACTTATTGCACATACCAAAGAACTAATATCTGAATCGAAAAGTACATCAAATGTTTCGCATTTATCAAATCTCACGAAAGCTTTATATATGATATCTTTGTCGATATTAAAAGGAGGTTCAGAACACAAACTTTCAGCACAAAATACTACAGTTGAAGGTGAAATATCACAGTACAAAGATAGCAAGTACAGTAAAATGCATAGCATATCAGGCTTCTCTATATCCATTGTCTTCATAATTGCTGCTGCAAATTGGCAATGATCTAAACACAATCGATAATTTCTGAACAAATTATTGTTGTGTTTCGATCTGATTACTTCAAAATACTGAGAAATTACAGTATCATTAAAGAAGGCCGTAAGTCCCAACGCCTGGAATATTGATTGTGTTTCGGATACTAAGTCTTCTAGTTTTGTTGTGAAAACGTTAAATCCATAATCTAATTTGTTATCCCTGCAAAACAAAGTGGGTCTTGAAGGACTTACATATGAAGATTCGATTGGAGAAATGAATTCTCTGATTAGTTTTCCACAATATTTTGAAGCAAATGCTGAAAAACAGCCGAAATCCATGTCCTTCACAAAGTCTAAGAATATTTTTTCAACTGTCAAATCATCGTTAGGCATATCTCGTGCGAAATTGGCCAAAACAATCAATTTTTGTATATTCGTTGATGACAAAATTGACAAGGAAATCAATGGACTACAAACTTTTGCCCATGGACCAAGAGTATTCATAATAGAAGAATTCTTTCTGATCGGTCGTACTTTCATTGGCTGTACATTTGTTAGTTTTTCAATCTTGATTTCAAGCATAGATTTCGTTGTCATTTGCGGCAATGGTTTCCATCCAATCATTGACATCTTTGACTGTATGATTGAAATTGGAGAATCCGCTTTAACTTTTATTAAACCCATTTCTAAAGGGAATATTTGCGACATCACATTCTCTTCATTCGATATTTCTTCCATTGGTTCTTGTTGTTTGAATGCTTCAACAAGACTGTATGATTCATCAATGCTAACTTCAAATCCTGATATTGAATCTGTGCATTTCAATGTCTTCAGTTTTTCATCGTAAATGAAAAATGTAATGTTTTTATGGATCGAATCAGTTATTTGATGAGTCAAGAATTTTGATAATTCAACAACATCTCCGACATCTGGGGTAGAACTCAATGTATCGAATATCTTGCTGTAAACAGAGAAAACATTCTTTGAACCTGCAGCGCTTTTTGTCAATTCATGAGTTATACCAACTGAATCGAAAATGCTGTTTACATTGAAGCAAAGTAGTTCTAAAGTAACTAAATCATCATTGGAGAATTCATCAACATTTATCTTGTTGTACAAAGCAATTGAATACGCAACATTTCCTGTAGAATTGAAAATCTGTGAGATCAAAATTGATCTTGTTGGAGTGGACAATCTGCATCTATCTGTTGCAGAATTAAACAAAACAGACAACTCTGGATTTGATATAGCCATTGACCTTTTAGTTGCTATTGCTTCTCCGACTAATCCTGATTTGGCTGGGAATGTTTCAGAATCATTACCAATTGAGAAAAACTTTCCACTACTCATTACTTTGAAACAAGTTACTGCTTCACATTTAAATTGCTGCATAATTCCTTCGCAAAGTGTCTGTTTAAGCTCTTTCAAATCACTTACTGCTGCAAGTTTAATCAATACATCTAAAGCCCTTTGTAATGCAGTTTTTGAATAATGATATTTTGCTCTCAAATTTATCAAAGGAATTGTTTCTCCAATGAATTTACTTATAACATAAGCAGTGATCAAATCTTGATTGTGGAAACCACCGAAACAATCAAAAAGTAACAAAACAGCTGATGCTGAGTCTTTCATTCCTGTTAATTCAACTTCTTCCATTTGACTTGGTTCTTCAAAACGAAACGGTTTTGACACGTTTTTACTTGATTGAAGAACTCTTGCCAAAGCTTTTTTATCGCTAATGCTGCTCATTCTTTGTGATTGTTTCATGCGGCTTTTGATGACTGGATCATTATCTTGTTGCTTGTGGGTATCTATTGGCTGTATCAGCATTGTTTGATTGAGTTTCATTAGCTCGGAATCTTCTGTATCAATTTCCAATGATGATTTTGTTGCAATTAGAGCTGAGTTTATGTTTACTGCTCGTGTAATTTTTCCGCCTGCCATCTTTTGAGAGAATTTCAATCGTTGTTTCTCTAAAACTAGTTTGCCGTCTTCGACTTGCATGAAAACTGCTCGATTTACGTTAATTAGAGATGGTAATTTTGTTTCGATGTATTCACTAAGCTCTGAGATTGTATTATGTTCTACAATTGATGAAAGTAATGATACTAACGATGCTGCTGAGTTCAGATTTTTGAAAAAAGCGTTAATAAAACTTGTTCTGCTATTTATTTCCCATTTTTCAATGTATTCGAATATGCTACGATAGTTTATCTGTTCTATGTTGTCATCGAATAAAGATGCATATACAATAGGGTAATCTCTAAAAAATAATTCAAAATCCATTGAAGGTTGAAGTGCATTTAGTATTTTTTCTGTAGTTGGTGATTCGTATATTGGAGGTACTTTCTGTGATAATGCTATATCGCATTCTTTTATAATCGATTTAGTATTGGATGACTCTGGAGCTACCTTTTCATTTGTTTGCGAATCTTTCGATGAGGAAGAGATTCTTTCTGTATAATCTTGAAATTTTTCTATTGCTTGCTTTTCTTGCTCAATTAAATCTTTAAGATTTTTAATCTCATCTTGGAATTTGCTCATCATTCGCAGTTTTTGTTTGGTCTCTCCTTTAATATACTCAACACGTTCCATATTATAAGAGTCAATGTACTTCATCTTGGTTGTTTCCATATGAAGTGCAATTGATTTATAATAGTGAGCAAATAATGATTCA
This sequence comes from Trichomonas vaginalis G3, assembly GCF_026262505.1. Taxonomy (NCBI): domain Eukaryota; phylum Parabasalia; order Trichomonadida; family Trichomonadidae; genus Trichomonas; species Trichomonas vaginalis. Next base: position 15,846,720 of record NC_067204.1, on the reverse strand, counting down.
ATTTTTATAAAAAGTTTATCTTCCTAGTATGAATATCAATATTCTTTATCATTAATTAATTGAATAAAAATACGTTTTTTGATAATTCGATAATGATTTGAGCAGAAAAATTATCAACTAGAAGCTCTTGTTTGATGGTTAAGACATGTTCATCATATGTGTTCTCTATTGGAAGTTACGCTTAGAAAATAAAAAAGAATTTGATAAAAAATCGTAAGGCTTGAAATTCCTATGTGGATCGTTTTGAATCAGTTATGACTAAATGATCATGTGGAACATTTTAGTTAAATACATATTTTTTTGTTATATTATTATTCTCGCTATATAATTGATATATTAAATGGAAAAAATATATGATAACAAAAATAAAATGCATCTATTGATTTAAAATATAATAAAAATTATCTGTTCTTATAATAATTTTAAATCTTCAAGATTTTTAACCTCATTATTCCAAAAAAAATCGAGAATTGTAAAAATCATCTTCATTTTCTAGAAACTTGCCGAGACGTTTTCTAAAATCCGAAAAATTTGGAAAAATCAGCAAGGACAACTTCATTTCAGGTGGCCAAGGCAATAGATTTCAGTCGAAAAAGGCACGAAAATTTTAAATTTTGATATCGATTTTCATCAATCATTTAATACCGATTGCTCACAGTTAATGATATGGCACACCATTGAATTCTAATATATTTGAACACACTATAAAAAGTTTTCTAAACTTATCAAAATTTTACGCAAATTAACAATACAATTACTAAAAATACACAAGAATTATTACATCCATCTTATTGAAAGAACGGGTGATTAATATAAATGAAAATCTAACAATTTATTTACCCAATTCTAAATAAATAAATAAATCATTATTTGTGCATATCTTATATGCACCTGTAGAAGGAAAACGCCAAAACGTGTTTTTACATAAAAAAACGTGAAAAGAATCTAATAAATAAACAATTTACTTTCTTAACATCGAATTTTGCTCTTCTTGAACAATCCCTTTCGTTTGATTTTTCACAATACAGTAAAAGATATTCATTTGCAAGTAAAAAATGGATATTTAAGTAATCCTTATATATCTCGAAAAAAACGTAAGTCATTCTATGAATTCATACATGTTATTACTATACTTCAAATACTGAGCATAATGGATATAATTCTGGTCGATAGATTTGTTATCGATGAAGTATTCCTGAAAAAAAAAATCAATACTGCACGCCGATAACAATTATTGAATACTTTACATCATGTAAAGAAATTTTGTAAAGTTGACTTTACATTAACGGGGCAGCGTTTCAGATGTCGGAAGTGACTCACGTACATGTTTGCTCGCTAAGCACATCTGCTCTCTCTCGTATTCAGAAAAACATCGATAACCTCAGTAGCGATGATAAGAAAGACATTAAACACCGCTTAATGTGGCTTAAAGTTGCAATTAAATACAATATTCAAGAACAAACCCAATATATTTACAACCATTGTGGAATGAAAGGAAAAGATCCTAAATTCCGTGCAATTAGAATGGCTCCTTTCTATCATCAATGGAAGAGGCAATGTACTCGCGATGATTGGAATGATCTTCTTGTCAGATTAACACATAAGAACGCTCTTGTTAGCATTAGAGAAACAATGGGCGAGTTGCACCGCGGTAGATCAGAAATTGCAGCACGTAATTTTGCCAAAAGTTCTGTTGCTAACTTTTGCCCACTTATTAGTCTTATTTCTTCAAAGAACGACGATAACTGCGATTTAGCAATGAAAAAGCTCGATAATCTTATTTCTTACGAAAATCCAATTACTTGCCGCCCAGGATATAATAATCGCGGTATAGAGTTCTTAGCAACTGATGCTGTTCGCACACTTTCTACAGTTCCTCCAACAACAGATGAATAAACACTTAATCTATATTTTTATTTTGTGTAAATCTATAATTACTTTCTCTACATATAGTATCAGTTTTACTTACTCATTATATTTTAGAATTGAAATACAATTTCATATTTTAAAAGAAATTGGCGATATCCTATCATAATACATGGTTGCAAAGTAAAATTTAGAATTGTATGGATTTTACTATGTAATTTCATAATTTATTGTGAATATTCAAACGATAAAGTCTGTATTTCCCATTATAATATAATAAGACAGTGATAATCACAATATTATACTTCAGATAATCTTATAGAGCATTATATTCTCAGTAAAAATATATAAAAAGAAGTGATTTTTTTAAAAATAATGTTTTGTATTAGGAAAAGTTGTTTTTTAAGTATGAATTATTGCGCATAATAACTGTTTATTCGGAGTATTTGATGTAGTCTTCAAGGGTGACCTTGCCATCACCGTTACAATCGATTTCTTTGAGTAATTCCTCTGCCTGTTCAAGAGTAATGATATTTCCGCATAATTTCTGGAATTGCTGTAATTCGCTAGCATCAAGGACACCATTGTCATCAGTATCGATGGATTTGAAACGGTATTCAATTAATCTGCGCTCGTCGCCGGATTCGATGCATCCAACATAGTCAACGAACTCATCGAAAGCGAGGAGACCATTGTGGTCGTGATCAAAAACGGCATAAAGTTCGTTCAAATCTTCATCATCGAATTCTTCGCCAGCTTCTGTTAAAAAGTTCTTGAATTCGTTGATATCGAGACCTCCGTTTTTATCGTCATCATACTTGTCAAACAATTCACGGAGCTTCTGGGCATCTGATGTTGTGAGTGACATCGAGAAAGTGATGTAAAAACGACACTTTTTGTAACTGGATTAAAATCGGAAAGAATTCTAGAGGTAGGGCAACGATAGGTCAAAAAGGCTTCTCTGATAGATTTCCTTGCCTTTTGGATATGCTATAATATATAGCCTAGCATGATAGGATATGATGTCAAAAGTTATAACATAACTTAGGATCTTGAGAAAAATGAAAAACAAAAATTACATAAAAAAAGAAAAATTTTATCTAATTTGTTTTTTTGGACCGAATAAGTAATTTTATTGAATTTCAATACGACACATAGATTTTATTATTAGTAATAAATATAATGGTTTACTATTAACAAGGAACCTAAACTAATGAAAATTTGATTTCAAATATTGTATATGATTATTATAGATTACCAAAATATATTGCTATTTATGAGGATATAATATTGATTATTAGTAAATCGTATAAATTTAATAAATATACCATGAATATTGAATGAATTTCTTGATTCATAGGGTTAAAACGCGCTTTTATATGATTTAAACAGAGAATTTATGAGATGTAAATAACACAATAAAGGTTTATATTGAATATTTTCTAACAATAAATCGAAATTATAAAAAACAATACATTTATTCATTGAAACTACTTGGACAAATATGAAACAAGCATTCAGGCAATACTTTTGAGACTTCAACGCATCTGATAATTTTTATATAAATTCACCTCTTATGCTTAGAGTGGAGGTATTGAGATCGTATAAGTATAGATGAGCTCACATTCAGATATGATGTGTGAACTTCTGTTTTCACTGCAATTTTGAATCAGAATAAACTCAAAACAAGAATAAAATGATATACTCACTCTCTAAATGTGTTCGAGATTTAAAGTTGTATGAATAAAACGATTCATCTTTCGAAGCCTCCCATTTAATGAGAGACTTCGAAAGATGAATGTATTCATGTAGATGAAATACTATATATGACCTTGTGTGATACTAAAGATATCAAAATGTTCATTTTTAAGTGCAATAGAAGGGTTATCTCTCGTAAAATCTCAATTTAAGGAAGATTTAGAAAGAACTCCTTTCCTAAGTAGATAGTGTGTGGTTTCTGTCTTTTGGTTGATCAGGAACTATGAAATTAAGTCGGACAGAAAGAAGTTCTTTCCAAAACAGACTCCAAATGAGTTGTTCGAAAAGAACTTCCTTCTGTATATGGATAATTGTAGTTACCGCACTGAAGTATGTGATTGTGATGATGGAGTTCTCGATAAATCTAAAATCGGATTAAGATTAATTGAAAACTCAAGTAATTCTTTGAAATCTTGTGTTGTCTGGCACTATAATAACCAAAGAATGAGAATATTATGTTGAATGATGAGTACGTGTGCTCGGCATTCGCCGAGCGAATTGAGTTTAACGTACTATGAAAAGTGACAAATTTGGGCTTTTTTTCCTAGGGTTATGATCTCTTCCTTTCTGCTCAATACGACAGAAATGAAAGAATGAATTTGTACTCCCTAATTGATTACTACAATCTGTATCTATCTTTAACATAGAATTAGCTGCATTGTGATTTATACTCCAGAATTATTCAATTTAAGATCAACCTCGTAAATTTTAATCATATTGCACCAATACTCCTACGTTGAGATAAGAACATGATTATACATACCAAAGCCCCATATTAAAAATCAAAATTTAGCACCTCCATTATGCAACCACATTATTCGTCGCAAATAAGTATATTTACGCATATTATGATGCATATTCACACAACTCGTATACATGAAAAGTTATTAAAATCAGACAAAATTATTGCAATAAGGAAAAAAAAACAACTTTATTATATATGTTAGTAATGAATTACAAATATTTCTACAAAGAATGCTCAATACTTCATATAATCTTCGAATATTTCTTATTACAAGTTAATACATTTTGACTCGAACATGATAAACAAAAGCTGACACGCTGATTACTACATTTATGAAAATAGTACGTTTCCATTCATCTGTTTACTTGTTTTTGTTGGAATAAAATCATTTTTTTTTTCTTTCATGAAATAAGAATTTTGCTGCGAAAGCAATATCTCTAACAATAATTAATACATTACGTCAACTCTGGAATGAGTATTTATCAAATATGATATCAAAATCAAAAATTAGTTGTTTTTATGAGTAAAAACGATGTAAATTGATTATTTGACTAATTATCAAATACTTTGATTTTCCAAATTTTTTTCGAAATTGATTTTTTCATGTGAAAATTTAAATTGTTTAATTTCATTTTTGAAATTTTGAATTTTTTTTGGAATTTTGAGTTGATCAATTCAGCAGAATTGATAATGCTATTGCTTTAGGGCATACCACAAGGTGATGAATAAAAGGTGAACATTAACAAATTATTTTAAATCACAAATATCATCCTCATCAACTTTAATTCTAAAAAGAACTGTACTGAATTATGAAAATGCATGATTTACATTATTAAAATCTTTGAATGAAAATAGTACAAGATAAGTTTTTATTCATTTTTAATTAGATTTAAACGAAAAACTACTCCATATTAAAATTTAAGTCGAGAAATCGTATTTTGTTCTTATTTGTTAGCATTTTGTAGACATTCTAATCTTGAATTAATTTGTTACATGATATTATTAACAAATTTAACTGAAAAAATATGTTAATATGGAATAAACCATGATTATATAAGCTATCAATGCTATATATACATATGTAAAAGATTCATATTAACTCAATTAACAAAAATGATAGATTTTCATAAAGCTTCAATCTAGGTTCGTCCGAAAATTTTGATTTTTATATAGAAGACATAGTTTCATATACATAATTAAATTTTCAAACAAATTTGATCATACCATTTATTAAGCAGGATAGTATATTAATTACTATCAGTATAAAAATATAAAAATGATTATATTTAATTATTGCATAATTTAGTCAAAGAGTTATAAGCCTCAAGTGATCGTTATCACCTTCAATGCACGTATACTTTATTGATTCATAGATATTTAATCTATGTTTGACATGTTGTTGTCGTCATTCGTTTTGTTCCCATTCTTCCTAAGTTAGAATTAGAGAATACACCATCCACATCATCTAATTTGGTCCTCAGCGATAGATTGGTTCATTTTGGAGGAGTCCCATCAGACAGTTTTCGAGCACCAAATATCAAATTTTAATGTATACAAATCTTTAGTGATTTATCTCTTTTATGATGAGTAAAAGGTTTCTGCTCATCAACATTTGATTTCCGACATATATGATTTCTAATTGCAATTATTTACTTTCTTTTTATAATCTAACTCTGTGACTCATACCATAAATTAATTATTGGAAAGTGTCAATATGTTTGGCACAACGCATGGCGGAAGATACCAAACCATGCAGGGAATATGATACGTTTAAGATCTCCGAACTTTTTTTCCAAAAATTTTCTATCGTTGCCCTACCTCTAGAATTCTTACCGTTATTAAATCTAGATTTATTGGGAAGTCATTCGATGAAATTTACTTGCTGACGCAACGTCAAAATTTGTTTCAAGTTGATAACCGACTAATTTCATTGTTTAAATTGCATATTTAGTTCTTTTAAAAAACATGCATCCAAAGTATTTACTTTACGACTGTTATTTCGAAAGTTTCCAATGAAAATATGAGCAATTTTCGATTTTTATTGGATATTTGGGTAAAATTTCGAAGTAGTCTTGATTTTATGCAGTTTTTATCATCCGAACACCTATTAGCCCTATAAAATTTTTTTTGAAATGAATGAAGATTTAGCCCAATTTATCGATCAACTTGTAACGCGAGATGATGACATCACGCTATTTAACGCTCTTCTTGCTGATGAAGCATTGCAAGCTCAAATTTGGACAATTCTTCCTTCAATTCAAGATACGTTTAAGAAAGGGAAGCTTTTAATCATTCTTAATAGATGCATTAAGAATGCAAATCTCAATGGGGTTATTGTTCCGGTAATATTTCAGATTCAGGACTTATATTTTTTGCCTTCATATACAAACACAATCATAGAATTATTTTCACATTGTTCAGATCAAATAAAATGCGTTAACATACTTGGACTTACACAATCCATATGTCAAATTAAGAATCCAAACAAATTTCCATTTCAAATTGAATTAATTCGCGTTTTATTTGAACGAGCATCCTTATTTAATCATAATATACCAGTAAGCCAACTAAATATGTATGATAGAATCTACTCAATCGTTTTTCATATTTTAGAATTGAATAATCATCCAGAAGTCAATCATTTGATCATCAAAGCCATATGCCAGTTCTTCACTAACTTTAAGAAATACTTTAAAGACAAATTGGTTGATTTTCTCGGTTATCTTCCCAATTTAAACACAAAATTATGGAATTTATTCTGGGATTCGATCCACGACCTTCAGTCTCTTGCAAGCGAAATCTTCATACCATACCTATTCTCGCAACTAGACAATATCAAGGAGAATCCTCAAAGAGCTTTCTCAATTTTGAATGCAGCTTCATCTTGGATCGGAGATGAGCCATCCTTGATCACAGACGATCAAATTGAGGAGCTGATACCGATACATTTAATCGTTTACAATTCAATTTACGGAGAATCATCAGATGAAGAAAATTTCGACTCATCTCTTGATATTTATAGCTTAATTCGAGTATATACATCTAGAAACCCAGATAGAATACTTTCCTTAATGGAATTTACGACAGATCAGCCAGAAAGAACGAGAATTTGGTTAATTTTAAATTTATATCTTTGCGCTTTGCAAAATGGAACTTATAACTTTATATTTTACGATGTTATATCCCCACAAGCAATGATTACTCTATATAATGCAGAATTAGAGAATATTGTTCAATATTATGATTTAATTCACTTAACTCTTCACTTTTTTGAAGAATCAAGGTTGTTTTTGTATATGATGCCAATGCATAGTATAGCCTACGCGTACGAGAAGACTTTTCAGATAATTGAAGCCTTGTATCAGTCAGAAACAGATGTTTTATCGATAACACAAGATTTGTATGAGATATTAATTTGTCTATGCGATTCTAACATTCCTACGTTCCTACAAACGACATCTCAGTACTTTGATAACATAAAATTCATAGAAGATTCATCTTTTTGGAGATTCCTTTCGAATCTGATTGTACATTCGAAAATAAACGAAACTATAGCTGGAGAGCTACTTGGTTTCCTAAACCAAGTGATAGAAACAGATAATAACTTGATTGTAAATTGTTTCGACGTTTCTGTACGAGTTCTTCAACAAGTTAGGTTCTCTCCAACGGCAACTCATTTCGTACGTAACATTTACTCCATATTAAACCAAAATATTGATGAGTTGTCACCTGACTTAATAGCTTTATTCTGTAATTCTTTGTCTTTCGCATTGGAAAACGGTTTGTCACTTTTTGAAGAGGAAGTAATTAATTTTGATCAAATAAAAGAGAATACTAAGACCATGATAGACTGTGAAACCTTTGCAAATGTCAATTATGCTCGAGATAATTTGGAAATCAGGTTAATGTTGAAAGAATTCCAAGACGGAAACGAAGAAATGAAGAAACTGATAGAAGACAAGCTCGAGTCCAAGATAAACATTGACATTTCAGAGGAAAACATATCAACTTTGAAAGAATTTAAATCATTTTTCAAAGAAGATACGAATCTCTTCAGTTTAAGCCCTAATTTCGAGAATGGATCGTATTCCTATATATTATACCTCTATTCCAAGATGTGTTCCTATTTTATTCGTCATCGGAATCTTGTATCAAGCTCTGCTTTCCTTGCCGATGCCTGTAACCTGTTTAACAACACATCTCCTGCAGAATGCCTCAGCCCGCAATGCGCTCTTTCCTTTGTTGTCCAAGCTTCTGCCTTAGAAACACTTTTAAAGACATGTAACAACGATATGGAAGAATTTAACAGACTTGTTTACAAGAACAAAGCGAAAGAAGAGGAAGAATTTGTTGACGAGTCAGTTCTTTCATCGAACAATGTTCCTGAGCTCATAGAAATGGCAAGAAGCATCGCACATCATCCATTACTTGCTGAAATTGCCGCCAACGAAAGATTCATTTTCACAGAGGACATAACTATCGAAGAACCAGAAGTTTGGAATGTTTCCATTATTGCACGCGCTGTCATTGATGGAAAGGACATTTCATTGAGTCCAGAACTCCTCCAGTACGCGATGAACAAGCCTTGGAAAGCTCCTTGTGCAGCATTGTGTATTTCCGCTGTTGCAAGAGATCCAAGTTTGTTTGAAAACCCTGAAGAAGTTGTTGACTCTTTCTGCAAGGAATACCCGCATAAGAAGGCAAACATGATGGCCTTGGATGCCTTCAAACTTGTCCTTGAAAGACAATCAAACAACGAAAGAATTGTCATGAGTTGCGTAACAGCAATTGCAAGGGCATTTTTACTTGGAAGTTCCATTAATAATAGAGGTGGAGATTTCGATGATGTTGTTGAGTATTTCGAGTCAATTCCTATGAAACTGAAAATAGCAGCGTTTGGAAATTTGTCTGACGAATTCCCTGAATGCTGTCAATGGTTAATTCATTCTTTGTCTTCATAATAAATTTTGTTTTTTATTTTGTTTGTTTATAATAAATATAATATCTCTATTTTCTTAATGTTGATATTTAATAATAGAGTAAACGAAATATTTTGTAGTCAGGGAATTTGTTAACATAAAGAATCATAGCTCGGAACAGAAATCAACTATTGCGACATTTCATGAAAGTAATGGTATGATTGATTCTGGATTTATGTGAAAAACACTCTATATAAAACTTATATAAGTTTAAGTGGGAACTGTGATGTTTTTTATACCATAATAGTTTCACTTTTTGTATATGAACTCTATATTGACTCTGGCTTGAATTCTCAATTTTTTACTTTTGCAACTCAATATGGAGAATTTTTTTCAAATTATAGAACCATTTGAACGACAATAGACACCAAAACTGATATGGAAATATAGGATATCAAAGAACCTTTATAATGGTAATACTATGATGAACAAATGCTAAAATCTGACTCGGTTATAATCAAATTTTTGATCTCAGGGAAATTGAAAAAGTAAAAATTTGAGGTATTTTCAATTTTTGGCACATCAAAAGAACCTTTTATGAAAATAAAAAATATTAATCATGTGTTATCATCGATCTATATTCATAGAATCAAGTGATTTGGAGTGATTGGCAAAAAATCTTGTTTGAATATAGTCATCTGAATGAATATCTTATTACATCCAACTTTTCTATTGCTATTGTGTCATTTAATACCTATGAACTTAATTTAAGTTCATAAATTATTTTCGAAATCGTTGTGATATTTGATTTTCACATGTCTAACATAACATTTGTTTCTTCTAATGAGTTTGAAAGATATTTATATGTCAAAATGCCAATGTATCTTTTTAAAAAATTATTAATGACTGATCAAGACATTCATCCAAATAAATTCAGCGAACTGCGAAGTATCCATAAACACTACATTGATTCGTATATTGCGTTGTATCAGCTGAAAACTGAAAAAGAAGAAGAATTAAACTCAATTTACAAAATGATCAAAACAGAATTGATTGATTCAAAGGTATGTCTTCCCAAAAGTCTAATTAAAGATATTTTAAATATCATTCCGTATAATAATCGCTATAAAAGGTCATATTTATTTCTTGCCAAACTCATATGTGATGAATATCACGTGGAGGAAGTCAACCATCTCATGAAAATTTCAAACTTCTTGTTTTACAAAGAATATGGAATTAAATTAGACAAATCCAAAGATTTCAGAGAAATTAACTCAGAAAATCTCGACATTCATACAGAAAATACAGTTTACAGAGCAATTTTGTATAATGACTTAGAAAAATTCATCTTCTTTACGGAGAGAGAAGAATTTGATAAAGATCAAACACTTAAAAGCAGTTTATATCCAAGTGAAATAGTAAGATATTTATTAATATCTTCATACAAAGGATATTCATTACTTGAATTATGTTGTTACCACGGAGCAGTTGATTGTTTCAAATTATTAAGAACGAAATTTAACTCAGAAATAACTTATAAATGTTTAAAGTTATCATTTTTAGGCAGAAATCAAGAGATTCTGAGCGAATGCTTGAAATATCAAAAGCCAGATTATTATTGCATGGAATGCATGGAATATGCAATTATTTCACACAACATTGATTTTGTTACATTCTTGATGAATGAATACAGTATTCCAATTGATTTAGAAGGTTGTGGAAGATATAATAATCTTGAATCATTTTTAGTTTATTTCGATCGAACTAATGATTTTAACGAATGCTTTAATTTTTCGACGATGTTTAATATTCCATCTCTTTGCGAATATTTCCTATCAAATGGTGCAAATATCAATGAAAAAGATATAAATGGACTAACCGCACTTCATTTTGCAGCACGTTATAATAGCAATGAAACAGCTGAACTTCTTATTTCACATGGTATAAATATCAATGAAAAAGATAAAGATGGAAAAACTGCTCTTCATAATTCAGCAGAAAATAATAGTAAAGAAACAGCCGAACTTCTTATTTCACATGGTATAAATATCAATGAAAAAAATTATAGAAAAGAAACTGCTCTTCATGCTGCAGCACGCTGTAATAGTATAAAAACCGCCGAACTTCTTATTTCACATGGTATAAATATCAATGAAAAAAATAAATATGGAAAAACCGCTCTTCATTATGCAGCAGATAATTATAGTAAAGAAATCGCAGAAGTTCTTATTTCACATGGTATAAATATCAATGAAAAGGACAATGATGGAAAAACCGCACTTCATTATGCAGCAGAAAAAAATAGTAAAGAAACAGCTGAACTTCTTATTTCACATGGTATAAATATCAATGAAAAAGATAATTTTGGACAAACCGCTCTTCATAATTCAGCAGAAAATAATAGTAAAGAAACAGCCGAACTTCTTATTTCACATGGTATAAATATCAATGAAAAAGATGAAGGTGAAAAACCCGCTCTTCATATTGCAGTATTAAATAATAGTAAAGAAATCGTCGAACTTCTTATTTCACATGGTGCAAAAATATAATATTTTTATATAGGATACTATTCATTCTTTTTCTGATATTTTCAAAGATGAATTTCATTAGAAATAAATAAAAAATAATATTTATTAATTTGTAATTGATATTTGCACTGGTGGTAACAAATTCTAGAATTGAGCGGATATTTCGTGCAAGTGCATTTAAGATGATGTGAATGGGTTCTCAATAAAGTGTTGAGGAGTATAATTGACATTGTCACACAAATCAAATCGGAACATTTTTCTAGAAAAATGAAAGGTACAGTCACTCATTAACCTTAAAATTAAAAAATATCTAGGGTATTTATATGCGTCCAATCTCCCTATGTATTTTATTAAAAAAGCCTTCAATAGGGCATTGCAACAGAACATAGCCATCTATACTTTCTCAATGTATATTGATTCGGATGAACCCTCTTCGGGCTGATTATATTTTGCAATTTCAGTAAATGTCGTTAAAAACCATTCACAGTAATAAGATAGCTTCTAAGATGATTAAAACAATTAAACATATATACGCTATGTATAGTCTCTAGCCAGAGTTTCAAGCCATAATTTTGGTTGGAAGGAAGTGACTGTACCTTTGAAAAATGGAGTATTATTTATATTGTAAACAAAAAATATCAATTCTAGTTCTATATATATACAAACAGGATGTTTAATAAACAAATAAATAAACAAATTAAAAAATAATAAAAATTAGTTAACAAAATATTTCTTTTTGTCTTCCGAAGAACCAGAAACACAAGTGGTATCAACAAGAAGTCTAGGATCATCATCAACTTCGTTCCTGGAGAGAGCAATCATGGCTTCGTAAATTCTACCTGCGTGTTTGTGCAAAGCAACAAGTATTTGTATTTTGGAGTACTTCCCTTTGTAGAATTCATATATTTTCACAAGAATTTTCGCATTTTCTTCACGTGTTAAGTTTATTTGTGGATCTGGTGATTTTGGAGCGGATTCTGAGGTGTCACTTTGCACAGATTTGTTCTTTTTATGTTTTTTATCGACATATTTGTTGAGAGTTTTTTGTGCAGAAGAATTTTTTTCGATATGTTGAATTTTTGAAGGTGGAGTAGCTATTTGAGGTCTAACATGTGATAAAAGACTTTTCCTTGGTGGTATTTTCTCTTCAGAGTCGTCAACTGGAGATTCAACTTCTGGAATTTCGTCATGGTACTGTTCTACATCAGCAGCGAAGTTCTGAAGTCGTATTCTTGTTTCTTCTAATAAAAGAGAATGCATATTTTGTGGTTTTGTTGTTTCATTGCGCTGTTTTGGCTCAGGACGGTCATTTGGTGAGTCAGAAGCTTCAGAAGAGCCAGAAGAAACAACATATACCTCTTTGTTTCTCGGGATATTTAAAGAAGCTTTGTTTTTTGTTGACTTCCCTTCCCTTGCTTCCATTGTGTCACTTTTTACTTCCTTCTTTCATCTGATGAATTTAGACAGATAAATTAATAATTATCAGAATTGTATACAAAAATAATTCATAAATTCATGTTTGTTTAGAGTTAATTATTAAGTAACAAAATAATTTTCCTTAATTATCACCATTTACACAAAATATCGAGCATATCCAAAATAGGAATCACATTGAAATCGCCGAAATGATGCATTAGAAGCTCTAATCGGTGATAATTTGATAAATATCATATGAAAACTACAATCTAAAAGTATTTAATCATATAAAACAAATATAAATATAATATACTATTATAAGTGAGTAATTTTGTTTTGCCTATAGCGCTTTAATCTGAGTTCTGTATAAAGTTGCAGTGTAGACGTTTTTTCATCTGGTAAAATAGTTCTGGGAAGTGTTAAACTCAGTTGTTCAAACTGTTTTCTTAATTTCTCGGCTGCTTGATAAACATGGTTTGTTTCCCCATTGTAATATTTCGCATTGTGCCAAATTAGCTGAACATCAGCAATAAACTCTTCTGGAATTTCGTATTGTTTGTTCGAAAGCTTTTCTTGAATAACATAAAAACACATTGGAGAAGTAATATAATTGAAATATTCTGGAGCACCATCCTGTTCTGGTTCAACTGGCTTGAAGAAATAAAAAGAGGATGGATCCGACATCAATGTTTTGATAATATATTGGCATTGATTGTAGAATTTATATTTCCCTGAGTATTGCTCATCATCATACATTAGTGAAAAATGCAAGCTTTAACAATAAACATATTAAACAACAGGATAAAAATATAATGTATCGCTTTCACCTACATTTTCACAATTTAATTTGTATTGAAATAATATATAATTATCATAATATCAACAATTTCATATAAAATGATAATACTTTTCACATATAAAACATTTTCGCTCTAGTTGATGCTGATACAAGTTAATTTCAATGTCAATAACTTTATTTTTCAGCAAATTATATTAAAATATCCTCAAATTAATATCGATAAATGAAACATTACAAATGTGCATTTATTAAAGACAAAATAATATAAAACAAAATAAAATTAGACCTGGATCTCAGGTTCAACATCCAGTTTTTCTCCATCTGGCTTTGGAACCAATACATTAGATATGTCTTTATCATTAATTGGCTTTGCTTTGCATTTAATGAGCAAAAATACACTAATAATTGTGAGAATTAAAATAATACAAGACAAAACAATGATAGTTATTATGTAATACTTTGTTTGACCATCATTTTTCACTTCATCCTCTTCCTGATCCTCACTTTGAGGTGAAGAATTATTATTTGGAATAAAAACAGTTGGAGAAGGAATTGGAGTTGGTGTATAGACGTAATCCTTAGGAGAAACAACAGTTCCTTTATTGAAATCCCTCATCTTGCAAACCAACTTAGGATCTTGACAAATTATTGACAAATTTCCAATGAATTTCACTTCACCTTTTCTAGTACAATAAATTTCATCTCCGGAAGCCAAAGTCATCTTTGTAACAGTGTTATTATAAAGACAAGTAGTTCTATAACAACCAGCCATTTTCTTGAACTGACTGTTTGTGTCTAAAACTATTTCGCTGCATACAGAATCAGAACCAAATGTCATCATCGAATTTTTTGATTCTTCAACTAAAGTTTTTGACCATTGTTCGGAACACATCAACCATTCTCTCGCCTTTAGGATCTTCATGTAATCAAATGTATCTGCAGGACCGAACCAATGAGATCCGAGCGAATCATACCATTTCTTTGCCCTGCAAATCTCTCTTTCATCAGATGTTTTCTGTTTGTCGCAGTTTGGAACATATAAAGGAACTCCACACTCACTTACACCGCTGTAATCGTAGTTGCAAAGGTACTCCTTGTTCCTGTAATGCGGGCAAATGTAGTTATCAGGGAGTTGGTCGGGAGGAGTTATTGGAAAATCAGGGATTTCGGAGTCAGAAAAACTTTTTCCATCTCCCCATGGTAATGGTTCGGCCATTGACCAGTTGGCTTCGTACCATCCGGTGTCTTCTAGAAGAGAAAGAGTAATTTCGGAGATTCTTTGGGGAGGAAGACATATTCCGGCCATAATTTCGTTATAATATGTTCGACCTTTGACATGAGAACCAGCTGTACCGGATCCACCAAGGTTTTCAAGTTCTATACCTAATGGTATATCTTTTGCTAAGTATTTGCGTGCAAATCGTCGTTGGGAAACTTTAATAGCGTTTGGAGTCTGAAAAACTTTGAACGTCTTGCCTGGGTAGTTAGGATCAGCGTATTCTGCAAACATTTTGGTATAACGCTTCTTTGTTACTGGGTCAATCCACTTATAAAAAAGATTATTTGCGATTCCTAAAACATGGATTGTCTCATGCAACAAAACATCGTAGAAATATCTGACTGGGCTATCCTTTGACAAGATATTCGGAGGAATTTCTTTAGAATTAATATACATTTCGCCAGCTACAGGTCTTCCTTCTGTGGACTCATACTTAGTAGCTGTAGCTGCTGCAAGAATGTCAGATTCGCCATAAGAACGAATATACACCTTGATTTTTACATCGTAATTCTCAGATGGCGAAGTTTTTCTATTAACTGTAAGTAATTCAGAAAGATGCTGCTGTAAGTTTTCTAATGTTGCTTTAATTACTGTAATTTTATCTGTTGAAAGAAGATCAGCTTGTGTGCATTTTATTTTGCTGTAGCCATTATCTATTTCTTCTCCGATATGCTGACATTGTTTTAGATCTCTGCCCGATGATAAACTACTGAAATCGAAAAAAACACGTAATGGTTGTTTTCCAGTATCCAAAGTTTGTCTAAATGTAATATTTTCTTCTTGAAGCTGAAGATCTTTGAACAGCACATCATGCATACATCGAAAATGTCCAGCATGAGCTAGAATAAAAGAAGAAAACAGAAAAAACATTGAAAGGTTATTTTAATTATCGGCGCGAAGCATTGAATAATGAATTCTGAAATCAACAGTTCAAGTTTATAAAATAACTATTGGCATTGCAAAGTAGCATATTTGAATTCATTTGGGATAATTCTTCTGAATCCTCTCATTCATTAAGAGACTTTAGAAGAAAATTGTATAAATAATTATAAAACAATAGGTCTCTTGGAGACTAAAGAGCACTAGTATTGAGCATGAGATTAATAGCTTATAAAAAGTTTATTTTGATGTTTATGATAAAATGAGAGAAAAATCTTGTTGTCACTTTTTCAGAATTCCCAAAATTTCATAAAGATCAAGAAATGAAAATCCTTTAGTTTGTCCAACGAAACAGTTGTGTTTATCCGAGTATATCCATCTATTCGTTAAATACAATGTTATCAATGTGTTAATTCTCAATCTTCTTCATGAAATTTACGATTGCCGAATAAAAAAGAAAAAATTTGCTTCGATAAAAATTTTCAAAATTGTCAAATTTCATAAAAATTTTCGATGTCAACTGATACTTCATATCTCGATAACTATTCCCCATTTAACGATGCCGATCTAATGGATGAGCTCCCTGAGATTAAAAAGACACAACCATCTGCTGCTCCAGCTAAACATGACGATGAAATAACTCAGGAGATGTTAGATCAAATGGAACAGCGTTTAAATATTATGGAAGAAGATCTTAAGAATCAAGAACAAAGAACAGGCCCACTTGGAGGCTTTCTTCATGAACCGGAACCAAATTGGCCAAAATTCTACCCATTAGTTCATTTTGATATCAACGAAGTTGATGCATCATATCGCTCATATGTTAATGAAACATTTTTCTCTTGGGTTTGCATGCTTGTTACATATTTTCTTAATTTCATCGCAAGTCTTACTTTGCTTAGCGCTGGCGATGCTGTTAATTCTCCAGGTACAAAGATATCATTATCTGCACTTTATTTCTTCTTCATTTGCCCAATTGCTCTTGATTTAGACGCACTTTCTGTTTATCGCGCTCTTAAGACAGCACCATCCACATTAGCCTTCACAAAAATCTTCATTTGCTTGGCTCTTACATTAATATTCGAATTTGTACTTGCAGTTGGTGCACAATCCTCCGGCAGCGTCGGATTGATCACTACAATCGATCTTTTCGCCAGCAAATGCGTAGGAACAGGCATTTTCGGCATTATTGTTACTATTTGCTTCGCCGTAACAATTTTCTTCACTACAAAACTTTTGATCAGGTTATGGAAGTTCTTCAGAGGCACAGAACAGGGCGGACACATGGACCAGGATCTCAAGTTAACTGTTGCACAGTTTGTCGTAGATACTCTCAAGAACAACGACAATCAAGCTTAATTTTTTTATTTATTTATCTAAACAGACACTTTGTTATTCTTTTTCAAACATTATATGACTTTTTTTATCTTTTTTAAAAAGATATCGAGATTTTTAAAAAATATTGTAAAATATTGCTTTAAAAACATAATGACTAAGGAGAAACTCTATATATTTTCATTAGTATATGTATTTAAACTAGCCAAATTGATATCAATCCTAATAATTACTGAATTTGATTCTAAATTTTGATGATTTTGATATTAAATTACAGAGGAATCATTACAAATCAATAGCATCTCACTTAATTTCGTGCCAGAAAACAATATTCGGCTTTAACCTATAAAACTAGTTTTGTAAAGTGTCATCGGAAATTTTTATTGAATGCTTTACAATGAATTATGAAGACAAAACCAATTTTATAAGTGAAATCTGTGCATAGGGGAAACCAATATATTATGGCTGAATATCATGCGAAAAATTGAATAGAAAATTTTTGATTGAAAGGAATGACCACTTTTTTGTTGATGAGTGAACAACAAGCCCCAGAAGTCAAAACCCTTCCACCAATTTTCCTTGATATTTCACCAAATTCGAAGCCAACAGAGATGGATTCTCTTTGCATGAACTGCCTCAAGGAAGGAACAACAACAATGCTTTTAACAAAGATTCCTTTCTTCAGAGAAGTTATGATTTCTCACTTCTCATGCCCACACTGCGGCTACTCAGACAATGCTATCCAGTTCGCTGGTGAGTTCCCAGCTAAAGGCGTTACATTCAAATTAGTTGCCAAATCTCCAGAAGATTTGAACCGCCGTGTTATCAAATCTTCACATGCTACAATCAAAGTCCCCGAAATCGACTTAGAAATTCCACCACAGACACAAGCAGACACAATTAATACCGTTGAAGGCGTCTTAGAACGTGCCTACAAGGGTCTTAAGCACTCAAATCCAAACCCAACACCAGAGTTCGAAGAATTCTTAGATAACCTCGATCAATGCCGCAAAGGTCTTGTTCAATTCAACTTTATCATCGATGATCCATCAGGAAACTCCTTCCTTGAGAACCCAATCGCTCCTTCACCAGATCCACAGCTTCAAGTCGAATTCTACCGCAGAACAGCAAAGATGAACGAAGAAATCGGTCTCAAAGTCGATCCAAAGTCCGGCGACTTCCAGGTCGATGAAGTTACAACAAAGACAATCGACAAATATCAGTCCGTTTTCTCTACAGACCAACCTGTCCAAGAAATGGACACAGATTGTCCAGTTTGCTCTCATACAGGCGTTTCCCGCTCATGCACATTGTCAATCCCGTTCTTCAAGGAGATCATCATCATGGCTTTCAACTGCGATTACTGCGGATATCATAATGGTGAAGTTATGATCGGCGGCGAAACATCCAGATACGGCCGTAAGATTACACTTAAGGCCAACTGCCAGGATGACCTCAACCGCGAGGTTCTCAAGTCAGAACTCGCCGGTATCGAAATTCCAGAAGCCGAAATCAAGCTTGTTCCAGGAACTCTTGGTGGCAAATTCACTACAGTCGAAGGCCTTCTTCGCGATATTATTCAGCAGCTTTCTGCAGAGAATCCTTTCATGAGAGGAGATTCTTCAGACGCACAGGCTTCTTCCCACTTCCAAAATGTTCTTGAACAGGTCAAGTCATTCGCTGACGGAAAGAACCCATTCACTCTCATTCTTGATGACCCAATGTCAAACTCATTCATTCAGAAGTACAAGATCGACGATCCAAAGCCAATTATCGAGGATTACGAACGTACTTACGAACAGAATGAAGAACTTGGCCTCAATGATATTAAGACAGAAGAGTTTGTTACAGACGCTGATAAGAAAGAGTGAACCCATCAAAATTTCATAGAATTTAATTGCAATAAAAACTATATTCTTATTTTTGAATACAATTTTCATTTTTAATTTCATTGACCGAAATTTCTTATTTTCTCAAGAGGATCCCTCTTACTTTCTCAAATATTCTCAAAGAGTAAAAAGTAGATGTTTATATAGGGTGTCCAAAGGTGTGTTTAGCACAAACCTGAATACTGCGAATAGAAATAAACAAGTTACATATATATAAAGTTTATTTAAATATAATCACCATTGGATTCAATCACGCGTTCGCAGCGATCGATCCAGGCTTGAAAGACACGCTTTAAATCATCATGAGAAAATTGCTCAAATTGCTCTCTTACAAAATTTTCAAGATCATCTGGACTCGCAAATTCGCGTCCTTCAGCTCTCTTTTTTAGCGTGCCGAATAAATAAAAGTCAGAGGGTGCAATATCAGGTGAATAAATTGGGTTTGGAACAACTTTGACATTGTTTTCCACCAAGTAATTCATTACCTTATGACTTTTGTGAACTCTTGAATTATCAAAATGAATTGCAAACTTTTGTTTTTGTTGTTTGGATTTCTCAAACTCATCAGAATTGATAATTTGAGTAAGAACATTGTCAATTAGATACTGAGCATTCATCGTATTAGGTTTTTGAAGAATATCAATTGCGATGATGCCATTCACGCCCCAAAAAACCGACAACATCATCATTGTGTGTCAATTTTTTCTTCGGGAATGTTTGCGGATTTTCATCCTTCGGGATCCACATGATTTTGGCTTCTGTTGCATATTGAAACCAAGACTCGTCCCCGGTTACTAAAAAGCGAAACTTCTTGGATTGATACGCACCCAATATAGAGAGGAGCTCTTTCGAAGATTGGACTCTAGATTTTTTTTGAACTGAATTAAGGTTGTGCGGAACCCAACGTGTATACGCTAGTTTGTAGTTCAAATAATTGTGCAGATAATAACTGACTGTTGTACTTGGTATCTTTGTCATCTCCTCTATCCTTCTGAGTGATGCTCTTGGGTCTTCATCTAGCGCTTGAAGAATTGCTTTGATTTTTCTTTGATCCGGCGATTTTTTGTCAATTTTTATAATGGGCGCCTTTTTGTTCATGAAGTGATACATCCTAACATGATACGTTACAGTGGAATAGCTAGGAGCATCCATACCGAAGCATTTTACCAATGTCTCGTAGATTTTTTTACAGTCTTTGCATTTTTTTGCAAGAGCGAGGATGTTTTCTTTATGATTCATTAAAAAAATGAAAAAAATCCCGCCAAAATTTCCCGCGAAACCGCCTCTTGTCTCAAAATTCATTTTATATCCCGGCATGGCGCCAAAATACAACATACTCATCATATACATATATTCATATTTTTTATTATATATTTATAATCAGCATATATCTCCTTTAATAGTCTCATATAGAGCGCTGTGCTAAACGCACCTTTGGACACCCTATATTTTTTTTATTGAGAAGTTGATGGCGTCTCAAAAAAAGGGTAAAAAGACGATTAAAATTCACTCAATTTCACACTTTTTTTAGCTTTGCTTTGCTTTGTTGATTCAATAATGTTTGATATTCCAATCAAATATGTGTATATATCAGAGCTAATGATATGCTTAAATGAACAGCTATTTTTGATATAGTAAAAAATAAATATACACACGTAGTTCTATATAATTCAACAAAAAATAATTGCAAAGAAACAGCTAAATCATATATCACATGGTGCAAATATCAATAAAAAAGGAACAACAGCCCTTCATGTTGCAGTAATTAAGAATTGCAAAGAAACAGTTGGACTCCTTCATTCATATGATGCAAAAGTCTGATTATCCTACAGATGTATAAATAGTTATGAGATTAAGCGAAAATATATTGTTCTAATAGATGAGTGTGGAGATTCAATATATGTGAAGAGGGATATGTGAGAGGAAATATGTAAATTTAATAAAATATGCGATGAGAGAAAAAATAACAATGATTTATATGAAATATATGAGTATTGAAAAAGCCTGATTAGTGATTTCATGTCTGTAAAAGGAATAGATATTCTATGAGAAAGATGAAACGAATTAAAGAAGTAGAAAAAAAATTTAATTAAGATTGAAAAAAAATTGGAGTTTATGCAAATTTAAATAAGAAATATATTGCTTTTGGCATGAAGATGTCATTCTGGGAGACATTGCCTGTGCATGTATCCCAGAATGGAACAATCTTTTGCAATCAGAATGTGATTGCAAAACTTTGACCGACAAGAGTGTATTGTGCACTCTTGTCGGTCGCAGTGTCTCATTCTGGGAGACATTGCCTGTGCATGTATCCCAGAATGATAGAAAGTTCCGCATTCATAACTTGAATGTGGAACTTTGACCGACAAGAGTGTATTGTGCACTCTTGTCGGTCGCAGTGTCTCATTCTGGGAGACATTGCCTGTGCATGTATCCCAGAATGATAGAAAGTTCCGCATTCATAACTTGAATGTGGAACTTTGACCGACAAGAGTGTATTGTGCATCCACCTTTGTCAATTAACTATGTTTTATAGAGACATCCCCTCACACATATTTTTTCTAATATAATTTTACCTTTTTAATATTTATTTTTTATTTTTTGTGCTTTATATAACTTATGGTGTGTACCGAACTATCTTACAGACTCTACTGAGCTATTTCCACATATAAACATGTGACAATAACGCATACATACTCCCTTCGTATTCTGATCTCATGACATATTATCGCAAAAACTATATTTATACAACACATCTCATAAAGTCTCATTTTAGCCCTATCTAAGCGTTCAAAACCTATTTTCCCCGCGTAATCTGATTCTTCAGGCTCCGCTGATTCGATTTCTGCTGTCAGATCGTGAAAATATGCATCACATAACAAGATAAATCCAAATTACTTAACTTAATATTTTCCTTAAAATTTCGCTTCACGTTCATGCTCAAACAAAATCATTTTTGAAAAATCCAAATTTTTCAAAAAATGTATGAATTCAAAAGTTTTGATCATATCGAGTCATTACCCAATATTAATATTGTATTTTAGTTTTTGAGTTATTCATTTTATTATACGTATTATTCAGAAAATTAAATATATTTATGAAGGGAAACGGAAGATATAATAAATATTCCCATAGCGAGGAATAGGAAATTTTAAGGAAAATATTAAGTTAAGTAATTTGGGTTTATCTTGTTATGTGATGCATATTTTCACGATCTGACAGCAGAAATCGAATCAGCGGAGCCTGAAGAATCAGATTACGCGGGGAAAATAGGTTTTGAACGCTTAGATAGGGCTAAAATGAGACTTTATGAGATGTGTTGTATAAATATAGTTTTTGCGATAATATGTCATGAGATCAGAATACGAAGGGAGTATGTATGCGTTATTGTCACATGTTTATATGTGGAAATAGCTCAGTAGAGTCTGTAAGATAGTTCGGTACACACCATAAGTTATATAAAGCACAAAAAATAAAAAATAAATATTAAAAAGGTAAAATTATATTAGAAAAAATATGTGTGAGGGGATGTCTCTATAAAACATAGTTAATTGACAAAGGTGGATGCACAATACACTCTTGTCGGTCAAAGTTCCACATTCAAGTTATGAATGCGGAACTTTCTATCATTCTGGGATACATGCACAGGCAATGTCTCCCAGAATGAGACACTGCGACCGACAAGAGTGCACAATACACTCTTGTCGGTCAAAGTTCCACATTCAAGTTATGAATGCGGAACTTTCTATCATTCTGGGATACATGCACAGGCAATGTCTCCCAGAATGAGACACTGCGACCGACAAGAGTGCACAATACACTCTTGTCGGTCAAAGTTTTGCAATCACATTCTGATTGCAAAAGATTGTTCCATTCTGGGATACATGCACAGGCAATGTCTCCCAGAATGAGACACTGCGACCGACAAGAGTGCACAATACACTCTTGTCGGTCAAAGTTCCACATTCAAGTTATGAATGCGGAACTTTCTATCATTCTGGGAGACCTCGAAAAGAACCTCACATCGACTCTCTCTTTCCGGCATCTTTACCGCATAGAAAGCTGCTCGTTCGCAACTTTGTGTGCAATCTAAGAGATGATTGCGGTAAAGATGCCGGGAAGATTGACGCTGCAGCCCCAGGCCGCACTCAGATTTCATCCCGCTACACAATTGTTCATCCAACAACTGTCATAGAGGTTGAAATTTTCGACCAGAAGTGAAACATATCATTTTTAAGACTGCGGCGCGCAAGCAAGTTTGAACCTTTCAAGGGTGATCAGTCCTTTACTCATTTCAAGACCTCTTGTTGCCTGATAAAACGATACTTCCTTCCTTGTGAGCCATTAAAAACCGCTCAAACCGTCACAACTTGCTTCCTAAATTTTATTTGCGGAGTAATTATCATGCATATTTTATCGGATAATAATATCAAAAGCTAAATTTCATATTATTTTTTAAAGATATGCATTTTCTGTCTAAATTTATTTTTTCTGTTTCCAATTCACGGAATAATATTCTTACAAGCATATCATAGCTAATATATATCATTTTAATAATAATAAAACCAAAATGATGTATTCTTCATATAGTTATTTAAAATTCGTTAACTAGAATTGTATTCAGAACGAGGCAAAGTTAGGAGATACATAAAAACCAATAACTTGATAAGTGATACCTTTTTTCCTGATATATCTATATGTGTTAATGTCAAACACGATTTGGAAAAATTAATTCTTTAAATCGGCTTAAGAATAAGACCAACATCAAAGCATGGCTAATAAATTAATAAATCAATGTTTAATTACCGATTCATGCATTTTTTTCAAAATTTCAAATTTCAAATTTTTGTTTCTCCAAAATATTAATTGTTTCCACTAGATTAACAAATAAACAATAAATTGGAATAATGTAATGCCCAATCATTCATTTTAAATTTTAGATTTAAAACAATATTTTTCTCCATATTATTATAACATGAATCGCTATGATATAAGAAATATATTTTCAATATTGAAATTGAAAAATTCTAAAATTTTTGAAATTCAATTTGAGTGTGATGAGATAACATATATTTTTTAATTAAAATCTTGTGTCGCTATCATATATATAATATTTCTAAATTAAAATAGGGAAAAAAGTACTATTTAATGATGAAATTGCAAATAATATCAATATATATATATTCATGCTGATATATTTTGGGAACAGATTGGAAATCACATAAATAGGATTGTGTTAGTTTGTCATGGATATAAAACAAATTTTCGAGCTAATTGAGCGAATTTAAATCACAAACACTTATATTTTCTATTACAAGGTATATTTGTAATATATAACCAGTAAATAGCTTTCTCTAACTTTTACCAGCTTAGATGATAGCAAATTAGATACGAATTTCATGACCCCTCACCAAATTCCATTAAAACATATACAAATAAAAGTACTAAGTGGGTATCATCTAACCCTAGAATTATAGCTCCTAGGACTCATCCTAGATGGTAGTTCTGGAAAAACACCTGGTTTTTGGAGTTGCAAAAGTTAAAAATTGAGGGTAGTTCTAAAAGTAAAGGTGTAATTTTACGCGCTAAAATAAACTTTAATTAAAATCTCATTATTTCAATAGGTTTTACTTACTTATTAAATTTCAAGCATGATTTTCAATAGAAATTATTACCCAAAACGATGTTTAAAATAGATTTAATGAATAATTAAAATGAGCAATGTTTAACTCTTTAAACATATCTATATTCAGTATAAAATTTAAATACATTAATGTAGTTTCTTAAATTTCCAAACGAATATAAGGTCTCCGAGGCTTCAGATCTGGGTTGGATGAAAGTTGAAGACATATAACGATATAATAAAAGAGAGTAAAACATTCATATATCAAATAGTTAATGAAATATCTGGATTCACTCATAACTTGAAAAAGAACTTCAAAGATATGCATAACTGACAAAGCTGCTATTATGGAGAAAAATTCGTCATTATCTTTATCGTAGTGGCAGCAAAAAAAAGTACAAAAATTAAATTTGTAAATGGTAAAAGCATAGATATTATTAAAGCATTTTCAGAATATCCATCAAAAGCTGCGAAAATATTTTCACGTCGAAAATTATATAACAATTCATAACTTGAAAACAAAGCCATCAATAATCCAGTTGAAATATGATTAAACGTTTCAAAATAAATGCAATATTTTCCAAGATGTTTTATTTGATATAAAAAAATATAGAAAAGTATTGAGGAAGTTGTCTTTAAAAACGACATCATAGCAAGCAAATCACAACCATTTAAAAGAAAACCAATACTACATATAAAATGGATGTATGCCAATATTAAATATAATATTTTAGTTTTTTCTAATCTTGAATCGATAGAGTCACCAGAATTTTTGATCACATACGAATAGTTGATATATGACTTATTACAATTCCTTATTACTGGATGAATTGTTTGCGTTTTATTGAAATTTATCATCAAACTGTAAAAAGTGTTATTGTCAGGTATGAATCTGGAAGAGATTTGTTTCTTTTTATAGCATATTTTATAAAAATTTTTTTGAGAATCATAATCAACTAAGTTAATAATTGTTTCTTTTAAAAAATCCCCCGAAAGATTGATTTCTAGAGTTGTTCCATTCCATACACCAAAATCAAGTAGATATTGCATTTTGTCTGATGGCATAAGCACGCCTGAATGCAACATCCTATCTGTGGCAATATGATTAATCAGCATTTTCTTTTCTGAACTTGACAAATCGCTATTGAATAAATACTTGCTTCCTGTTTTTGCTTTTACTTTCATTATAATGTTTAGTATCATTATTTTATTTCATAACATTGATATGTCAAATTACAACATTTTTATCATAATTACAACATCTTAAACAGTAACCATATAAATATTTGATTACTAATACCTTAATTAAATAATGTTTGAGAGCTAGAAAACCTTCAACAGTCTACAAATTCTAAATTTCTTTGTAATGAATTGCAATAACTAACTTTTTCAAATGAACGAAATTCTGATAGGTGAGATTCATTAATAAGGTCTCTACTCAACATTTCACCTCTAGTTTTAAAAATAATTAACAGAGAATGTATTATGAACTTTGCTTTATTCATTGAGATAGAAGAATGTTAACCGCCCAATTAACACTCCCAAATTATAAAGTTCAAAATCTAACATTCCATCAATCTCATAGATGAATGCTCTATAATAGAAGTGTGATCACTAGAGAAACTTGGATTTTCCTTCATAAAAAAGTGTCGTTTCTCTAATTTCAAATCATGTATATTATATGAAGAGCGTTGCATTTGAACTCATTCAAACCTATTTTTTCAAATTTTCTTCAAAAATATTAATGGAAGAACCAAGATTCAACATTGGGTTACAGATTCTGATGATTCTATCAATATTTTCATCATTTAGTGCATTAATTTATTGTAGATCGCGTGATTCTGTAGTTTTGGGCTGCTTCAACTATGATAGACCGATTTCCGAAAGTAAATTTAAAGATGAACTTCACTTGATGATTATGAAATCCACAGTAAACGATAACACAAATCGTCGTGATATTGTTTTATTTGTAACAAATGCCGGTATGATTAAACTAACTCGAAATGCATTATGCTCTTTATGGATGACCAATGTACCAAAGGAAAGAATCATTGTTGTAGCAACAGATAAGATATCATACTTAAATATGCAAAAATTCGGCGCAAATACAGTATATTATCCTACAAATCAAGCAATCAATTCAATTGATCCATCAGATACAAACGAATTTGTTGATTTCATACGAGTTAAATTCAAAATTGCAAAGTTCGTAATACATAACACAACAGATTTATCATTAGCAGATTCAGACATTATCTTTTTCGCAAATCCTTTAGTTGCTTTTTCTTTTGATACAGATATTGAAGCATCAATCGATTCTCCTAATGATCCAGTCATACCAAAGAAAAGTTATTTATCTTGGGGAATTAATCTGAATTTTGCACATTATCGCTCTACTTCTGTAATGAAGAAATTCATGAATGTATGGGAAGATAGAATTGATCAACTCGAATATACAGAATCTCAAGCTCTTCTTGATATAATAAATAATCTTCCGACAGAACGTTCATTTACCGATACTCTTACTATTAATCTTGAACAATATTTCGAGCCCGATCCACACAATCCATTCCAAATCAGATACGTCAATCCTGTGTTTGGAGTTGAAGCTAGAGGACCATTGATGGGATCTTCCACATTGAAGAGAGTTTTTTGGAAGGAAGCTCGCAAACACAATATGTCCAGGCCACTCTGGTGCCATTTCGGAGGTCTTGGAACAGCTCAACAAAAAATTTCAAAAATGAAAGATTACAAACTATGGTATTTAGATGAATCAGACCATTGTTTGCCAAATCCTCCAAAAGGAGGTCGAAAATACTTTTGGTAATATATTTTATATAATACAATTGTTGTTGTTTTATAAATTGTACTGTTTATTGAAAGAGGTGTTAAAAGTGTATGATTTTTATAACATGAACTAAATTAGATTCACTGCAAACTTTGCTCTTTATATTGGAGCATTGTAGTACTAAAATCAAGAAGATTCCAAATTTTCAGATGAGGTCATTAGAAGAAATGGAACCAAATTATTGTAGATTAGGTCAATAAATTTACACCTTTCCGACGTTTTGTCAGGGGCAAAAAGCGACCCAAAAATGCTGGAAAAGTGTAATTCTCTGGTATATGATTATTTTTGCTTTTAATGCCGAACAGCATTTGAATCAAAAATAATCGAATGTCTGAGAATTTAAATTCAGCAAAGCTATTTAGGGATGGGCAAAAACACACTCAAATTAATGAGTGATTAATGAAACTAAGACTAGTAAATACTTTGTTTAACATTCATCTTTTTTCCAGACTTTGATATGATAGTGAAAATTGAGAACTTATGTAATAAATGAGGGGAAAAATTGGGCAAATAATTTCAAATCTAGTGATATCAGATACTTTCCCAGAATGTGAAAATAGGAAAGTATACTCCATTATGAATGGTAGATGAGTCCTGAATCATCAGTTCGCATGAAATTAAGGTTTTCACTCCATTATTATATTGTTAAGTTCTCTTGTCACTTTTATATCGGATTTTTTTGTACGTTACTTTAAAAATCAAGGCAATGTATGCATCTGGAAAAGTTCAATCAAGAGAATTAACTATTGGGCGATTCGCAAAAACAGAACCAATATATAAACCTCGTGAAGTCAAATTTAATGGTTCTGAACTCAGTAATTACGTTCCACGAAATCAATACGCAACCAACAATATTTATATAAATCCAGATGTTACAAAAGAAGGACAGGAGAAATTATCTCAAAAATTACATAGCGAAATTGAAAAAGAAGAAGAATTAACTCAGGCTTTCTTAACACGTGAACACCATCACAAGAAAGATCCTGCAAATGATAATGCAAAGATATTTAATGATTTCTGTGTTGATTTTATTGATAAAGCTACAACAACAAGGGAGGATGTATCAATGTCAATTAACCAAGTGCAAGATAGGCTTGCTAGATTAGAGGAAATGAGAGCCCACTTGGAAGAAATAGAACGAAGGTCTTATCGATTCGAAATGAATCTTCCTGAAGAACCAATCTCAGAAACCGACTCAGTAATTAGTACAGATTAAACTAAGAAATAGAAGAAATCGAATCATGATTCAATTTCTTTATTAGTTCTGTTATAATTTTTTATTGCTTAATAATTATGAAAATTATAAGCATTAATACAATGAAATATCTCAAAACTTAATAACTTTAGCATTTATGGCTTTGAACTTGTAATAAATATATCCTGTTTTGAATTCTCAAAAATTAATTATATAAAATGTTTTTGTTGTTAGGTTTAAATCTAAGAGGGCATAATATCATGTGTAATAAAAATTCTTGCCATAGCATTAAAGCTGAATGAGCACCATTGAAACGCCATAGTGATTTATAATATAGTATAACTTATTCCCGACCAAAAATATTAACTTTTTGTCTTAGAAAATTGGATTATAAAGCTTGAATGTAAAAAAATTGAGAGAATGTCAGAAAGTGGTAAGTACGCCCTTAAAGGAAATTTTAACAAATAAACAAAGCAGCAATAATCTTTTCATCAATGCCAATCCGTATTTTCTTCTTCGATTTTGTCTTATTCTAATACAAAGTGTTTCACATTGCTTCAATATACTCAAAATAAATTACATTTCAGTTATTATAATTCGAGATTTCGCGCTGAACATATTCGTCCCAAAGTGATGTTTGAACAGTAGATGAATTTAATTTGAAGCTAAATAAAGGATCTTTGAAATCTGCTTCATTATAAGTCTTTGGATCCACGAGTAAATTGAAGAAATTTACCCATCGACCACAATTTCTGAGATCTTTTCTACTAATTTTTGTTGAATGCACAGATACAGCATCCATCAATTGTGGGAGAATAATGTCAAAAGAATCAGCTGTGTAGCCAATTTGTTTTAATTTCTTGATTTGTGCATCGTAAAGCGCTTCCATTTCGCTAATAGATATAAAACCATCTTCATCTGAATCACAAACTCTAAACCAGAAGTTCAAGGCCCCAATTGAAGCCTTATCTTCTAAAAATGTGACAAATTTAACAAATGTAAAGAAATAAATGTTATCAGTAGTACTAGATAAGATCCTGAGGCATCGTTTCATTATATCTGAATCAATTCTTTGGCAATCATAATTTAATATTTCCTTAAATGTGATAAAATCTGCTGGTTGAGCCTGAAGCTCTTTGAACTTTGTGTAAATCACAATAAAATGTTCAAATATTGCACAATTATCAAGAGCTTTCAGAAAGAGATCGAGAGTGATATTTCTTCGCTCCAGTCGGTTATGAAGCTCTGGGTCGAAAACTATCTCGATCTTTGAACAAATGTAAATGGCGAAATCGGTCAATAAATTAATTTTAGCTTCTTTTGTTCTATATCCTTGATTTTCTAGATCAAGTGATGCAAATTTATCGCTAGTGGTAACATACCGATAGATTATTTTGAGTAAGCATTGTGTTTTACAATATTTTGAACTGAAATTTTCGGATAATATATAGAAAAATAGATCATCAATTGTTGAATTGGAGAAATTATCGGACATAAAGTTGATTGCATCTTGAAATTTTATTGTTTTTGTTTTCTTCTTGTAGGTATTTTTTGAAATTAATGCAAATAATGATATACTGACAAAATCAGGTAAGAAAAAGCATGTTTTAAATATTTCTGCAAACTGTTTTGAAGTAATCTCATTTGGATAGCCGTTTAATTTTGCGAGAGATTTGTGAATATTTGTTGTAAGAAGAGGTTTTGCAAATGGATTTGCTGATTTTTGTGATAACTTGGCTATTTCCTTTGCTTCTGCATATCGTTTTCCTGGCGTTAAAAAAAGTTGCATGAATTTCGAATAATCTGTGGATTTGGACTCAAGAAACGCTTTCAAATATGCAAAATCGGTTGATAGATCATCACTTGAAATCCAGAGTTGAAAATCAGCATCAGACGATCTTTGTTTAATCATCTGATAACTTGGAATCAAATTTTATGAATGAAAAATTGAAATACAAGTATGAAACAATCTTACATATATACAGAGTAACTGAATTATTTGCTATTCAGTAAACAAATATGAAGTTTTGAGATATTTTTGAATATCAAAAACAAATTGTTTCAAAATACTATTGCATTATGGACTAGATTTCAGACTTAATTGGGGTTTTATGTTCAATTTTTCAAAAATTAGGCAATATTGGAAAATTTTGAAAAAAAAAGAATAGTAATAGAAAGAAGTATTTACTACTATATTCAAAAACATAAATAAACAATGCTAATTGTTGTTCTTTTCTTGGATGACAACCACATCAAGAATAACTTGAGATAATTCATAGAAAAGAGATAAAATGAACAAGAATATCAAAGCTATAGCTGCGTATTCGCAATATGGAACGATATTTTGGATTTTATACGGACGGAGCATTGTAACAATGTTAAGTGTTAAACTTAATGCGAACATTGCGATGGA
The DNA here is from genome assembly GCF_026262505.1 of Trichomonas vaginalis G3. Classification (NCBI taxonomy): domain Eukaryota; phylum Parabasalia; order Trichomonadida; family Trichomonadidae; genus Trichomonas; species Trichomonas vaginalis. The sequence continues at coordinate 15,815,228 of NC_067204.1, read as the reverse complement.
TCCACTAATTGACAAGTAATTCTTCCATGTTTTAACTAAACGAGCAGAAATACATTCATAAACTAAAATGCATATTGTTAACAATAAAAGCGTAATGTTATGAACAAACCTATGATCAACAATTGTGAAACAGCCATAAAAAATGAATAAAATTGCATTGAAGATGGAGAAAAATCTAAGTAAGCGGTTAGTTAATTTAGAAACCCTTGAGGATAAATCTATATGCGATGTTCGAATTGTAAGCAATATGGAAAGGATGAAACCGCAAATTGGATAAAAAGTTGAAGTGAGATGAACTTGATATGAGCCAATGGATAACTCTGATGGCGACGGAATGTAGCCTATGTATCTTCCTTGTAAATAGTAGAATACACCATTTAATATGAAAAGCGCAGATAATAAAAACAAGATAAAAACAGCGACATATTCGATTTTCATTTTAATTGGTGCTGTACCTGGAGGTGTGGATCTAAGCATAACAAAAACAGAGCTCGATTCTACTTCTGAAATCAAGCTTTCCTGCAATGACATAATTTAAAAAAAAAATCATATCCAATTCAAATGTTTTTAATTTAAAAAATCTGTTAAAAATATTACATATTGTTAAAGGGTAATAATTGGAATTCATCACTTTTTGGCTTGATTGAATTTTTTCCCCCTTCCAAAAATAAAAGGAGAAAAAAAAATTATCAAAAAGAAAAGTCATGATTAGTGCTATTGCTTTAATAGATTCTACTGGAGAATTGATCGTTCTTAAAACGTATAGAAAAGATTTCAACCAATCAGCATTCGATAACTACAGATTAAGCGTTATTGCTCCTAACGAAATTACTTCGCCAATTGTTTTAATAGATGGAACGTCTTTTCTTCACCATGAAGAAAATGAGATATTTTATGTTGGATGCACTAAGCAAAATGCTGGTGCTGATGTTATTTTCGAACTTTTAAACCAAATTCCAAAAATTTTAGCAAAAGTTCTCAACGTTTCAGCCTTATCGGACAAAAATGTTCGAGATTATGTACCTGATATTGTTGAAATTTTCGATGAAATGATTGATTCTGGATATCCACAGTGCACTGAACCAGAAACATTAAAAATTCTTACAGGCCATGCTTCACCCAATTCCACGCAACTTCCTAATCCAATTACATCGATGGCTACCGGCTCCACGCCATGGCGTCTCCCTAATATTTCGCATAATAAGCCAACAGTCATTGTTGACGTTACAGAAAAGGTTTCGCTCTTCCAGACTCCTACAGGACAAACTCTTAATCATTCCATTAACGGTGTTACAACAATGAATGCTGTTCTTTCTGGAATGTCTGAATGTAAAATTGAATTTAAGGACAAGCCATCGTCATCATCTGATAAAGGTGGCCAGGGTGGTATTGATTTCGATGATATCATTTTCCACCAGTGCGTTCGTTTAAACAGATTCCAAACAAACAAAGAAATCTCATTTATCCCTCCTGACGATAAATTCGAGTTAATGAGATACAAGAGGACCGAAAATGTCCAAGCTCCGTTTGAAATCGTTCCAACAGTTAAAGATCTCGGTGGAAATAAACTCGAAATCAGCATTTCGGTTACAGCAACATACAATTCGTCGCTAAAAGCTACTCATTTTACATTACATATCCCTCTTCCACAGAATACAGCTAACGTTACCTTCGAATGCGCCGAAAAGACCCGTGCTAAGTTTGATGAACTGAAAAATGCTGCTGTCTGGACGATTAATGACTTTGTCGGCCAAGGACATTCACAAATTGTAATTATTGCACAATATCTTTCCGCATCTTACAAATCTTCACCGGCAACAAAGTTAAATAAGCCGATTTCAGCGGAATTCCATATTCCAAAGCTTTCTATGTCAGGATTGTCCATTCTCAACTTAAATGTGGATAAAGATAAACCAGATATCTATATCCGCTATGCAACTGAAGCTGGCAAGTTCCAGATTATGATGCCTTCACCTGATGAAACAGAGTAATTGAAGTTCTCGGATTTTTGTTGATAAAATATTATTCAATATTAAATCAATCGCTATAAGTCTTTCATTCAATTGTTATATGTTTAGAACCTGAACATTTTAAAAATCTTTGTTTATTATTATTCGCTTGACAAAAAAAATTGTGCTTTTTTTTTAATTAATTAATTAATTAAGGCTGCACTTACGCCCATCTGACTTTATTTCAAATTTTTGACCAGAATTGTTTGCAAGGCTGTCTACGATACAGAAATAATCGAAAGATTACTCTTCGAGGAATCCTGCAGAAAGATAGAACGTTTCCAAATGCAAGACTTGGCTTGTCCAAAAGACCATGTTGCTCATAGAAATATGCCAATGAGCTGCAAAGATGACGGTGGAAACCTCGGAAACACTGTCAACAAGGATGAGATAAAAGAATATCTTCATACTGTTGAAGTAGCAAATGAAGTCGGACTTGGAAGTTTGAGAGATACAATCTCTTATATATCGAATTTCACCAAGTAATTTAATATATTAAACTGTAATTTGAATAAATATATAAATATTGACTAACCTGATTATTCATCGATTTATCAATTGCCAATATAAATAAATTAATTTATTATTATTCGGTTTTTTTAAAAAAATCAATCTGACAGTGAAAAATTTTTAAATTTGTTGTCAATAATTTAGAATATTCCAAGATAGCGTGGTGGCAGTTTTCCTCTTTGGTGCGTGTTCAGTTTTTCCCTTAATTTATTCAATTCTTCTTTTAGAGATTCGTTATCTTGGCTAAGGTTTTTTATTTCTTCTTTTGATTTAGCCATGTTATATAATCATTATCTTTAATTGAGTTATTTAGTCTAAGCTTTCTTATCTCATCTATTGATTTTAATAATTCATCACCTTTAATTGATTCTTCTTTTCTAAGTTCTTCAATTTCTCTATGTAATGCTGTTAATTCATTTTTCATATTTGAGTTATCTAGGCTAAGATTTTTATTTGCTTGCCGCAGTTCTGTTAATTCATTATCAAGGGCCTGAATTTTATTTTCTTTTTCTTTTCTATTATCTATTAAAGTTTTGAAAAATGATATGATTGATGATTGTTCAGATGAGCTTTTGAGTAAATCATTAGCATCTCTAATTTCAATATATTCATCATTGAGATATGAAATGGTATCAATGAATACTGAATTTATATTTATCAGGGAGAATATGATATCATTTGAATTTTTATTTCTTTTTTTGAAATGCATCAATAACTGTTCTGCAAAATCTAATCCGGCCTCTACAATAGAACTTATTAGTTCATCATGATTGATTGAATCGATGTTTTCACATATGAAATCAAATATTTTTTCGCTGTATCCAATTTGTTTGGAATATTTAACGTTTATAAGTATGTTTTCTGAATTGTATTCACCGTTTTGAAATTTTTTCATAAAGAAAGACATCAATGATTCACTTTCCATTACTTTTCCAAGATTCAAAAGGTCACAAGCAATATTATCTTCGACATTCTCTGGAATTTGTAATTTAAATATCTTTTCAAGTACATCATATATATTATTTTCTGTTATGTTTGCATAGAATCTAAATTCTTTCGTTGATCGATTTAAATAAATTTCATTATGAATTGTATTGCAAATTGCCATTCCAATATAAAGATTTGTATTATACTCATGATCATTGATGTATATATTAATAGAATGAGGATCATACGATTGCAATGATTGATATACTTTACCTATGATGTTACTCATTTTGAATTTTTATCGATTATATCGGCGCGAATTGCCGATAAAATGAAGAACCTTCAGTGAATTTAAGGATCTCGTTTGGAGAAATAACAACTGGGATCTCCAAATTCCAAAATATAAGCTTCTCCAATTTTGTAAATTAAGGGACCACTGCAAAAACTGAGAGACTCAGAAAAATTGAGAGGCAATATGAGATTTATTGTTTTCGCCTCAATTATAAATACTTATTTTGCTACTCATCAGATTGATATTTTTCAATTCTCGTCAATATACACACCTTTTGGTATGATACCTTAGCACCATGTTATTTCGAATTAAAGGGAAATCTTGAAATGGGTGAGTTTTGAGATGATTTGCATTTTTCGATTTTTTTTATGTTTTCGAAGCGTGTTTTAAAAATTCACGATTTTCCGATTTTAAAAGTGGATTGATCAAAAGTTTTTATTGGCCAATATTTTGATATTAATTAAAATAAGGGTTTCGTTTTGCGAAAAAAACGTACAATACGCAATTTCGCTAAAAAACATTTAGCTAGCAATTTCGACCTTTGACTCCACTCAAGACGTCACTTTTTTAATTTTGCGGTATCATATTTTTGGAAAATCTTTATGAATATTATATAAAAAGTCTCTTTAATATCTATATTTCATATTTTTATCGATTTTTAAAGTTTTTGCGAAAAGTATTCAATTATTTTTGCTATTTGGTCGGGTAAATGTCAGATTTGCGACATTTTCTGATATGATATTCAAATTCTACGTTGATAATAATGCTTATAGAACCCTCTTGCTATTGTGTCAAAATTGCGAAACCGATAGCAAAAATATCTCGCAATATCAAAATTGAGATATTGAGTGAATTATGCATTATAGAGATTAAAAATCTGATTTGTGAAAACATCTCATCAGTTTCTAGCTAATTCAAAAATCTTTACTATCTTATTCGATTAAAATGAAAAGGGAATAGTTTCATTATGCTTTAAATGACAGCCTTATAATATAATCATAGTTTTCGCTCAATATGCAGCATTTTTTTCGAAATCTATGGTCAATATCCTAAATACTGATTGCTTTGCATTCATATCTCTTACATTTTCTATACTCACATCACTATTCATTGCTATTCCTATCTTTTTCATTTTTGTTTGTTTCTCATAATTTCTCAAAAAACATGATAACTTGATATTTGTAAATATCATACTTTATAACGTAAATAAGAACTTGACCTATTAAGAAAAGCAGTAATGAAAAGAAAATCTGAAATTCATAAAAATTACAAGTTTCTGATGACAATTAGCTTAATTAAACCAGGTACAAGATTATATAATTGTATTTTCTATCCAATTATCCATATAATATCTTATCCAGAAAAAATAACTTGATCAATACCAAATGATTTTTTAACTAGTAAATAAAGTATTTTCTTTACACACACATTGTATATCATAGTTTTTTTTTGGTTTCGCAAAACATCCCAAAACAAATATGCTATAAAAGTGACAATTTTAGCAAAACGAAACCATTAATTAAAATCTAATATCTGTGAATTTTATTGCAAATTAAATTGAGAGAAAAGTCATTATTTTCCATCATGTAAACCTCGATGTTACTTTTGCGGCCTCGCTCCGCTCGGCCGCAAAAGTAACATCGAGGTTTACATGGATGGGTTCTATATATATACAGCTTGACCGGTAGAAAAGCGGATCGATTTTTATCAATAATTGGACATTCTATTTTTAATAAAATAAACATATATTTATATGGGAAATTAGGGAGATCTGAAACTCAAAAATTATTTTTGAATTTTAATATGATAAATATAATTGTGATAATATGTACATTACAAATAAAATATTAATTCGGAACAACGATGAGATGTGATAAATTTGATTCTCTCAAAAATCGATTTTGGAGTTTTAATATTAATTTGCATCTTGAATGGATATAGGATATATAATAATTTTAAAACATCAAAAAGTGACAATTTGCGGTTAGAAAAAGTCATCAAAACACTTTTTAATGATTTGATTTAACATATGCATAGACCATCTCTTAGATATTTAACTTCAATTTCCCGAAATGAAAAGGATTTGAACAAAAACGATTATTTTACGATCATTTTTTGTAAATTTTTTTAAATTGAGACTTCTCTAAAATCTTCTAAAAAATCCAAATATCAAATAAAATAATATTATTAAAATTCCTCTCAATTTAAAAAAATTTTATAAATTGAGACTTCAATCTCTAAAATCTTCTAAAAAATCCATATATCACAAAAACTCACAATATTATTTTTATTCTCAATTTCAAAATTTTTTTTTGTACTGACTTTCTTTTTGCCTAACAGCAAGGCAGAAATTTGAAACTTCGTTTCAAATTTCTCAATCTTGCATTCTGGGCACGTAAGTGCCCAGAATGCTAAAAGGCGCGTAGCGCCGTCTCTGAATATCAAATTTATTATAATTATTAATTTATGAAATTTCAAATAAAATCGATCTGTTATAACACACTGGTGCATGCAGCTCGTCTTTACTCTTATATATTCTACAATCATAACAAAAATCTCATACAAAATAAATGAATAACAGAAATTTTGAAGTTCTAAGTGAATGAAATGGTCATATATGATGAATATAGGCAGTTGGCAGCTATTATAAATGATAAATTTCCAATTTTATTGTTAATAATTTTAATATTTAATATGAAAAGAGAATTTGAATGCTGATAATAAGGGAATTTGACAAGCATCTTGTAGGGATTCAAATACCCCTAACTTAATTTTTTCGAGTTTATTGAATTTTTAGCCTTAGTAAACATCAACTTGTTGAAGATTTTTAAAAGACGATAGGTCTTGTTTGGCCGTGCAGTGGTCCCTTAAAAAAAAATAATGAATTATGTCTGATAATTTTAGCCAACTATTCACACATAAAGCTGGAAATTGGCAACTTTGATCCAAAATATCATTGTTGATATGAAATCCAAACCTCAATAAGATAAAATATACTTTTTAAAATATGGAAAAGGGAAAAAATAGACCATAAAACAAATATGCTTATAACTGTGATAAGTTTATGTCATAAGTTTAAATTAGCCCAAATTGTTTAAGAATTGCCAAAAATTACGCATCCTTAAACATTTTCAAAGAAAAGAACGACAAAGATTTTTATCCTAGGAAAAAAATAACATATCTTTCTGTACGTTTTCTCAACAAGTTTGATTTTTTAGGATCTATGATAGAAGGAAATACAAAATATCAAATGATTCAAGCCTATAGATTAAATATAATTGATTGGATAATTTCAAATGAATTTTTTCATAAGGAATTTTGATACAGGTTGTATTCATGTAGCACATGATATAAATTATACAAAATTTCAATGTCCTTTCTTAATGGAAATGTATTGAACTTGATTACCCTCTATTTCCAGGAATTACCGTTTAAGGTTATTTTTTGCATCAAAAAAATTCAATTTTAGCATGATTGAAGTATTATTTTTAAAAAATAACAATAAAATATTAATTTATACAACAGTGTTATATATCCCTTACATTTTTGTGGCAAATGGAGAGGGTAACGGCGTCGAAATTGCATAATTTCAAATCTCCTTATCTCAACGAATACAAGAGGGATGGGACTGAAATTAGGCTATTTTAATAGGTATGAGGTATCAAACATTTTCACTGATGAAAAATTGAAAAAGCTGATTTCAGCTTTCTAATCATACCTTATATATGAGGTATCATATCAAAATACTGATATGTTATTACTTATGAGGCCACCTGAATGTTCTCACAATTTGTTTGTATAGATATAAAAATAATTATATTAAATTTAAATTAAGTCTTTTATTCCTAAAATGAATACTTTTTGACATTTTTAGAACTTTTATATTATGAAGTGAATAATACCAATTGTAGAAATGATAAGGATAAGAAATTGATTACTAAAACAATAGTATTTCAAAGTGTTATGATGTTTAATGTATTTACATAGATATGGATAAACGAAAAATATATTTTAATCGGAATAAATTGAAAAAGCTATTTCAATCTTTTGCAAGGAAAAGGCAAATGCACATGCATTTACTAAAAGAATGGAGTATTAATGATATAATCAACAAATCCTGCATTTATTTTGATAAATGTTCATTTTTTAAAATTTTGACGAGTTCAAGGTCTTGTTTCGGTTCGAATTCGTGAAAAATGAATATTTTCAAAATTTGATAAATGATATAATATAAGCATCCAAATAGAATGCATCCATTATACTTTTTATTGATTTATTTCTATTTTATTGGGATAATCAGATTTTCCTTTGAGTGTGAATGATATACTTTTGTCACAGCACCAAATCATATAAAATGTGCTGAATTTGTTTCCGCTGTTTATTTTCAATCTAATCTATTCTAATAGTAGTTTTCGTGCGTTCGAAGTTTCAACAAAAAAGTCTATGAATACTCAAAATAATTGATTTTTATATCATTAAATACTATTTTTAATGGAGAACAAAGCATATTTTAACGTCAGCCAGGAATTACCGTTTTACCAAAATTTTTGTTTTTGAGCAAAAATTTTATCATAAAAACACTCTTTATATCATAAAAATGCTATATTATAAAAATCAAAAATTTCAACTTGCAATCAAATCATATTAAATCTCATATCTCATATTTCCATACAAAGTCCAAAATCATAAAATTAAACATCTTTTCTATCATATCCTCTTTTAAAAAGCTTTGAAAATGTCTATATATGTCGATATATAGAAACTTTTTTAGAAGGTGGAAAAAAGTGACGGTAATTCCTGGAAATAGAGGTATTTTATGCAAAATGCCAAATTTTGTACAGTAATGTTCCTATCGTAGAACCTGCTATAACTACTTCGGACTGACTATGTGTAAATGATATTTAGCAAGTTAACTCCGATATTTCTGTAATTTTTCAAAATTTCAGTAAATAATCTCTGAGCCGATATTCATTAAAAATGATGCTGGAAGAATCCTACTGTAAAAAATATATTGCGATTGTGTAAAAAAATCCCGATCTCAAAAGAAACATTTTTTTCTATCCCGAACGTATAAAAGATTATGAAATTGAATGAACGATGAAAACAAACTTAGAAACATATTCCATCTGATATTGTACAAGCCAATTGTTCAACGGTTATCAAAATGTAAACCGCTACAGTTCGCAAAATTTTTAGCGGTAAAGAAAAAAATTGAGAACCCTAATTTCAAATCGTCCAAACATAATAAAATGATTTTAAAAGAAAATGTTAGATATTTGTTAGTATGAATTTTTAAATTTCGTATCACTTTTTCATGCTTAACATTACTGAATTTGATTTGGATGATCAGGCGATATGTCAACCGTACTGGATTCGTCGTTGCACACGGAAAAGTACGAATGAGCAACTGTTTGTTGAAAAGTTTTCCCTTTTACAGCATTATACTTCGGAAATTTTACGTTTCCTTTCGACTATAATCAAATTGCAAAAGATAAAAATCGAAAATTTCATCAATGTTGTTGGTTTCGGCATTGAAGGTCTCGATATTTATATATTTTACGAAAATGATGATTTGTCCGAGGTGAATTACACAAATTTAAACGATAACGAGAAAAGGAAATTATTAGACGATGTTGCTAATGCACTTTCTGTGCTAAATAAATACGAAATTCCGCATTTAGCGATTAAAAAACAGCTTATTTTTAAGGATAAGTCAAATAACTACAGAATTGGATTCATATGTCCATCACCTCATGATACAATCGATCCTGATGATGATATAAACCCACTATTCGATAATCATTTAATCTTACATGATATCTTCTTATATGGACTTCTTTCAGCAGAATTATTATACAACAATAACCGCCATGATATATTAGAAAGAATTTGGAATCTGAAAAGCCCACTTACCGTTCAAGATAATTTCATCGAAAGATGTCTTAACCTTTCAGCTGATCAGAGGCCATCGTTTAACGAGATAGCACATTTGAAAAATACTTATCCAGATGAAATACCTTACAATCCAAGCGAACTATTCGAAATTATCAAAGATATCAAACCAATTGCGGGTTCATGCTACTTGACAGGCTATGGAACCGAAAAAGATGAACAGAAAGCTAAGGATACCTTTATGTCTTCAGAAGATCCAATATCTCTTAATGATATGGCAAAATTAATTATTGAAACCGACCGCGACTTAGCTTTGAAGTATCTACTTAAATCTACTGAATACAACTTCTCAGTTGCCCTCAAGAATGCCGGTGCACTTTTCGTTCAAGACCAACATATCAAAGAAGGAATTCATTTACTGATCAGATCCGCAGATCTTGGCTTCCATGATGCTTATCTGATTCTCGCTGACACATTTGTTCGTTTTAATGGCAATTTGGCCTTTAAATACATCTCTAAAGCCGCTAAAAGAGGAGATACACGCGCTTTAGTGAACCTTGGCCTTTATTACGAACACGCCTGGGGCTGCAAACAAGATTTCCGCATGATGGCCGGTCTTTGGGTTCTTGCCGCCAAGATCGGAAGCGAACAAGCTCTTAATAACATCGGAGTTCACATTTCGAACCGCGAAACATCGATGAAACTTTGGTCGAATCTAAAAGATCCTGTTGCCTTCTTCAATATCGGAAATATCCTTCTCAAGAGAGGAGAGGAATCACGAGAGCAAGGAATGATGATGATGAAGAGCTCCGCAGAAGCTGGTTACATACCAGCAATGTTTAACATGGCCGTTCTTCTCAAAGAAGAAAATCCGGAAGAAGCTGATAGATGGTGTACAATGGCTTCTCAGGCAAAGGCCAACGAGCTTGTAATGGAGGCAAGAATGAAGGAAATTGCTTCAATTGCTGCTAGTTCATTGTGAGTTTTTTTAAAAAAATAAAATGCTTATTTTTTCTAATAGATTTATTTAATTTTATTACATTTTTATAATATTTCCTTGTGATTTTGTTACAATACTTTGTTCTTGCAGCTTCAAACGAACAAAATTTTATTCTAATCTGATACTCATTTATTTTGTTCTTATTATTGGATCTATAAGTTTAAATTTAATTATTTGGATACATAGTAACAAAATGGCGTTGTTCTCATGTACTATCGGATCATCGATAAAAAAATACGAGCTTGACACTTATTCCTTTAAATAATGTATCCATATGTCTAGGTTTAAATAAGTCCAATCTTAGAATTAGTATTTTAAAATGAGTTTATGTGTTCAAGCGTCAAATAAATGCTACCAGTGTTTCTTCTATTAGTAATCAGTCTCATAACTTTATAAAATAATGATGTATTATTTCAGAAGATAAATAAACCTGATAACTTATTTTATAAAATCATCTGCTAATATTGCTCAATAAAGATGATTGGATAGGTAACTTGGTCATGTTATTTGTTATCTTAGATTTTCTAGCCAAATCATGTCCTGGAATCATAATCAAGCTTGAATTTAATAATATTTCTTAATCAAAGTAGGATATGTTACACCTGGTACGATACTTACTCTGCATGCATTAGTCTTTCCTCAATTATAAAAAAGTGATAAATTCTCAATTTTGTTCAAAATTATTCAAAAATATTCAACATGTAAAACCCCTGATATGTATAAAATGTATTGGGAATATTTATGGTTGTAAAATCCATGATTCTGTTCATAAATTTATCAGCAAAAGTGACGAATTTAAATGCGAAAATCCTCTCTTGAGGAACGTTCGCGTGAGCTGCTGCCATTTTTCAATAATGAGTGTAATATCAAAAATACATTTTGCAAAGTGCAACGTATTATCTGGGAAATAACGATATTCCCCCACAGATTTAAAAACATATTTTCTTGCAGCCACTGCCAGAAAAAGACACAAAACCTTGGAGTATGTCTATCATGTGGGTGTATTTATTGTAAAGATGATATATTTGACCACGAATGTCGACTTCATTTTGGAGTTGATATTTCAACTCATCAATTATATAAATACGAAAACAAGCAACGCAATTTCCTGTTTCATCCAAAAATAGACCATTTAATACTAGCAGCTAAGTTTTCTGTCTTAGATAATCTACCCTTGACTTCAGAGATAAGCTACGGCTTACCAATTCTACCATTTCCACGAGATCCTCTGCCTATATATCCATACAGAGATTTCAGATCAATCGCTTCTGTGCTTCAATGTATGTTAAATGACCAAGTTTTTGCCAAGTATTTCCTGTCATATTCAGTATCAAGCAAAAACTGTACGACAGTGCAGCAAGCACTACATTTATGCCTATCGAAGATATTTCAGAATTATATGAACGAAATTCAAATTCCATTTTTAGAATTTCTTGCAGTTGTAACAAATTTACAAAGTTTTGCTGAACAAAAATGTAATATGCCAAATAAATTTTACGACCTGATAATCAAAAACCTGAAAAAGTCTACAAATCTAATCAATTTAATGGATCTTGTTGGAATCAAGATCGGCGAGCATTTTCAATGTGATGCTTGTAAATCAATTAATGAAGGAACAGATGATTTGATCATTTTAGAAGCAGAAGTACAGCCGATCTTAAATACAATCACATCTGGCTCGAGATCCAATAAAATCTGTCCGATATGTAAAGCACCTATGAACGGAATCATGAAATACATAGATTTTCCTCCAACTTTTGTTGTTTCCACTTCAGATAGGATTATTCAGCCCCTTAGCATCAGAATAGAATCTGTTGATAAGGATTATGTCCTCAAATCATTTGTTGCAAGGGAAGATGATAAATATTATTCAGTTGTTCAAAAATTCGGAAGATGGTTCAAGATAAATGAATTTGTTCAAGAAATTCCACTAGATTACGTTCAAAGTATTCATCCTATTTTGTTATTTTATTCTCAAAAGTACAATTTGTGATAAAGATAATATTGTTATTTTTAATTTAAATTTTCAATCGTATTTTAGTGAGCCAATAGCATAACTTGCACCAAAGGTAAGTCTTTTGCAAACGAATTGAGATACTAACCAAAATCTCTTATCAATTTTTTCATAATATGTTTAATATAGTTTCGGAATCTCATTTTCGTATCAGAGTTATCATAGGGAGTAGATTCCATTAGAAACAACTCACCAATGAAATTGCATATTTTTTTGATTCTCTTGTAACCATGTATATCATAAGCGTAAATCATCTTCATGACAGCATCTTAAATTTTATATATATCATGAAATCTTAACCTTAGCTGATATTGTCAACGATGAAGCAAACAAAAAAAAAGAGTAAATCGGAAATAACTATTGTAATAATACCTGCGTTTTGTATATTCGCTTCGATGGTCGCTTTACATCTTTTTTATATGCCAAAATACACCTGTTCAATCGATTTTGCACATAATTTGTCGACTTGGAGATTTAGTATTAATCAAGATATATACCTTCGAAGCGATTTGAACATAAAATACTTCAATGGAAGTCTCAACTGCAACCATTGCAACTTTACAGTCAGAAATTCTAAATCAAATAGCACACCTCGCGATTTAATTTTGGCCGGAAGCACAAAAAAAGTCGAAAATATCAATTTATTCTTGAGAACACTACGACATACAGGATGCAAGTGTACTGTTGCATTCCTTGTTGACAATGAAGCATACAAAACTTTAACATCAGAAATGATTAAAGACATCGAGCTCTGTGGCGGCCAAATCATCAACATGGGCATTCCAGAGTTCAATATGCGATTCAACTACTTTTATCTCATATATCTTTGGGATTATTACGTAGTGAAAAGAAATTATCATCGATTTGATCGAATTATGAAATGCGACATGTTCGACACATTATTCCAAGGTGATCCATTTAATGATGCTTTCAAACCTGGTAAATTCTACATGATAGAAGAGATGAAACCATTTCATAATCAATTGCAAATATATGATTATATTTTTTATGATCTTGGATTAAAACAAGGTTCTTTAGCCACTGTAGTGTGTGCAGGAATATCATTTGGTTATACTCAGCCATTTACAAGGGCTTTGGATACATTCTTTTCGTACTTTGTCTGGGATAAAGGATGGCATGATCAACACCTTTTCAATGTATTGTTTATGTCTGGTTTATTTATGAAAAATGGAGTTTCATTGGTTAGATATCGAATCTTCGAAACTGTCCGTCACATGTATGAATTTAGAAAAGATGATGAGATTGGTTATATAACAGGTATATATAATAATAAGATTTATGCTCAAGTTGTTCATCACGTTCATGTTGCTCCTAAACTTTTGGGAAGTATGCTTAAATACTGTCCAAATAATAACTCTGAACTATTGAACTACGTGACAAAATTCCGACCTGATAACTTAACAGCAACCTAGATAAAACTATGATTCATAAGATGTACCTACACTGTTCTTTTTTGATTCATAGTTTAATTTGTGACGAAGTAATGACAAAGATAAATATAATTTGTTACGAAGAAATGACTTTGTAAAATATAGTTTGTGACGAAGTAATGACAAAAATAAATATAATTTGTTACGAAGCAATGACAAAGATAAAACCAATCTGTGATTCATAAGATTAAGATGCACTCTACTTTTTGATTCACAGTTTAATTTGTGACGAAGTAATGACAAAGATAAATATAGTTTGTGACGAAGCAATGACTTTGTTTAAATATAGTTTGTGACGAAGTAATGACTTTGTATAAATATAATTTGTTACAAAGCAATGACAAAGATAAATATTGTTTGTGACTAAGTAATGACAAAGATGAAAATAATCTGGACCATTTTCACGAATTATTAGTAAACAAAAATCAGTACATTTTATATGTCCAGAAAAGTAAATGGAATCATTCTCAATAGTTAGATTTACTTGAGAATGATAATATAGCAAAACAAGCAAATAAAACCTTTGTTTGAAATAGTACTCTCATGGGAGCACTTGCATATCTCTGACATTCTCATAATTTTTTTGACACTCTCTAAACTTGTGAAGCTAATTTCACTGTAAAATAAACTAAATTTTCTTTTTTGATTTATTCTTTTTACAAATCGGAAAACGATCATTTTTTTCATATTTCATAACCGCCCAAAATTTGACTAAAAACTTAAAACGATGATAAAAATAAATTCAATTGAAATTTTATGAATCTCCCGAAATTAGAATTCCCTGATACATTTGATAAAATGATGAATGGATATGAGCAATACTACTCTATCTTTTATCATGAAATGATTCGAATGTCAAATGTTGCGCTAAACAGCTATATATCTCAATTTCTTGATCTTGTCATGGAATTGGCAAAATCATCTGACCCCAAAAATGCATATAGAGCCGCAGTCGGCATAGCATCACTTCATAAATTTGGATATAACGATTTTCAGAAGTTAATTATCATTTTAGAGCGTATAATTCCTCAAAGGGATATTGACTTAGTTAAGTTTACAAGCTGGTGTACTGGAGAACTTGTGAAACATCCAGGTACAGAGCAAGCAAAATATGTCGGACATTTGATGAATCGTATATTCGGGTGGTTGCATGCATATGGACGTAGAGAAAGATATCTTGCTGCCGCTTGGATGATTTATTATCTTACTCTTAATGCGCCAAGCTCTGTATCATCCTTTTTACCACAAATACAAGCTGCAACTTACATATTAATGACAAAACAATCATTTCGCATCATGGAAGCAACTGTTTTAGCATTAGCAGAAATTACTTCTGCAGTTGCTTCTTACAGAAGATCTGAAATTGATCATCATTTGAATTTTATACAAGAACTATGTTTAAATTTCCTTGAAATGCCAGATTCATTAAAACAAGCCCCATCATTACGATTACTTACAAAGACAGCAGAAATTTATCCGGATTATTTCATTCCAAACACGCAAGGCATCATGCAAGTGCTTTGTGAGAACCTAACTCAATGTTCTTCATTAGTCAGAATGCACGCAATTGAATTACAAACACAATTATTTATTATTGATACAACTTTAATCGATCTCTTTGGAATAGACGAGTATTTACAAGATATGCAGCTTATATTACTTGATTTCCCTACGGAATGTGCTCAATGTATCGTTAAATTGATCCGAAATCTTCCAAATTTCATTGACGAAAACAAAGACAGCGTTGTAAAGATGACAGAAGATCTAATCAATGCCGAACTATATGATGACTTGTTTGTCATCTACACAGAGCTTCTTAAAACCTCTCATCCACTTGATTTAAGTGAAGAAAACCTCAGAAAACTTGTAAACGCAGAAGTCACCGAAAGATACAAAGATTTATTTGTTTTTTACACGAAAATCAACAACAAAGATGAAGATCTTACATCATTCCTTTTAAACAAGAAGATCAATCAGTCATTAGAAGAAAAAGAAAATCTAATTGTTTTAGAAATGATCAGTGAATTGCCTTCATCAATTTTCCCAGCTGATACAAGTTTAATGACACAGATTTCGAAGTATACAACTTCCAAATCATCAAAAGTAAGGATAGAAGTAAGTCGTTCTTTATTTAATGTTCTTAAAAGTCAAACAACAATTTCTCCTCAAAATATTGTTTTGCAAGAATTGCAAAGAGCTATTTCCGATCAAGATTTATATGTTAGAGCCGCAATTATCAAATGCGTAAGTGATAATTGTCCAATGGAATTGGCTTCCTCCAATTGTCTGAATTTGTTGAGAGTGTTTCTAAATGATGATTCAACAAATGTCAGAATTAATTCAATAAAAGCTCTTGAAAAAGTGAATCATTTGAATCCAGCGAAATCAATGGCTTTTTCAAGAAGTTTCTTGATCAATTGCATCTACATATTGGAGAATATCCCTTCTATAAGACAAAGAGCGAGAACAGCGAGAATATTGTCTCATTTGATTAATTCTTGCAAAGATATTGCGAAGATGTATTTAGAAACAATTTTTAAGTTGTTTGAAAAAGAAATTTTGTATAATTTTGAGAATACTCCGAAATACGAGAATTTCATTGAAGAAAACTCTGCTTTGTCAATCAAGAAAGGTATCATTGATTCTATAAGTTTGTTGGCGCCTTTGGATAGAGATTTATTCGACAAAAATTCAGGAACAATTATTCCTGTTTTATGCGAATATTTAATTAGAAACGAAAATAGAAATTTGACATTATCTATTTTGAACTTTTTGTTTGTCATTTTGAGTCCTTTGAACTCAACAAAAGAAATCAGAACGCATTGTGCGGAAATCTTGACTTCTTGCACTAATCTTTTGTTGAGAACTAAATCGAGAATTCTCAAAATGGCAATACTAAAAGTTGTCGGAGTTATTGGATTACTCGATGTTCACATTGAAGGGGAGAACACAACAAAACAGGTACCTGACCATGTAAATGTCAATTTGGCCAGACAATTTTATCTTCCTAAAAGAGATGACGACATAATTCCTGACTCTTCTCTTTATTTGGAAAGAGGAAGACAAGAAGTTTTCTTTGCTTGTTCGATCACTTCACTTTTACTTAAAATTCTTGACAATGACGAGAACAATGAATTATTTGTTGAGACATGCGAAGTAATGGTTTTCATTCTAGAAGCAAACTTTACAAGGATGACACTTTTACCCGCTTTTGACAAATTTTACAAGAAATTATTGTCATTTATAAATGACAGTAAAAATCCTGAAGAATTAAAAGGATATTGTGAAATTCTGATCAAACTGAACATGAACAATAGAAACAACATTGTTCCTTTCATTGATGAAACCTTGAATTTGCTCATGACGAAATTTAATCAAGATGATGATTTGTTGATGGTAAAAGTTGTTTATTCCATTTGTTTCTCAACAAGAGACGCATTCGCACCTCATTGCCATGGAATACTCTGTTTGTTATTGAACACCCTCGAAAATAGAAAAACTTCTTCATCCGAAATTTGCAAATATATCATGGATATATTTACTTTTATCAGCCCTTACGCCGCCGATCAACTTTTCTTAATTGTCTCTCAAATTTGTGATGCAATTATTTTTGAGTTTACATTGGAAAGTGTCAGAATCAGTGGTTTGAACGCTTTGAAAGAGCTTGCTAATACTACAGACATGATGTACGCAATCGGTATTATTATTAGAAGCTTGAGTTTCGCTTTGTTTGACCTTGAATATGAATTAACAAGAAAAGCTGCAATTGAAACATTGATTTCTTTGACGAAAAATTATGGAAAACCGTTTTTATTTGCAGCATTTCCAATTTTGCAGCGCTTGAAAGGTGAGAACAAGACAGATCAAATACAAGAATTGGAAGATATAATAACAAAAGTCGAAGTTGATGGAAAATTCGAAGAAAAAGTTCAAAATTGTTCAACACCTAAGAAAATTTCAAAAAGTGACAATTTTGTCATCAACGAAGACTTAGTTATTATCAGAGCAGAAAATCCCAATTTCGGTGATGAAAACAATTTGTTGCAGTGGCTGATTAATTTCATAAAAGTCACTGTTTCTCAAAATCCAAGGGCATCAATAAGAAGCTGTTCAAATTTGACACAAAAAAGTGAGAAATTCTGTTTGAAGATCTTCAACATTGCTTTCTTGAGTATGTGGACTAAATTGTCCCAAAAGGCAAAGCATACAATTAAAACATCCTTCAGATCTGTCATTGATACAAAAGACAGTTATCCAATTGTTGGAAAACATATCATTTCACTTTTGATTTACATGGATAAAGTACGAAATCCAATTGATATTCCAACAGATGTTGTAATTAATGCATGTGAGAAATACAACTATTTGGCATTCGCTCTTTATTTGCAAGAGAATTTATTGTCAAATAATTCGAATTTGCCAAAAAGTGAAATGAAAATTCATGTTTCTCAATTAATTAAAACTTATTGCAGCCTAAACCAAAAAGAGAACGCGACAATGATTTTCAAGACAACACATGTAAGTCTTGGAAATTCAATTGAAACTAAAATGCGCCTTGGTTGTTACAGCGAATGCATTGAACCATTGAAGAAAAACATTGCAAAGAAAGACAGTTTTTATTCATTAATTAACTGTCTTTCGAGTCTTTCCAGATGGGAAGATATCAACAGTTACATGTCTTATTTCGTGAACCATCAAGACAGACAATTAAAATGCCAAGTTGCTCCTTATTTCGCAGAGGCATCGATGCATCTTCAAAAGTGGGATGACATCAAACAAATAAGGGATTACACCAACGAAGATTCCCTTAAGAATATTTTAGTCAACGCTTTGTTTTCTTTACATGAAAAGAATTATGAAGAAGTTGACGGTTTAATTGAAAAAGGTTTATCGTTGATTGCATCAAAACCTATTTCATTTTGGTCCCAATACCAACAGCTACAAGATGAGATTGTTTTGAACGCTCAGAAACTTGTAGAACTCCATGAATTGGCAGAGTACATCAAAGAAACTCCCGAAAACAAAGAAAAATTTGAGAACGTATGGATTCAAAGGCATCTTACTATGCCAAGAGATTTTGCTTTATGGAATGACTTGATAGAAAACAGAATAATCATCACACAGCACCACGATGAGAATACTGTCAAGTTATTCTTGTTGCCAGGTCTCCATGAAAACGCTTATTCTTCTTTGTTTAGTTCATCACAAAGTCAAGAAAATGTAAACATTTCAAAAATTTGTTTGTCAATTCAAAAGTGGCGAAATGGCGAAAAATCAGATGCGATTGAAATTTTATCCAGTCTCAAGAATAACATCAATGATAAGACAAACAAATCCATTAAAGTTGTCACAGAACTTTTGTTGGGAACATGGATTTCCGAGTTAAATGATTCACAACTAAAATTAGCTTATAATCATTTAAGTAACGCTGTTAAAATACTCAAAGGCGAAGAAATCGGAATAACTCCACAAAGGTCATTGCACAAAAAATCTTTCAACTTTATTCCTCACTCATTTACATCAGCAGCTCTTCATTTGACTCCTCAAGCAATTAGAGAATTAATGTCAAATGTTATGGGCATCGAAATCATGAGAAAATGGGCTTTAGTTTGTTCCGAATTGATTAATTTGGATCCCCATATGAAAGATGAATACGTGAAGACAGCCATTGAATGTCTAAAGACTTGTGCAAATACTGCAAGTACAACGAGTTTCCCTGATGTTGTGCAATTATTGAATTTGTTCTTTGAATACGCGAACAAATTGGATTTATTCGATCAAACGAAGGAATCAATCAAAAGCTTGGATGCCAAATATCTTTTGATGTGTTCTCCTCAATTATTAGTCCAATTAAGTCATTCTTCAAACTCTGTTTCTTGTTTTGTTAGTGATTTAGTTTTGGATTTGCTCAAAGAGCATTATCATTCTTTGATTTTCTCTGTCATAACAATGAGAGAGAGTTCAACAGAGAAAAGATCAAAAGCGGCTTCAAACATCATTGATAAGTTTAGATCAATGAAAACAGAAGAAATGAATGAAGTTGAATTAATAAGACATACATTGTTAGAATTAACAGTTACTTTGCATGAAAAAGCTGAGATTCTTCTTCAAGACATGAAGATGTATTTCGAGTTATCCAAATGGGAACAAATGAGACAAACAATGGATGAACTCGACCATTTGTATCCAATGAATCCGAAGAATGAATTGGAATGGAGTTTCAACAGAGATTTCTCGAAACTCTTCAAAGATCTCAAATCCTTGAAAGACGTAGACAAAAACAACATGTCAATCTACAATTCCATCAAAATGTGGATTGATAAATGCGCCCAATCAGTTGCTTATGTCTGGGATAAAGTTAGAACAATTGAATTGAGTACAATTTCAGAAAAAATCTGTCAAAAAACTGACTTTAAATTGGCCGTTCCAGGAACTTATAAAGTTGATCACGAGATCACAAGAATAAAGTTCTTCTTCGAGCAAGTAATGGTCTATACTTCTAAGCAGCAGCCTAAATCTATTTCTGTAATGGGAGATGATGGAAAAGTTTATCAATATTTGTTGAAAGGACACGAAGATTTGAGATTGGATGAAAGAATCATGCAGTTCTTTTCAACAGTTAATTCCCTCATTAAAACATCCTTTGCAAAGTCAACTGTCATCAAGACAATGGTTGTTATGCCGCTCTCCAAGTTGAATGGTTTAGTACAATGGGTAAATGGTGCTGATACTTTGAAATCAATTGTTGAACAGTACAGGAACTTGATTGATCCTCAAAACGAATCCGCTGTCAGAGATGATTTAGAGGAATACAAAATGGCCGGTGAACTGGGTTGTTACAATTACAATAACATGTTGACAATCCAAAAAATGGCTGTTTTGAAGAAGATTTTCGAAACAACTCCTGATACAGATATTGCTAATTTCCTTTGGCTTCAATCTAAAGACGCTGAACATTGGATGAGAATCAGAACAACATTCGCTGTTTCATGTGCAGTGAATAGTGCAATTGGATATGTAATTGGTCTTGGAGATAGACATCCAAGTAATATAATGATTGATAGAAACACAGGAAAAATGATTCACATTGATTTCGGAGATTGTTTCGAAGTTGCAATGAAAAGGAAGTTGTATCCTGAAGTTGTTCCATTCAGATTGACAAGAATGTTAGTTAAGGCAATGGGAATTGCTGGAACAGGAGGAACATTCAGGTCAACTTTCGTTGATTACATGACTGTTTTGAGAGAAAATTGGAGAGTTTTGATTTTGGTTTTGGCTGTTTTCGTTCATGAACCTTGTGTCGAATCTTCTGATGTTGCTGCTTCTGATACTGTAGCAAAGATTACGAGAATTGGTTCTTGTATTGATGGAGGAGTTCCTTCAGTGGCTCCAAACAGTGATGACGCTGATACAATCAGATTGAGAGTCAAATCAAAGTTGTTAGGAAATGATTTCGGAAACGTTTCAATGAAAGTTTCTGATCAAGCTGACCTTCTCATTGCATCAGCAACATCCATCTACAACTTGTCAAAGATGTTCAACGGATGGTGTCCATTCTGGTAACTTTCCTTTTTTATTTTTGTTTTTTTATATCAATATAAAATTTTATAGTAGTTTATGTATATTTATTTTATAATATAAATGGTGAACTCAAGAATAGATAATATTTATTATGGATTATATTATGTGCGAATATTAATATTCTATTGGTTAAACTGATATAACATTATCAAAATCTTGAAATACATCAGCATTATTCTATAAAATCTGAGAAAATATAGAAATTTGAGACATGGATATAGAAAGGTTATATGAATTAACAATAAAATTACATGTGGATATTTATATAAAAACAAAAAATATATGTTTGAACTTTTGAAGAAAAGTGAATAATTTGGCTGAAGAAGCTTTAAGAATTGATCTAGATAACTCTGCTTGAATATGTTTTATACTGATGTATAGATTTTATGAATTTGCGTGGCATGAGCTTAAGAGCTAATATTAAGAAGATTTTGTCATCTACAATGAGATCAAAGATATTCGGGAACTTGGTATTGTTATTAAATCATCTACATGTTGATATTCATATGTTAATAATAAAATCATGACTTCTTAAATATGATTTTGTAAATAAGAATAAAGTCTTTTAATCACATCATAATAAAAACGGCAAATAATGAAAAACCAATAGGAAAGTCATAATGTGATTTACAGCTGAATATACTGCATGCATGTAGTGCAGTTTTTGAAAGTCCGCTTGATATTAATGCATCAACAAATACTTTCGATTTATTTTGATATAGTACACCACATTGAAGATTTTCGCAGTTGATGAAAGCGCTTTCACCAATAAAATTAACACTAGATGGGATACTGATCTGTTTAAGACTCGTACATGATGCAAATGCAAGACGTTCAATACGAGCAACACTGTTATCGACAAAAACAACAATTTCAACAAATATACTATTAATGAATGCGCTTTCTCTTACATTTACAAGGCGTCTGTCGAAACTTATGTAGTTGTCCGTGCAGCCTGGTGCATGTAAATAGACGTTGCTGAAATTAGCATCATATATTGTACTATTCACGCATACGAAGGCATCACTCTTAAAATCGCTAATATATGAAAGTGAGGTGCATTTTTCGAAAATTGCAGGGGAATTTTTTAGAAGGGAACAACTCGATGAAATATCAACGCGTTCGAGTGATTTACAGTTACTGAAACATTGAGATGAAAGAACTTGGACACTGTCAGGTATTGATATTTGTCTAATTGATGTTCCACTAAAGCATTCGCTTCCAATCGAAATAATATTAGTTGGAATAATAATTTCTTCAATGTTTACGCATCCTTTCAAAAACATTGATGGAAGACTGTCGAAAGCAGTCAAGCTATTGTCGAAACTAATTGATCTTATGCCACAATTCATGAAGCATCCTGAGTCGACACTGACAATATTAGAAATAACTCTAAACATTGAAAGCGAAGTGCAATCAGCAAAAGAATTTATCCCAATTGAAACACTACTTGTGCATCCAATAAATGAAATTCTTGTCAATGAACTGCATCCTAAAAATGCATAGTTACTGATGGTTAATGTTTCTCCTGTAGAAGAAAAAGAGATGCTCGGTAATGAGGAAACACGAAGGAATGCGTATAAATCCATTGATTCGAATGTAGAAGGAAAAGAGAATTCAGATAAAAGTTTTGTTTCTCGAAATGCTTCAATACCGATTGTTTTTAACTTTGGGAAATGGGGAATCGATATCAAATTTGTGCATTGATAGAATGCATAGTCTTCAATTGATTCAACTTCTGAAGAACCTTCACAAGTAATAGATGTTAACTTTTCTTTTTGAACGAATGCTGACTTCTTGATTGTTTTAACTTGGCTTGGAATCACAATTGAAGTAGCTTCTGAGGATAGAAGCATAGAAATTGATGTGTTATCTTTTGCCATCATAAGCATTTGACTATCAATAATAATAGAAGAATTTCCTTTAAATGTAAAATTTATGTTGCCTGAAGAAGGAAATGCGCTTCCACCAATATCTGTAACGCTTCCTGGAATTAAAACTGTTTTAAGTGCCAAGCATCTAGAGAAAGCAGATCTACTGATGGTTGTCACATGATCTGGGATATCAATAGATGTAATACCAGAGTTTAAAAAGCAAGAATCTGGAATAATTATGAGATTTGGCGGTAATGTAATTTGTTTCAGATTTTCTGTGTGAGCAAAAGCATAACCTCCAATTGTTGCAACAGAAGGAGGGATAGTTATTGATGTGCATCTTGCACTGATAAATGCTCCTGCATTAATATTTGTGACTCTTGAATCAATTACGTAACTAGAAGTAGAATCTGCTGCAAAAGCTAAAATAGACGTATAATCTTTTGAATAAACTGCATGAAGATCATCCTCGAAGTTTTTATTGTTTTGATGTACTTTAATAGTTTTTAATGTTGGAACATCCTGCAGAAAAGTTCCAATAATTGTGGATACTGATTCAGGAACTGTAAATTCTATTAATCTCGTACTAATAAAAGCATTATTCCAAAGCTGTTGAAGTTTTGAACCTTCTTTAAACGTAATCGATGTTAATGTCTCCATATTTCCGAGACCATTATCATATATCATCAAAACAGAAGCAGGAATTACTACTGATTGGAGTTTCATTGAAGAAAATGCATATTGCATAATGTTTTGAAGTCCTTCGGGTAAAAGAAGTTCTGTGACAGAGGAGCATTTACAAAATGCATTTTCTTTGATAGTGATAAGTTTTGTGCACTGCGATAAGTCAATTCTTGTAAGTTTCGTACATGAATAAAATCCATATGATCCTATTATTTTGATTTGTGGATTAGATTCAAAAGAAAATGACTGCATTGTATCTCTGCAATACAAAAAGCAATATTCGCATTCATTTTTACCATAGATTTCAAGGCAATTCCGACTAATAATAAGGTCACGATCAGACATTTTAACATCTTTGAGGAGAGTGCCTGAATTATAATAGAATTCACTTCGGATTAATGTCATTGGAGAAAAGTTGAATTCAAATTAATTTCAAATTGCATTCTTACTTTATTGAATACCTCGGCATCCACTGGTCATTTATGGCCTGAATTTTTTTGGTAATATGCGTTTGTGTGTTCAGGATTTGTTGAATTGATGATTATTTTTTTTTGACACTTTTTGGACATCAAAACCTTTTTTTCCTTCTAGCTTTCTATTTAGTGAATAGAATCGGCTTCTCGCGTGAGATGATGTCATATCGGGAATCACCCAAACACTTGCATATCCACTCTTAATTATTTCACAAATCATATTTGTTCATGGACAAAAATCATATTTTTAAAGAGAATTCTTTCCGAATTGGATATTAAAGTAATATTGTCATGAGTAAAGACGAAATATCTTATTCATACTTAATATAAGATTATTTGAAATATAAGTTGAGCTTTTCCTTTCATATAGTACAAATATCGATCTCATAACTATAAGAATGTAGTTGAACTTCCTCTTTCACTGAAATATATTTATAAATAAACAAATGTTAAACATTATTACTTTGAAAAGTATTAAAGTCTATTAATTTTATGACATTTGTCTTTCCAAACGTTATGTTTGTAGTTTTAATTGGTGAGTGTATGATAACAAAGATTAATTCTGAAAATAATTAAACAAAATTTATACTTTATAAATAAAAACAATACAAACAAATATAAATATATATAAATATCATTACATATCTGATATACGTTGGAATTCATTAAGAAATTCTGATGCAATCTCGCAAATTGTTTCGTTTTGATTATTATAAGCATCATCTTCAGCAATCTCCATGAAATTAAGATCATTAAGCATATCAACGTAATGTTTAGCGTTTTCTGATAAATTCAATAGTTTTCCGAAGATAAAATAAATATTTTGTTTATTTTCCTCGGATTGAGAGAATTCAACCAGTTGCTCAATAAAGTATTCATCAAAAACTTGTTCTATTGTTTCGTTATCAAATAAATCCATTGCTTGAAGTATTAAACTGATAATTCCTTGTTTTGTAAGGAAATTTCCTTCAGAAAAGACCTTCTGATAGTCAATTTCTTGTAGTAGTTGCCATGTATTTGGAGCTAACTCTGATTGAGCAATAGAATGTGAAGCAAAACAAAGAATTGCGCGAGATACGACTTCTTGGTCAGTATAAGTCATCATTGGACGCAGAACATCAAATATTCCATATATTCTAAGCATAATAGCAATCGAAGAGTTGAAATTCGAGTAAATTTTGAAAAGATCTAAAATTACTGTTACAATTTTCAATTCTTCCCTTTGAAAAGCGATGATTAGTGTCTTATAGATCAATTGCAATGGTGGAGGATCGGAATTGGTCAAGTATGCTGAAACGGCATCGCAAAGTTTTGGAGCTAAAAATTTATAATCAGAAGCTATCTTAGTTATAGTAAGGAGGATATCGTATTTAAATTCTTGAGTATCATTGTTGTCTAGATTTCTTGCTAAAATAGGAGTTTGACGCCGAATTAAAGTTAAAAATTCAGAAACTTCCAAATTCTCATTCAAAAGCAAAATTGCATTGAATTTTTGGTATTCTTCGGACTCTGATATCAAATCGAAAGCTAGTTTTTGGAAAAGATTTGTCTCTTTAAGAGTTATGATAAATTCTGGATAATCAATGAGAATGTTTGTGAATAAGTTCAGTAACAAATCAATATCACTATCATCAAAGCCATCTATACTAGAAACAATGCAATTTATGAATTCTTGGCTTAAAAATAAAGATGTGAATTTGTCTGTAGCAGATTGTAGCTGTGACAATACAAATAATGCATTGTAATAATCGATTTGGTTTGATATTAAATTCAATAATTGCTGAAAATGAAGATTTGAAAAATAATTTATTGATTTTTCGGGGTATTCTGTAAGGTATGATTGTAAAATTTCAATTGAATTACTTATTTCTTCTTGATTTTGACTTGATAGCTGTTGAAGAGATAAATTTAGTTTATTTTCATTGAATTGGAATGTTTTCTCTGACTCATCTTCTTCCCTATTACTATTCATGTTATTTATAAGCTTGTTTTTGAATTTTATATCATTTTTTTCTTCAAGATCATCCATCCTAGATTAACTCAATATAAATGAAATAAAATTACATGCATAGTTAGTCTGTGTAGAGACCCAATTATTTCTTAAACAGTAGCTTTCTTTGATTCAAGAAATAATCTTAATTCTTCAATTTTTTCATAATATATGTGGTTTTGAAGTGATAACTTAATTTTACACATGTTTTATGTAGTATGAAGAAAAAATCAAAGTAATTCCGAAAGAAAATTTTATATCAAACATATTATTATTGGATAGAATGAAATATATCAATGTATTATTCTTTGAAAAGTCCTGTTATATCGAATAGCCATAGCCAAAACAATATAGCAGGGATGCAAATGATGGTCGTCCAGAAAACCATGGTTGAAGCAATTCCTTGGCCCAAACCTGTCGATTCAGCAAGTAAATAAGCTACTGCTGCTGTTGGTTGTGCTGTCATTATAACGCATTGCCTTGATAATTTTCCTGGTAATTTCAAAACGTAGCACCAAAGTACAGCCCATGCAGGTGATATTAGATGTCTTATTGCAAGGCAGGAGATGAATTTTATCCATCCGCAAGCAACAAGTGTATGATGGGAAAGAAATACTCCAAAACAGAACAAAGACATTGGAAGCACAACATCACCACCCAATTTTAAGAACTCTGCAACGAATGTTGGCATTGGAAGACCAGTTGCAGAGTAAATTAAACCTGCAGCGTTTCCAAGTAGAATTGGAGAGGTAACAATGCGAATTAGAACGTTTTTAACTTCTGGCCAACCGAATTTTTTTGGTATTTCACCATTTTGGAGTCTTTCTTGATTTTCGAATCCAATTGACCAAATTGCGCTGAGAGTGATGTATGTTGGATTTGTAAGTAGGTCGTTTGCAAGAGTCATGATGGAAACTACACTTGACTCGTTTGGATCCCAAATTGTTTGGAAAATTGGAATTCCTGAGATAACATAGTTAATGTAGCATACTGGCATCAAGCATGTAATGTACGTGTTAAGTTTATCTTTGACTGGTAGTACGAAAATGATTGTTAGCATTAATATGACGCAAACAGCAACTAAAGTGGCTACAGCTAGAGGATAGAAATTTATTTCCTTGAATTTCTTGCTTGCAAGCATGCGTGCAAGAACAGGAAGAAAACAAACACGATATACATAACGATTTAAGACTGCAGCGCCTTCTTTTGTCATGATTTTGAATTTACCGCACATATAGCCTATAAGCATGATGCTAATCATTGCCAATCCTATAGAAACTACGTTTGCATAATTAACCATTATAAAATCTTTATAAAATTTTGAGGACGAACAAATTTTTGAAGTTGCGAAAAAAGTAAGGAAATTATCAACACATGTAGTTGCTATTAATTTTTCTTCCAAATATGATCGCCACAATGATTCTTTGTTTCAGATATTTTTATTCCCATTTTATTGAAAGTTATTACCGCCACATTCCCCATCTGTTTTTGTATTTTAAGCTATTTATCATGTTGTTGATCAATGATTTTAAAGAATCAATTATCATTTCTTTGATTATCAATATTAGATGTGCACTATGAAGAAATTAAATTTAGTGTATATTATTAATTTGGTTCCATTATTTGGATTCGCCTAAACATTTGTCAATAATCTAAAAAAATCAAAAAGAACTTTCAATTTTTCTAAAATTTTTTTGAAATTTAATATTTCACAATGAAAAATGTTAAATTTCTGTTCGTTTTAGCGAATTTGAATATTTTTTGGAAATTCCAAAATCATTACAATGCAAGAATAAGATAGAGTAGGGCTTGTTTCAGCCATTTAGACACATTTCTTCAGAATTTGATATCCGATCTTCATGATTTGTCACGAATGTTTCGCAAACGAGCCACCAACTATGCTAAAATCAGTAATTAATTAAAAGCATATTCCAAAATACATTCATTACTCACCAATTGAAGGAAAGATGTTTTAGATTTAAATCTACAAGTAATTACAAGACTAAATACCAATATCATCCTAACATTCTTGATATTTAGATTATTGTAGGCATAAGTAATTAGTATTTGCTTTTGAAATGAGGTTTATTGAATCTTTATTTTTGGGAATCACTTATAATACTGCTAAAATATTACTTACCAAGATAATGAAATTATTCCATTATGCTTATTTGTCTTTAACTTCATGATTTTTTTTTGATTAGTATTTTCCCGATGAATTGATAACTTTCTCTTGATATTTTATTTTGTCTGACCATATACTTTTAAAATATATCTGTTTCTAAGTTCTTGACTATTCATCTCGTAAACTTAACTTTTTACATGTCAGAATTATTTTTGGTATATTTTTTTTGAGAAAATGAGTGCAAATCAGAGATTAATCACAAGATTAACAAATACGCTTCCACCTAACCTGAAGATTATCGACTATTTGATTCAAAGCAAGCTATCACTTGATGAACCAGCCACAAGAATGCTTCAAGACTTAATTCGAGAAGTTATTGAAGGTTTACCGAGTACAGGAAATTCTACAAAGAAGGCTATTGATCTTAAGGATATTGGCCAATTCGATATTAATAAAATATCAATTTCACAACAGCAACAACAAAAAGATTTACGTCAAATTGTAGAAAATTTAATAAAGGAACTTAAATATGATAATGCCTTATATGAACTTGAGCAAACTCGTTCAAAAGAAACTCTCAAATCTTATGATAAAGAATTCTTTGAAATCTTCTTATTTAAACTTGATTTCAGGCGCGCATTAGTATACGCTGAATCACTTAATGACCCAGAGAAAATTTTCATCACTGCTTTTGCAACAGGAAACTTTGAAAAGGCAAAATCATTATTCTCAAGTATTTCACCAATAATAAATGCTGAAAAATCTAAATACATCACAGTCTACGAACTATTCCAAATGCAGCTCATAGTTTCGTTAATTGAAGATCCTCTTTTAGCTTTTATCGAATTTTACGAGAGAAACAACATCATTCTTTCTAAATACGATTACGATCTTTTCTCAGAGATGTATACCTCCTTAAAAGTACACAATTTCATCAACGCTTTCAACCTTATAAATCAAATCCAAGTTCAAATGTGTTACTCATGCTTTTCAGCACATATTTCAGAAGAAATCGCATCTCGCATCAGATTTAACATATTCACTTCTATTCTACAGTCTTACGGAAGAGTTTCAATCAAAAAATTACATCAAATCACGAACATCGGCCATGAACAGATTATTTCATATACAAGAAGCGCAATACGCTCAGGCAAAGTCTTTGGAAAGCTTGATCTTTGCAATGAAGAGTTTTTCAACCAAAATGAAAATCCACAGTTCCTCAATCGCGAAATCTGCGACAAACTTAAGATATGTGTTCATAAGATGAATCTTTCCCATCAAATTGAGTCGGACATAGCATTAAATGCCGGTTTTGCTATTTAACTCGAGAAATGAGTTATACCAAAATATAATCAATTGTGCTTCATTGTTATTAATGTTCTAAAAGATTTATTTTTTTATTATAAAATATGAAATTTTTATTTTTTAAGAATTTTTTCTGGAATCAACTAAATTTCACTATGTATCCCAAAGATACCACCAAATGCATGAATATTATGCTCAATTTTCATATTATTTATTTCATTTTCAAAACAGTCAGTATGGATTTGGCATTCTATTTTTGCTTGGCGAAAAAACCATTTCAGCTTTACTAAACATCTATATTTATATTTATTATTTTAATTGTTCAATAATTTTTTGATGATTTTCATTCTTACTTAACCTTCATAAATAATTAGCCAATGCAATATACGTCACGTGGTTTGAAAAGCATTTTAAAGTTCATATAAATTTCGCATCAAATTTTCATGTTTTGTATTGTTATTTCTTGGAGGGTAATGCATCTCTTGTAATATTAAATAAGTAATTCTTTATTAAAAAAGTTTATTGTTGGCGGGCACCAGCGCGGCGTGTGAAAACTTCGACACCTTCCATTTCGCCAAGGCCGATAGCGGCAAGCATTTCCTTTGTTTCTGGATCGACGAGGATCTTTGGAACGTTAAGCTTGGAGGTTGTTGGCATCCAGTTATCACGCTTCTCACGCTCCTGTTCCTGGAGCTTGAAAGAGATACCACGAACTGGACCACGCTCAAGACGGCGCATAAGGTGGGTTACGTAGCCGGCGATTTTATTGCGCATGCGCTTTGATGGAATATCAGCAACAGCGTCGCAAACACGCTTGTTGTCCTGGAAATCGAAAGAAAGTTGGCCATAGAAACGTTCGATAACGAGACGAGCAGCTCTCTTTGTGGTCTTTGTACGGATACGACCCATGTTAAAAAGGGAGCCAAAACCGTTTATCGTGGCGCAGCCATCCAAAAATTAAAAAAAAATGTAAGAATTAAACTAAAATTAGATTCAGTATTATTAACCAAAATCAAATATTATCTCAAACGATGTTATTGCCATACAAAATTTCTCAAATCATTTCAAATTCAGTTTTCAAATAGCATAACACAGTGGATAGGTTTCATTTTCTAACAGATCAAAATTCCTTTCTCTGCTCGCATCATTTTGATCAATCAATTTTTTTGAAAAATATCGAATCCATAATAGATCACGATGAGTTAAAATTTCACTCCATAATGCATATTTTAACGACTAATTTTTCATATGCATTTAAAAATAGACTATTGATATATTTTAAGATTGATTCCTGAAATATTTCAGAAATACCTTATCACTCACTGGATTATCTCTTACACATTAAAAATACAGCTTTTAAAACCATAAATATATATATGAAAACCCGATAAAAGTCAATTTACAACAAAACCAAAAATAACAACATTTATTACTTCACCATAAGAGGCCAGTAAAACCTTTGAAATTATGAAGCCTTTGAACAGACTTTTCTTGAGAATTATCGATCTGTTCATTCAAAATCTGAGGTTCTATCTGGTGATGAGGCGAGAATATAGAAGACTTCAAAATACTGATATTAAAAATATTAGAAATTCCATTCGAGCTTGCAAGTTCGTGAATAGATGGGAGCGAGAAAAGACGATTTCCTGAATTTCCAGCATTTTTGTCTGACAGAGAATCGCTTGGTGCAGGATTCTGCTTAGGTGGCTCAGGCTCTGATTCTTCAGAATGATTTTTGTTAACAAGATGAAGTTGTTGAGCAAGAGCAATTCCTTTGTTCACAAGCTGTGACCACCTGTTCTTAATATTAGCTGATGATCTTTTTGGAAAGAATTGAGCAATGTGGATCCATTTTTTACCAAATAACTTCTGTTTCTCAATTAAAAGTTGATCTTCTTGAGGAGTCCACTTATCATTAGCTAATCCAGGGGCTAGATAGTTCAGATATCTCTCACGACACTGGCGTGGTGACCTTGTTCCCATTAACGAAGAAATTGTCTTCCAATCAGTAGAATAGATCTGGACCAGATTGTGTAAACGGGCATCTTCCTCAGGAGTGAAAACGTTTCGCTTCAGCTTGATCTTTTGCGTTATTCCCTCTGCCATTAAAAATATAATATCAAATACTTTCAATTAGCGGAATTGTTTTTCAAATTCAATTATTGTCAATTTTTAATCAGCAGATTTGTTGAAATCTTATTATTTAACTGAAATTTTAAATAACCTCGTTAAAAACACCGATATAAATTTGAGAGAACTCAAAGGGATGATTATTGAATGGATAAATAAATTTATTTGGTTACATGTATACATATTAAAATACAAAACATATTTCAAAATCCCGATTAAATTCAATAGTACAATTGAGAAGGCAAACCCAAATTTTAGCTAAAAGTGACAGGGAAAAAAAAACGTTTAGTATTAAAAAAAAGACCGATGAGAGCTTCGTTCGAAATATAGAGGGAACTGAGAATGCGCAACCATTCTCAGGGAATATTGGATGCTATTCCCGTTCCCTCTGTATGGAAAATTGAGGTTTTCAAAGGGAGTTAAAATAATATCAAATTTATACTAATTTACTTCAAAATACAAAAGTATTTGACAGCTAAAATTAGTTACTTTAGCAAGCCTATCAATACCCTTTACGATTATTGTTACTTTTTCGAAATAAAAGTAAAAACAAATTTATATACTAATTTACTTCAAAATACAAAGTATTTGACAGCTAAAATTAGTTACTTTAGCAAGCCTATCAATACCCTTTTACGATTATTGTTATTTTTGAAATAAAGTAAAAAAAATTTATCTAATTTACTTCAAAATACAAAAGTATTTGACAGCTAAAATTAGTTACTTTAGCAAGCCTATCAATACCTTTACGATTATTGTTACTTTTTCGAAATAAAAAGTAAAACAAATTTATACTAATTTCTTCAAAATACAAAAGTAATTGACAGCTAAAATTAGTTACTTTAGCAAGCCTATCAATACCCTTTTTACGTATTATTGTACTTTTTTCGAAATTTATAATTATATTAAATTTTATTTATCTAAAAAATTTTCTTTTTTTCTTATAAAATTATAATAATGTTATTTTTATATTAATTTATTCATAATTTTGTATTATTTTATAATTTCATTAAAATTTATACATATTTGGTCTTTTTTTCTACATATATATCTTATTCTCATTGATATATACATGATAAATAAAATTCATAAAACATTAAAAATCAAAAAATTAGATGAACCTTGGCAATTAAACTTTATTAAGGTCAGGTAAGTGGGGCCTCCAGGCGCGTTGCGCCCTCTAGCCCTGAAGATGTTTAGTATAACTTTGTCCGGACAAGTAAGGGTCTATCGTCGCTACAGGAAAAGTTACAGGCGTTCCAAGGAAGTATACTTTGAGAAGCCTTCTTCTGGGTCGAAAACATTATATAATGTTTCGCTTTTCACAAATTATATATGTTTTCATGTTTTGTCACTTTTCTGTCACTTTTCAGGAAAAACATTATATAATGTTTCGCTTTTCACAAATTATATATGTTTTCATGTTTTGTCACTTTTCTGTCACTTTTCAGGAAAAAACATTATATAATGTTTCGCTTTTCACAAATTATATATGTTTTCATGTTTTGTCACTTTTCTGTCACTTTTCAGGAAAAAACATTTTTATTATATATAAATGAATTTTACAAAACAGCCGTTACAAATCTACAAATGTTAGACACATTCGGTAGTTTCTTAAGTTCTCTCAATAGAATATCTTTACATCTAAATGTTAGACCATTCGGTAGTTTCTTAAGTTCTCTCAATAGAATATCTTTACATCTACAAATGTTAGACCATTCGGTAGTTTTCTTAAGTTCTCTCAATAGAATATCTTTACATCTACAAATGTTAGACCATCGGTAGTTTCTTAAGTTCTCTCAATAGAATATCTTTTACATCTACAAATGTTAGACCATTCGGTAGTTTCTTAAGTTCTCTCAATAGAATATTTTACATCTACTCTTATTTCCAAAGAAGGGTAACGGCTGTTTTGTAAAATTCATTTATATATAATAAAATGTTTTTCCCTGAAAAGTGACAGAAAAGTGACAAAACATGAAAACATATATAATTTGTGAAAAGCGAAACATTATATATATGTTTTTTCCTGAAAAGTGACAGAAAAGTGACAAAACATGAAAACATATATAATTTGTGAAAAGCGAAACATTATATAATGTTTTTCCTGAAAAGTGACAGAAAAGTGACAAAACATGAAAACATATATAATTTTGTGAAAAGCGAAACATTATAATAATGTTTCGACCCAGAAGAAGGCTTCTCAAAGTATACTTCCTTGGAAGCCCTGTAACTTTTCCTGTAGCGACGATAGACCCTTACTTGTCCGGACAAAGTTATACTAAACATCTTCAGGGCTAGAGGGCGCAACGCGCGCTGGAGGCCCCACTTACCTGACCTAAAGAGAACATAGAAAAATATATTGAGGGTATAGAGTTTGTGAGATGTCATTGGACAGAGTTGTATGAAAAATATAAAGACAAGGAAAATATTTTCTTTATAGTGGACCCGCCGTTCTATAACACATGGGATTTTCAATACCAAGTAGACTGAACTTTGAGAGACTCTTTAGAAACTTTAGACGTTTTACATAACTGTCCATGCTTTTTACTTTACATCCGATAAAAGTGGTTTGGAAACCGTTATGAGATGGTTAGAGGACATACATGACAAAACATTGACGAAGAAGTCTTGACAAAACATTTACGAAGAAATCATGACAAAACATGTACGATGAAATCATGACAAAACATGTACGAAGAAGTCTTGACAAAACATGTACGAAGAAGTCTTGACAAAACATGTACGAAAGTTTGACAAGTTTACGAAGAAGTTTTGAACAAGTCTTTACGAAGAAGTTTTGACAAAGTCTTTACGAAGAAGTTTTGACAAAGTCTTTACGAAGAAGTTTTGACAAAGTCTTTACGAAGAAGTTTTGACAAAGTCTTTACGAAGAAGTTTTGACAAAGTCTTTACGAAGAAGTTTTGACAAAGTCTTTACGAAGAAGTTTTGACAAAGTCTTTACGAAGAAGTTTTGACAAAGTCTTTACGAAAGAAGTTTTGACAAAGTCTTTACGATGAAGTCTTGACAAAGTCTTTACGAAGAAGAAGTCTTGACAAAACATATACGAAGAAGAAGTCATGACAAAGTCTTACGAAGAGTTTTGACAAAGTCTTTACGAAGAAGTTTTGACAAAGTCTTTACGAAGAAGTTTTGACAAAGTCTTTACGAAGAAGTTTTGACAAAGTCTTTACGAAGAAGTTTTGACCAAAGTCTTTACGAAGAAGTCTTGACAAAACATATACGAAGAAGTCTTGACAAAACATTTACGAAGAAATCATGACAAAACATGTACGATGAAATCATGACAAAACATGTACGAAGAAGTCTTGACAAAACATGTACGAAGAAGTCTTGACAAAACATATACGAAGAAGTCTTGACAAAACATATACGAAGAAGTCTTGACAAAACATATACGAAGAAGTCTTGACAAAGTCTTTACGAAGAAGTCTTGACAAAACATATACGAAGAAGTCTTGACAAAGTCTTTACGAAGAAGTTTTGACAAAACATATACGAAGAAGTCTTGACAAAGTCTTTACGAAGAAGTTTTGACAAAACATATACGATGAAATCATGACAAAACATATACGAAGAAGTCTTGACAAAACATATACGAAGAAGTCTTGACAAAACATATACGAAGAAGTCATGACAAAACATTTACGAAGAAGAAGTTTTGACAAAACATATACGATGAAGTCTTGACAAAACATATACGAAGAACAAAGTGAAAGTAGTGGCAATGAAGGAAAAAGAAGAGTTAAAAACTCAGTCAGGAAGAAAGTAAAGCTTGGTCCACGTGGGTTCTATTATGACAAATAAATCCAACTATTCTATATTTTTACCCATATGAAATGTACGCCGCTCAGAATATAACGCCAACAGTTTTGGATGCCATGAATGGAAATGTTTCCGAATGGTATAACGAATGCGACAATGCCATTAGAAGGTCAGAAATAGTTCCTGACTTACGAATTACAACTGTGTTTCTTATGGAATGTAGGTGAGTTTGGTGAAGGTTTTCAACAACAGTAGATATGTCTTGCGACAGGTTTCATATTATTTCTATTGACAACTCTTTCTTATACGTGGAACAAGCATTGAAATAAAACCTTCTGCCAAGTTGTCTGACAAGAAAGTTGCAATGATTTTCTATGTCGATACCAATATGCTCCAGAAGTTTTCATGGATATAAGATATATTCTAACTCTGACTTAGTTCAAACAGTAACATGGGCAAACTATGAATGGTTCGCTTTGAAGAAACTCAGTACAACCACAACTAGAGAACAAACAGACCAGTATGCACTATTGAGAAAATAAGAAGACTTGACCCTAAACGTTCCAGGTTTATGTTGACCTTTCTGGACAAACTGCGCAGCAGTACCAAAGTAAAACTGAAACTTAGAGTTCCTTTGTCATCTTTCCTCATCTCAGGTTTTTAAGATACTTGCCAAACTGGCAGAGAAAATTTTTATCGAACTTACTCCAAGCAAAAATAACTTAGTCATTGCACCAACGCAAGACCATTCACTCTTACAGACGTAGAGGAACAAATAAAACGTCATTCGCCGATTTTGCAAAGACAAAGTTGACTTAGACTTTGTTTCTCAAACCTCAACATCTGAAGTAAAGTATTATTTTCAATGCTTGCTGAACTGCTTGGGACCCAGTAGGTTCACATTGCGAACAGTTTGAATGCAAGAGAATGAAAGCAGACTTGCAGTCTATATGTTGGACCAGATATTTCAAATGCTTTAGCTGCCAAATATATTGCAGTTCCACTTATGTTCCCTATACACCAAATATCTGTCAAAGACTTTGCAGGTGAAGTTGGAAACCAAAATCCAGGACCGCAGGTGCAAGAACAGATATTGCTTTAACAACTGCAATGAAACATGCAGATACTATGTTTGTACTGTTCAGACGAACTATAAATGACTATTCTTGTTTCTACAACCCCGTATTAAATATCATAATAAACATAGATGGCAAATATTATCCAAGAGAAGAATATTCTACAGTTGAAGAATATGAGGTCATACAACTTGACATTAGATGCTATGAACTTAACAACAACTTCACAACAACCATTAACCCTGAAATGCAAAGTTCTATTATGCCATATGTGAAAGTATGACCATACAGGAAGTCAAAAACTCAATATACAAATGGAGACCGTTCAAATTTTGGCTTGGATTCCATTTCTGACTCAGAAGACTTTATGGGTGTATTTCAACTGTTGGTACTGTACAAATACAATATACTGGTGACAGAGACGGTCATATGAACTGAGAGCAAAAAGTTTACAAGACCAATAGCACTTTTCACGGAAGATGCCTTTTGAAGATTCGTTCGATGAAACTGCTGGGGCTCCTCAGATTGGCATAACGACAGTTCCATCGAGCAGATTTTGGCAGCAGGTCAGTAAGTTGTTCTTGAACTGACTTCTCTCGTCAAATATTGACAAGTACGCCAGTTTGACAATAAATTTGTATTATAAACTTTCCTTTAGAAATATCTGTAAGTTTGAAGTTATATTTTTGTCTGCTTCAAAACTTTCACATTTCAGTTATACAACTTTCTTTGCTTTATGAAAATATTTTGGTTCAGCAAAAGACTGCTATTCTATAAACATTTTCCATTGTTTGTATAAAGAACTATTCTGTCAATGTATTTGTATTGTTTGTGTGTGTAAACTTTTTGTTCTGCTTCAATTCGAAGAGATATCCGAATAGTCCATATTTTTATTCGAAGTAAAATGTCATTTCCGAAAAATAGAAGCGTAAGTGTTTCAAAAGGTTAATGGCGGTGGCAGATGTAAGTTAAATTCACCAACTCAAACAAACAGTCAAAGTTGTTATTGTCAATGTCAAAGAAAGAGAGTTGAAGTGGGAAACCATACGAAGACCAAGATGGTATAACAATAGTTCCTGTAAAAAGAACAACCAACATACCCTGAAGTTAGAGCAGACTTAAGTTCTGTTGCAGATATTCGAAATGACTACCAACAACTGAAAAACAAACTTCAAACTCAGGAGAAGATTTGTCAGCTTTAGGTATAATGTTAAACTTGGTCGAACACAACCTGTAAAAGTGAATCATATGTTCATGCACCTCATGAAGTTTTGAAAGCTATTGAAACTTTTGACAGAGGCAGACGATATAAACATCAAAGAAATAGAACCCACGTTAGTTGCTGTGGTGTTTTCATATAATGTCATTGACAAGATATACGTTATGAAAGGAGGTGAAACGTTGAATTAAAGTATAGTTTCCAGACGTTATAAAAATATTTGACGACCACAACATTTCATTAAAATTTATTTGCTAAGTAAATGGCAGAAGACATAGTGGTTTTACTATTACGACTAAAAACCCTGAGTATATAATTCTATAACAACAACTTACAAAGTCTCAAGGACGATATTGTAAACTAACCTTACACAATGACGACTAAAGCTTGTTTTTGCTCTTTTGACACCAGAAGATCTTTATTGTTGTGAATGCTAAAAAATACTGCCTTTAGAGATACTTACTTCAGATATACCACCAACAAGGTTTTGTTGACTATTTAATACTTTTAAGGACGAGTGTAACATGTTGCTGCAACTAAGGCAGGTTTCATATGTTGGATGTCCGACTGAGTTTACTAAAACAATATGAGCTATAATACAAAATTATTATCTGGTTTTACTACAACAGTTTCCTATAACAGGAAAAGGTGTCATACAAGAATGTCTATTCCATTGACTTTAAAGTACACCTTTATTTTATAATATTGTTTCAAACTTAGTTCAAAGTGTTATTCGAATGTCGACAGAAACTACTATGACAAAAGATACTATGCGTATAAACAAACTTTCTCGCTGGTTTCCTATTGTTCATTCGAATGCAGAATTTTCAAGCTTTAGTAAACTCAAACACTTTAGCAAACATAACTTAACTTAGTTGACGCAAACTTTGTTCCTGTAAACTTTTATGTCCTATTATCTGCTTCAATGACGAGAGAAGTTTCGAATTGGAAGATGCATTACTGGTGAAGTATTGTATACTTAGTCGTCAAGAACAACTTCAACAACAAAGTAGCTCAAGACACAAATGCAACAAAATACTCAAGAACACAAATGCACAAAGCAACAAATAGCTCAAGAATAAAAAAAATATTTTTTTTATTTTATAAAAATGTCAGAATAGATGTTTCAGATTTTTATGACCCCAAGCATTCAGAAATATGTTCCATTCTGAGACTATAACAAAGCAGTCGAGAGATTTGAAAAACGGTTTAGTCATTTATGTCGACTTTCTTGCCTCCAGAAATGTTAGATGTTAAAGATGGGATGTAGTTGAACAATCCGTTAAAGCGACAAAATAGTTTCAGACAAGAATGTAAACGATAACTTAAGAAAATAAAAGTGCGTACAAGTTGGCATGAATGTTATGCTTGGGAATGCTTATTGGCAAGTTAGAGATTTCTCAGTTCGGGTATACAAATTCTAATAGACTTTCTCGGCAAACTTCTATTCTAATCTTCATCTGTGATTATAAATCGAACAAGTAAATGAGAAAGAAAATATTATAGAAGCTTGGTTAGACATGTCAAAGAATTTATATGCAATGGAAACGAAAGAGTCTATGAGTATACTATAGATTGTTTGCATATACATCTTACAACATTCCAACTGCTATAAAATTGAAAACTGCTCTCATTATAATTTGGAAACAAGAACTGGTAAAGAACAAGTTCATTTTACAAGATTTTGTGCAAACTGTAGAAGTTATCGCACCGAATATGACAAACTTAGAGAACATAGTTCGTTGGAAGTTAACTCTCACCATAATAGAGAATATGAAATTATAGTATTACGAAACTTCAAGTATAGATATCAATCAAAAGTTTTTGAAACTCAGATGCCTTTGAGTCTTATAAAGACAAAGTTGGAGTTGTGAAGGTGTCAAAAATAATATAAAGACCAAGAGTTTGTGAAAATGTTGCAAATTCATTATGTGCTTTCAAACAATAGTGTTAGCGATGAAGTAGAAAGTTCTGACAGAAAGCCTAGTCCGGCATACGTCGAAGCTCATATGCAAGATACAGAATTTTTGGACGACTAGCAGAAAACTTTGACATCTGACTTTAACAACCACTTGTTCTCATAATTTTATGACATTAGATATTTCAAAGTTTCAAATCAAGACAATTCCACATACCGAAGGAGAGACAAACATTGTTAGAAGAAACAAGAGTGTATAATGAACTGTTCATAGATGAAAACTGACTTTGGTGTTATGATGAAAGGTCATTGTTTACCGATTCGTATAAACAATATGTCAAGGATATGGTTACATGACAGCGTCTAAACGAAACATTCTGGCAAATGTCAAAGTCTTTTAGATGTCAGATGGTGTATATCAAGAAAAATTTTTCTGAGTAATTTTTAAAAAAATATTTTTTTTTATCCGATAAAAGATTGCAAAATTCATCTCAGTAAACAGTACATGTCAGACTTAAAGAAGAACTAGCACATTCACAATTTTGAATGTTTACTTCTACCATTTTTGAAAAGTCTTCATTCAGCAAAAGTTTGAACATCGAACCGTTAAGTTTGCTGTTGTGACTAAAAAATGGTGCAAAATTTGAAGACTTAGACATAGAAGGTTTGTTAGCAGTCAAAGAAAGTTTGACGAAGGTTCTCAAACTCGAAGAAGTAAAGCAATACAAACTTGTTATACCTTATGAACCAAAGAAAGCAGACGACTATGAATATTATGAGTCATAAGATAGTTGAAGTTCAAGTAAATTGAGTAAAAAGATTTAGAGTCTAAGCCAGTTGTTTCTCCTAAAGAAAAGAGAACATTGACATGAAGCACAGAAGTTTCTAAAAATAAAATTTTATTTTACATGTCAAATTTCTTCTTCCTCTGCTCTGGTTCAGGTTCTTTCTTCTTT
This sequence comes from Trichomonas vaginalis G3, assembly GCF_026262505.1. Taxonomy (NCBI): domain Eukaryota; phylum Parabasalia; order Trichomonadida; family Trichomonadidae; genus Trichomonas; species Trichomonas vaginalis. Next base: position 15,774,014 of record NC_067204.1, on the reverse strand, counting down.
CTTCTACTTTCTTCTTATCTTTTCCTCTTCTTCTTTTCTTTGGTGGAGTATTTCAACTTCTAGAACACTATTTTTTGTAAAATCTTTGTCCTTTAATAGCTCTTCATTCCTGTTTATCTATTATCTTCAAGAACGTCGCTGTGTGCTTCTCTTTGCATTCTAAGAATTTTTGTTGGACTTCATCTCCAAGAGCGTGCATCTCTGTAACAAGTCTGTATTGACAATTTTAAGACTTCTCTGCTTAATGTTTTAGTGGTCTCTTGTATATTCCCAGAAACAGAACTTTAGAAACAAATTCCACCTTTCTTGTTTATCACTATGTAAGATTTTATGTCGACAGATGTTTGCTGTCGAAAAGCTTGTCTCGAATATAGATAGCGGAATGCTAGAACATTTTCTAAAAGCAATAGAAATTTTAATTTTTCTAAAAATTGTGTTAGAAAAAAAGTTTGCTACATTGACAAGAAATTTGAAATGTTTTAAACAAGAACAAGAGGAAGTTTGGAAAAATCTCAGATAAAACCCATAAATGACAAGTTTCTTATTTGCTCATAATGGGTAATAGTTACAGGTCTAATTGCACACTGGTCGGGTAGACTTCACTTATCTTAAAGTGGCTGCCACAACAAGAACTAGAGAGAAGAACCCATTCTATGAGTTGTTGTCTTTGTAGTGACTTCTGGTCAATTTGACCAAACCGTCAATCGTTCAAAGATATTATAAAAGAGTTAAGTTAGTATGTATAAGTGGGTTAGGGAAACTTGAGTTGTTAGATTTGGATAAAAGTACCAAAGAAGAGTTTTGAAGTATAAATGCTATAAATGAGTATGTCAATTCGAAGTTTAAAATCCAAATGAGGAAATGCAGAAATTAGAGAAGAAACACTTCAGAAACAAACGAAAGAGATAGAATACATTTCGAAGAAATTGCAATCTTACGAATTGGAAAACTACCCTCATAGATGTCTTCTTATCTTAGATGATTTCTCTATCCTTGTTAAAGAACAGAGAACAAGATGTGCGAATTCTTAAGAAGCTCAGACCACTTTAACATCTCAGTTGTCATTGTGTACAGACAGAAAGAGTTTTAAGTAAGGATGAAAGAGATACTTACTGACATGTACTTTCCCGGATTGTCGAAGACGATTTCATGGAACTTATGAAGAGTCCATGGCAGGTAAGTTTGACAGACATGAACTATGGGAGAAGTACAAAGTCATACAAGACCTCATACTTCTTCAGAATTCATATCTACGCAAACAAAGTTCAAATTGTAAAAGCAAGCGTAAAAATGTAAGTGTTAGTCTTAGTCTGTTGTGGTCTGCGGCTTGTCGGTTCTCTGGCTTTGGAATGACTCGTGGTGGTACGTCGGACAATTCGTTTGTGTCTGTCGAAAATATTTTTCCTGTGGAAGGAAGACTTTTCTGTTGGAAAGAAATCCAGTGTCGGGGAAATTTTTTTCCTGTCGAAGGAAAAATTTTTTTCTGTGTCGAGACCAAAAAGTTCTCCAATTTCGAAAATTTGAATGGTTACGGAGAACAACAGAAATTTTTTTCCTGTTGGAAGGAAATTTTTTTCCATTGACAGGAATTTTTGTCAGTGTCGGAAATCATTTTTCCTGTCGGAAGGAGACTTACTGTCGGAAGACTTGAATGCCAGAAGGATTGAATTCGAAGGAACTTAATTTGAAGAGCTGAATGCGAAGGGACTGGACGATTTGACAAGACCAATTACTATGAGCTACTGACCATCTGAAGTCAAGCTTGAAAAATAAATGGTTCATTACTCTACTTGTTTGAAGTTGTCAAAATACTCTGTATTTTTTTCTTTCATAGGCAAATCTCTTGGAAGGTAAGAATTGTACAACCTTTAATATCATAGTGTGTTTGAGGTAACGTATCTTGAACTATTTGTTTCACATCTTCATTTGGTGTCATTGAAATCGGTAAGTTTTCGCGATAGAACCAATTTCTGTCAGATTTGTAAATCTTAGCAAGGTCGTAAAAGCTTTTGTGTTTTTTCTGACTAATGCAACATACCATATTCTTTCATTCATTTTCCATCTCTTAACTATTATAATCTCATTGTGATTCTCTTATATTTGTCTTCTTCCTTTCCTTTTGGTACCGAACGTGGTATTCTTTCTGAGGCTTTTGTCTTTGGATTCAATGATTATCTTTTGCATGAGTTTCTTTTTTCCATCTCTTCACGTTCTTGTCTATGAATTTCATCTAACAATCATGCAAAATATAACAAGCATAACGAGGTGAAGCCACACTTCAACAGCATTTAACAAGAAGTCTATGTGCAAATACCAGCCCTCTCAAACCAGGAGCCAAATTCTTGCGATTTTTCATACGGAAGTTCTACCCGCGGTTTCCTCGGTGCATACATATGAGGATAATTCTTCCTAAAAGTTCTTTGTCTTTGGTTTTCAAACCAATGATGTGCTTGCTTTGTAGAACGAAGAGCATTCAAAATACTTTGCATCGGTACATATCGTCTTTGACCGAACGAATGAGACGTACTGTTTGTTATACTGTATGTACTACATTTCTTCATTTATGCTTCATGAACGATAGCAGTTGTTGTGTTCTCTGTTGTTTCATATCTGTTTCTAACATACAAAATAAAAAAAATATTTTAAAAATTAGCGTTTTTTCTGACTTTCACAAAAGACCAAAAAATAACGCTTTACAGATGTATTTTCAGCAACTTCGTCAAATATTTAATAGCTTATCTATCTCATCTACTTCAAACGTTTCTTACCTTTCGTGGGCACCAATAATCATTTTCTCAAACTTTTCAATAAGTTCGTTTCAGCAGCTTCTCATATCGTAACGAACACAACCTTTACTCTATTACTATACTGTCATTCTTGAGTTATATTATATGTCTTCCTATCTTATATCTCTTCTTTGTATTGAAGTCCTTCGTTTCTAACGATGTTAAAGTATAGCCCTCACGCAACGTTCCGTATCGAATGAACCATATGTTATGAAGTTTAATCCAAAAACTGGTGCTAAACCATAACAAACTATTGCGTATAGCAAAACTTTGTCGACTGAGATCATGCTTTGTTCCATAGAAGTGCTTACCGATATCATACAGCTTCAGGATTTTTGTCAAAATTTCTCGAGTAGAAGCATATCTAACCCACGGGGATGTTTTCCTTTACCAGATAGTGTTTTAGATATGTCTGAAACAAGAATATTTGTTGATTTCTTTGAGTATGCTACGGTTAAATCACCAATTCAACCCAATTGGTGTCATTGTCTATCTTCAACTGTTTCAAACTCAATGTTTGTCATTTTCTGTTTCTTACATACAAGATAAAAAAAATTTTTTAAAAAAAACTAACTTATTTTCTTTATCTTCTGTATCTTAAGGAATCACGATTTCATGTAAAAAGAATTGATTTCAGGATTTTTTACGAAGTGTCAAAGTTCTTCGTAAAAAATAAACATGTTATATAATGAAATTTGTCATTTTTTCACATTTTCATGAGTTTTAGTGACCCGAATAAAATCGGTCCGCAAATTTTTACTATTTTCATGTATAAAAATTATAGATTCAATAGGAATTTTTTACGAAGTGTTAAATGTCATCTTCGTAAAAAGGATAGACATATTTGAATGTCATTTTTTCACGATTTCAGGTTTTTGACGAAGGGTTAAATTTCTCTTCGTAAAAAAAATAACAGTTATATAAGAAAATTTGTCATTTTTCACGATTCTAGGGATTTTTTTGACGAAGTGTTAAAGTTCTCTTCGTAAAAATAACAGTTATAATGAAATTTGGTCATTTTTTCACGATTTCAGGATTTTTTTGACGAAGTGTTAAAGTTCTCTTCGTAAAAAAAATAACAGTTATATAAGTGAAAATTGGTCATTGTTTTCACGATTTCAGGGATTTTTTGACGAAGTGTTAAAGTTCTCTTCGTAAAAAATAACAGTTATATAATGAAATTGGTCATTTTTTCACGATTTCAGATTTTTTGAGAAGTGTTAAAGTTCTCTTGTAAAAAAATAACAGGTTTTATAATGAAATTGGCCATTTTTTCACGAATTTCAGGGTAGATGTTTTTAGGTGGAACCAGGTCCTCGGTCCTCGTTCACTAACATCTTTTGAAAATGAATGGTGACAACCATGACATTTGACAAAACACAAGGACAATAACTTCTTCGTATATTTTTGTCATGATTCATATCGAAATGAGTAAATGTTTTTCACCTCTTGATTCATGAGGGTCTCCAGCTCCCCTCGGTCCCTCGGTCCCTCAGTCCAACTAACACTTTTGAAAATGGTGAAAACATGACATTTTTGACAACAACACAGAATAAAACTTCTTCCGTAATTTTTGCCATGCATTTCATCGAAATGAGGTAAATGTTTTTGGTCATTGATTTCATCAAAATGAGTGTAATCAGACAAAAATATATTTAGGTACCATAGTTTAGATCTAACCTGTTTTCACGTTTCACATGGTCTAAAACTCAAAACTCATAAATTTGTTGCTGAATTCAGCAAAAAATAATGTAGTGGAAGTGGTCATCCACCTCTTTTTCTCACCTGTTTTTTCACAAAACGTTTTAACATGGGTAAACGTTATGAATTCGTGAGACCTAAACAGTTTGGTATGCGTTCTATTCTTCACGAAGATATAAAGTTTTCACAATATTGAACTGTATCTTTTTATACTTCTTCTTGAGTCAGATAGAAGAAATCTGTCGCTAGTTGATAGTTTTTGTTCGAGAATGCTAACATGTCCATTTTATTTCTGCTGGCTTCTGCTTCTTTCTTTAATCGCATAGTCTTTCTATTCTTCTATCTCTTTGACGAGTAGTTATATCTCCTAATTGCTGCTTACATTTAGAACATTGCGGTTCATTTTTGCGTTATATACCTGAAATAAACCTGATAAACAACTAAGGCGTCAATGTTTTCCTTTCATCAAACATAGCGGTTTTATTGTTTGTTCCATACTTTGCCTCTTCTATCTTTATCTCTTATTTCCAAACACATTCAGCGCAACAACGAAACAGAAGTTGGTCGTAGGTCTTAAATTCTTCAGATTTATATATGTCAGAAACATTCTTATATACCATGTCGCAATCTTTGTCCATAACTTTATGGTTGCAATGAAAACCAAGGAATTCATAATTTACCTTTCGTATGAACTTCTTTATTTCTACTGAGTCAGTTGGTTTCACTTCAATTTCGTCAAATTCAGGAATAGTGCGTTTTTGTTGTTGGATTTCAGGTAGTTTAGGCAAATGGTCAATAATGTCCTGCATTTCATAAAGATACTGTTCATTTTCTTCATCCTGTGCGGTACAGTCTAAATTACTTGTTAAAAGTTCTTGCTTTATCTTCTGGATTTCTGTTTCAAAAGTATATGAAGAAGGAATGAAGCTTTTCATCTCTACCAACATTGACGTAGGATTCATGACTAACGAGTTTGGTGCTGTTGTTTGAATTGTTGTTGTGCCGATTGTTGAAATCATATCTTTACATACAAGATAAAAATTTTTTCTTAGAAAAAAATTAGCGTTATTTTTCTTTCATAAGGAAAATGTCAAAAATTCATGATTTTCGAGAGTTTTAGACCATGTTAGAAAAGTGGTTAGAAAACGTGTTAGATCTAACCATCTACCCGACATTCTCGTCAAATACAAAAAAATGACACTTTTTCATTATATAACTGTTATTTTTGACGAAGTGAAGTTTTACACTTCGTCAAAAAAATCCCTGAAATCATATCTTTTATACAAAAAAATGACACTTTTTCATTATATAACTGTTATTTTTGACGAAGTGAAGACTAACACTTCGTCAAAAAAATCCCTGAAATCATATCTTTTATACAAAAAAATGAAGAATAAATAAAATAAAACTAACTTTATTTTTTCTATCTTAAGGAAATTCATGAAAATTCAAGAGGTTAGAAAACGTGTTAGAAAACGTGTTAGATCTAACCACTTCACCTAAAATATATTTTTGTCTGATTTACGCTCATTACGATGAAGAAGTCTTGACAAAACATTTACGAAGAAGTCTTGACAAAGCATGTACGTTCATGTTTGACAAAACATTTACGAAGAAGTCTTGACAAAGCATGTACGTTCATGTTTGACAAAGCATGTACGATGAAATCATGAAAATTCACGAGGGTGAAAAAACAGGTGAAAAAACGTGTTAGATCTCACCTCTTCACCTAAATTATATTTTTGTCTGATTTACGCTCATTACGATGAAGAAGTCTTGACAAAGCATGTACGATGAAATCATGAAAATTCATGAGGTGAGAAAACAGGTTAGAAAACGTGTTAGATCTAACATGTTAACATAAATTATATTTTTGCTGAATTCAGCAACAAAATGAACGAGGTCAGGATGTATGTAAATACATTTGAATTCATTCATAACACCCTTTGTAAGCTCATAAAATGCTTGTTTTGAGGTCGAGCCACTTTTGGCTCCACCGTATTCTTTCAACCAAAACTCAAGAATTTCCTGCATGAATTTTATATAAAACTAACTTTATTTTTTCTATCTTAAGGAAATTCATGACAAATTCATGAGGGTGAGAAAACAGGTGAAAAAACGTGTTAGATCTAACCTCTTCACCTAAATTATATTTTTTGGTCCGGGAACAACTTTCTCTCAATTGGAGCTGTAGCATACTCTTTGCGTAAGCGGTTCAGACCTTCTTCGAACTCTTGGTCTCTCTTCGATTTGGATTGAGATTGGAATTGCTGGAACAACCAAGGGTTGGGGCAGTAAGGCATAGGCTGAGGAGGGTAGTTCGGGAAGCCTTGTGGTGGGTAGTAACCTTGAGGTGGAAATTGGTAGTAATTCGGAGGTACTTGCTGGAACTGAGGTTGCTGAGGGGACTGTTATGGTTCTGTCGGAAGGAAGAACTTTTTCTGTCGGAAGGAAAAACTTTTTCTGTCGGAAGGAAAAACTTTTCCTGTTGGAAGGAAGAACTTTTTCTGAAGTTCGACCAAAAAGTTCTCAATTTTCGAAAATTTGAATGGTTTACGGACGGACAACTGGAAGAGTTCTTCCTGTCGGAAGGAAAATTTTTTCCAGTTGTCGGGAAAATTTTTTCCAGTTGTCGGGAAAATATTTTCCTGTCGGATGGAAGGACTCGGAATGCCAGAAGGATTTGACGAGGCAGTTTACCTAATTGAAATTAACGACTGCGTAAAAGACTACTTGCGCAAGGTCATGAAGCCCAAGGTCAAGTTCACCACTATTTCTGGAAGGTCTACACTTCAGCTCGAGACTTCGACTGGAATTCCAATTCGAATACCAGAAAACACTCCTTTCGACGACATAAAGGACGCCAAAAGAGAAGCTCTTGTTAAGTTCCTAAACAAACGTCCTTGGATAAAAATACCAAACAAGGAGAACCCCCTACCCCATATGAAATTGGCAATTCAGTCTCTCCTTCACTTCTCGGGTCAACCATTCTACATAACCTGTGAAGGCGACATCCAACCAGTTCAGTAAACATCTCATTTTAACTTCACTTTTTTATGTTTTTTTGTGAAAGTGTCAAAAATAAATTGTTTTCATGAGTTTTCTACGATGTTAGAAAAGTGGTTAGAAAACGTGTTAGATCTAACATGCTAACATAAACATTATTTTTCAATACTTTTTCAGCACTTTTCCGTAGTTATATATGAAAGACAATTCGAGATAAAAGTCATAGTACAATGGAATAATATGTTGCACACCATTGTTGTGAACCAAACTTGAAAGTCAGAGAAACTGTTACTAGGTGGTTCGTAGAATTTAGAAGCAAAGTCATAAAGGTCCTTACCAATACATAGAAAACTATTGTTGCTTGAACTGAAACTTGCATGACACATAACATTTTGAGGGTCAAACACGTTTCTATAAACTGTCAAATCTGCTGGTGGAAGTATAATTTAAATGGACATCTGGTGGTAATGGTTCGTTCTGGTTTAGTAACCGAAGAAATTTGCCCAAGAACGTTGTCTACTTTCCAAAATAAAACTCTGTATCTCTTGGAGGTTAATTTCAATCTTTTGAAATGAAACGGTGGAGTTCATCTTGTCATATTCTAGTTTCAGATAGTATGTTCCATTTAGTAAAGAGTCGTATTTTTCTTGAAATTCCCAATAATATTTGTTCATTTGAGTTTGAAAGTCATTTAGAGTTTTTCAAGACTTTCGTCTGAACGAACTGTAAAGATTCTCATTTCGTCAAATTTGTCTATTAGACCATCAGAACCTTTATACTGCCCATGAAAATATACTGCGAACATAAATGCGTTAGTTCTATTTGAAAACAAAACTCTTCTAAATCCTATTGCCTTTGCATCTGAAGGACTTTGAAGCCAACGAACTGGATAGTCAAACCTGTATGCTCGGGATGAAATTTCTTCATCTGAAATAGTCCTACCAGCATTTGTAAAGATATAGTCTAACGGTTTTGTATCTGCTACTTTTGTTCTTTGTTTTTCAACCTGAAGCATTTAATATATGTAAAAATATATTGTTTTAAAAATGGTATGCCATATAGCTTCTTGAATTTGTTAAGAAGTATTTGAACGTATTTTCCATCTGTATCTCTAGTGTTTACATAAGCATAGCCCGCCTTAGTAAAATATACTTGTAATTTCCTATAGTTTACGCCGGTATAAAAGTAGAAAGAGTCTTGTTCTTCGCTATAGTAGTAAAACTCAAACGTATGCTTGCCATAGTCTGTAATTTCAATTGTTTCATCTTCTAGTTCGTCGACAAATTCGAATACAATATCTCCAAATTTGCCTTTGTTCTTATTGTTTTCAGAACGAGTGACCCAACGTAAGTTTTCAAGTCTATTGTCGTTTTCTTATATGGTTTATATGGTCTACAAAAGGTAAATTGTTAGGATTCAGTATAAAATGAGTTGCAATGACAACATGTTTAAGATAGTGTTTTCCACCCATCTTCATAATAGCACATCCGTCATTTCGCTCCCATTCGCTTAAAACTCTTTTTGTCTTTTTGTTTCTGACTTCAAATGACTCACAACAGTGAATTTCATATTTCTCATCTAACAAACAAGTTTCCTTCAACTTGAGGTCTGTTTGGATAATTGGCACGTGCTGTTTCCAAATCCATTTCGTAGCGAAGACCAGACAATTTGTCATAGACTTTTATGGGTCTTCCCTTCCTATATTTAAACTTCTTCGAAACTCTCCAACCATATCTTTGCAACTCTGCTTTTATTCTAGCAGATTTTCTATCCATTCTATATGGGGGCATTTTTATAAAAATAAAAAAATATTTTTTCTTTACTTTACATAACCGCCTGCTGCCATAAGTCTTTGACGCCAACCCATACCAGCTAATGAGGTTGACTTGGTTTAGTTTCCAAACTAAACTTTGGTTTTGGTTTATCTTCAGTTTTTGGTTTTTCTTCTTCTATCGGTTTTTCGTCACTTTTCGGTTTCTCTGACTTTACTTCACTTGCAGGAACAGTTGTGTCGTCAACATCTTCATAAATATCATATGCCATTTGTTTTTGTTTTCCTTTCAACTTTTTGTGTTTGTTGTAAAGTTTAGAATATTTCGACTCTAAGTCAATGAGATGTTCTATAATGAACTGTTGGTCAGTGAAGTAAACTTTTCCATCTGTTGTCTCGAAAGCTCCTTCAGACTTCAATATTTTATTTGTGAGAGTCTGTTTCTTTTTTGAGATACTTGCCGTTCCATTTTTATGAAAAGTGACTTTGTAGTTAGGGTTTGTATTTCCAGACCTGGCACTTTCTATTATTGAATTTTTCTCTTCATCTGTAAGTTCTTTGACAGGTTTTGACAATGTTCTGAACTTTTTGTTTGTGGTGTCAAATCTACCGTTTCAACTTCTTCGGTCATTTCATCTCAGTAAAAAATTTAGTTTGGTTTGTTTTCAACTGGTTGTTGTTGTTTTTTAAGTCGGTCTAAAACTTCCTGAGGTATAGGAAGAACTTGACAAACACGTGGTAACTGCTGGAAGTCGACAAATCCATCTTGAACCCATTTGTCTCAATGCTGTATTGTTTCATTTCATCTCAGTAAAAAACTTTACATTCCCCACGTTTGAGGCGGTTGAGGTTGGTTATTGTTTACCCATTGTTGTGCATGGTTATATCCTCTGTTAAAGAATCTCTTCACCTTGGTCCATATAGTGTCCTGCTTGGTTATATAGTCATTTGCTTTGTTATAATAGTTTCCTGCTTGTCTTCCTACATTGTCCATCCATCCTTGAACTTTTCCTCTTGTTTCAGGATTTGGAATAAGATTTGTTGCATCTCGTGCTACATCCCAACCTTTCTGTACAGTTTGTATAATAGGTTGTGCTTTCTCTTTAAGTATACCTAATGTACTCAAAATCTTCCTTCCAACTCCAAATACACCTCTGGCTATTGTTCCCACTGCGGGCAAAAATCTGGATGCAACTCCTGCTAATGCGCCAAATAAACCCATTTCTTATGAGTTAAAAAATGACGAATCCAAACAAGGACCCCTATGTTTCTAAAGCGACAAAGAAAGCACTCATGGTAAAAATCTTTAGTTCAACACCAAATGCTTGGTTTATGGATATCTTGGAAAACATTCCGAGAGTTAGAACAGATGGACCACCATACTGGCTAATATTTGTCGGTCAAAACACAAGATACTGTGAAGCCATACCATTATGGTCCAAAAATATTTTAGATGTGAAAACTGCTTTGACAATATTCGTTGACAAATACCATCCAACAAAACTGACATCTGACTGTGAAAGTTCTTTCAAATCAGATGATGTAAAAAACTATCTGCGTTCAAAAAATGTAAACCAATATTTCATTGTCGACCAAAACCATTCTGCTCTTGGTGTCATTGACGGTTGTATAAAAATGTTAAGAGACTTAAACCAACCACAAGGTGGTGAAGCAAATGAAATGTCATATGACGACAAATATAGACACTTCTCCATGGCAAAGATGAGACAAGTTTTAAAATATTTACAATAACCGTAAACAAAAAGGTTTGGGAAACCACTCCCCCGAAGAAATGAAAAACAACCCTGGCTTAGAGAAAGACTATATATTTAATAATTTAGTCAAAAGAGACAAACAAGAAAGAATGCCGGGCTTCAAACTTCAGAAAGGTGACAAAGTAAAAATAGAAATACCTAAACGCGACCCATATGAAAATACTATTGACTATGACAACAATGGGAACCCGACAGGTACTCACATTCGTGTTCGTAAAAATAGAAGAAAGTATACAAGAGAATATTATGAAGTTTTAGGCAAACATGGCAAAATGTACACACTGCAAGCAGAAGATAAAACTACTATTGCCAGACCTCGTTTCAAACTTGTCAAAGTTCAAGGTGGTATACTTTCAAAGACAGTTCCTAACAAATATAAGACAACTCCTGACGAATATGCTAAAGAAGTTGAAAATGACGACTAAGCAATTCTATACCATGCGTAAACTGTCATGTAAGGTGGCATATATTCTTTACTTTGTCCCGTTGTTTGCGTATATCCTGAAACGTGATGTGTATGGTTTCCTCCTCCCTCAGTGTTACTCCAGTAACAATTTATAGCAAACTTAACGTTGTCTTTAACATCATATCCTTTACCTTTTGTCATTGCTGACCAATCCCAATATCTATGCTTATGCCAACCTGCTTGAGATGTACTTAAATCTATGTAGTGACTGTGTGCAGGTAAATTTTCACCTGAAATCGTTTTACTTCCACCTGTTTCCTTTGAAGAGTTTGCACAATACAAAAACCTGTCGACTATTTGAGTCCAAGTTCCAAAACCTAAAACTGTTGCTGGATTTGTTGAATTCATTGACGTATAAATAGAGCCTGCAGGATATAATGTTTGAAGTATTTCAGTCTTTAATGTTTGAAGCTCTGTTTTGTCAGCCTTCTTATCTAACATTGCTGGTAGTTCATATGCTTCAAAGTTTCTGGCATGACTTTCAATGTTCCTGCAACTGTTATCTAAATTGTTTAGTGTATCTTTTACGCTTGTACTTGGATTCTCTAAAGGTGCACTTGAACCAAGGTCAAAGTTCAATATTATGTCGTCTGCTGTAAAAGTTGTAAAACTTGTATGTGTATGAGTCTTATTTGCTTTCTTCTCTAACTCATCGTTAACATAAGTTTTATCTGCTTTAAGGTCTAAACATCCTGAAACCCATCCTGTATCGGCTTTAGTTTTTAAAATCTTCGATGTCCATTCATGATACCATTCAACCCTTTCTTTAATTTCATTATCTTTTTCATCCACATATTCCTTATCCGCTTTCTTCTCTAACTTACTAGACACATATTCCTTATCCGCTTTCTTTTCAAGGCTAACGTTTAAGTCTGTTATTTCAGATATAGAATGTGTATGAGTCTTTTTAGAATATTCGTTTTCAGCTCTTGTCACTTCACTTGACATTTTATTGTCAACATATGTTTTGTCTGCTAGTTCAGGATGAGTATGTTCTTTTGTTGCATAAGCATTGTTAGCTCTTTCTTCTTCTTTTGCTATTGCATCGTCTACATATTCTTTGTCAGCTTTGTTGTCAACATCTGCTTTCAAAAGAAGTTCATTTATAGGTTTCTCGTTTAAAGTTCCTTTTGTTGGATTTATACAGACAGTATTGTTCTTCTTGTCTTGAAATAGAAACTCATCTGTCATTGGGTTTATTGTCAGTTTTAAGTTTCCTTCTTTCAATGACTCAGATATCTTAGAATAGTTTGAAAAGTTTGTTGTGTTCTTATTTAGAGCTTGCATAATGAGTTGTCGGTTGTGTTGTATTTCTCTCATAGACGCTGTTTCATTTGACATTTTTATTATAGATAAAATATGCTTCCAATAGAAAAAGAAAATTCTAGAGTTGCTACAACTAAACCATTAGATGAACTTTTTACTAATGTCGGTCAAAAGTTTGAGACAGATACCGTAAAGCATGAAGGCTATCGTTTTGACTACCCATTAAGATGGTTAAGAGACCCATCCGTCACAAAAGCTATTGGCTTTCGTAGAATGAAGTTCATTTCAGAAGCCATACATGGTTTCCCATTTACGGTCGGTTTTGAAGTTCGATACTATAACAAAGAAAAACGTATGTATGAGAAATTTGAACAGGGAAAACTTTTACAAGTTAGTTTGCTTATAAACTTAGAAACAACTCTTCAAGCTTTTCAAGAAAAAATAAACGATATCTATATTGAATATGCAAACCAGTATAACATTGACGAAGGAGAATACCATCTCGATATTATTTATGACAGGAAAAATGCAACTGTTAAAATCAATAAAATAGAAGACCTTGGAGAAAACGTTTATATTTCTACAAAATATAACAACTTGGCATGGTATAGATTTATGAGGATGTTAAATCAGCCTGCAGCATATCCAGTACACCCAGACTTTTATGAAGTCGAAAACCCTAATGGAACATATGAAAATGTTTTCGACCCAGCTGCTATTATTGTTCATGCTTCATTTTCTGGCGCCCAAAACTCTTTCTTATGCTTGGCAAATGACTTTTACGAAAAACCTACAAAGTTATACGAACCACCAAGTGGAAGTATTTCAGACTTTCAAGTATGGTTTACTACAGATGGAAGAAAAAGAATAATTCCATTATACCATGCGTTTTACTTAGAACTTATTTCATATACAACTACTATCGAACGGTAAAAATATAATTTTTTAATACGGTTGAGGTGTTGGATTTGGTTGCCAACTAGACTGTGGTGCAGGTTCAGCTGTTGTATAACAGGAGCTTGTTCTTCTGGTTCAGGTCTTTAGGTATAATACCAACGAACTGACCTACTCTTTTACCAATATTTTTGACTCCGTTCCAAATTCCTTTTCCGACAGATTTTATTCCATTCCATATACCTCTTCCAACATTTCGAAAAAGTTTCCAATACTACTAGAAGAAACCCATTTTACTATATGTAAAAATCTAATGTCCGCCTAGTCTCTTACGTTTCCTGTTGAGTTCCATAGCATTCTTTAACTGGAGCTCATACATTCTGTTTCTCCTCTGGTAGAAAACATATTCTGGTCAACTCCTGTGTTCGCGTCATCTGCATAAAGTTGTTTATATCCCACTTCAGGGTTTGTATAAAACTCTTTCCATCTCATATTTGCATACCATGGTGGCAAACCTAACGCAGCGTCATTTGACATGGCAGTTTGCATTTGTACATCTGTTGGCACTTGACCATAGTTTGCCATTGCAGTTTGTATTCTAACTTCATTTGGAATATTCTCTGGGTTTGGTTGTCCAGGTTGCTGTGCATTCGCTAAGTTCTGTGCGTCCATTTAATATTAGATAAAAATATCTCTTACGAGTACATATACTGAACATTTGCAGGCATTGGTTCATCTTCATATTCTCTGTACTTTTCTGCCACGTCAAATAAATAAATGACACAATGGAAAAAACCTAAAACAAGTAGTCCTATTTCAAACCACATTTACTTACTAATAAAATTTCTTTATTGTGACACTTTCTCCGGTTTATAGGACCTCTCTCATATTCTATCTTGTCATATCTAAACTCATAGTCATGTATGTCCTCTAACCATCTCATAACGGTTTCCAAACCACTTTTATCGGATGTAAAGTAAAAGCATGGATGGTTATGTATAACGTCTAAAGTTTCTAAAGAGTCTCTCAAAGTCCAGTCTACTTGGTATTGAAAATCCCATGTGTTATAGAACGGCGGGTCCACTATAAAGAAAACATTTTCCTTGTCTTTATATTTTTCATACAACTCTGTCCAATGACATCTCACAAACTCTATACCCTCAATATATTTTTCTATGTCCTCTTTGAAAACATTTGTATAGTTAAGATATAAAACGTTTGACATAAGTGTTTCAATGTCATGAACTCTTATAGAACCACTATATAATAGTCTAGCAGATATACTATCCCAGTCTATATATTCTGCTTTTTTCAAAACCTCTCTCACAATATTTTTGTTATCTAATGGTATACGTTCCATCTTACCTATAGGTATCTTTTCTTTTAACTCTTTCAATATATTGTTTGTATCTGGTATATGTTTGAGACGGTCCATATAGTTGTCGAAGTCATTGCATATAATCTTTGAGTCTGGGAATATTGTATGACATAAATGGGATATATAGAAACTTCCACCGAACAAATCTACAAATGTTAGACCATTCGGTAGTTTCTTAAGTTCTCTCAATATAATATCTTTACATCTACTCTTATTTCCAAAGAACGGTAACGGTGGTTTTGTAAAATTCATTTATATATAATAATAAAAATATTTTTACCTGAAAAGTGACAGAAAAGTGACAAAGCATGAAAACATATATAATTTGTGAAAAGCGTTAACGGCTGGTCGGCTGGGGTTCGGTCCTCCTCTTGGGTCTTGGGAAAAACATCTTCAGGGCTAGAGGGCGCAACGCGCCTGGAAGCCCTCCGAATAAAAACTTCATTTATACTAAACATCTTCAGGGCTAGAGGGCGCAACGCGCCTGGAAGCCCCACTACCTTTTTTTTTTGCTATGATATTTTTATGCCTTATTTCATTTCTCTTATATTTGATAATCTGGTAAAATATAGTTCAGACTATAATCATTTTAGATTATTGATATATTTATATAGGTTAGAATAAAATTAGTTTCATTTTCTACTTTTATTTTGAATTAATAATTTATAATATCAAATATTATGGCGTAACCTCTCCTTTAAAATATAGATATATATAGGCCTATAGAGTTTATTGGCACTCTCAAAACTCTAGAATTTTGAGTTTACTATACCCTTAATTTACATTTTTAGTAGTTTATATTAATGAAGTTTCATTTAATTCCTTCTGAGTTTATTATCATATCAGCATCTGGTGAAACGGTTCTTCATGCGACAGCACAAACTAGTGTTAAAGAATTAGCCGACCTTTTAATATAAATTGGGCATAAAGCGGTTTTTCATGTTGCAATGAGTTGTTACAATTAAGAAACTGCCAACCTATTAAGTTCATATTGCCCAAAACTCAATGAAACAAAATGAAGTTTGATGTCAGAAAAAATTGAGAGAATTACAGAAAGTGGAAAGAGCATCTAATAAAAAGGAGCCAGATTATCACAACGCCAACAATTTATAGTAAAGCTCTCTTGACTTCATTCATCATTTGAAAGAACACTTGAAAACTTCACTGTAAATGAAATACTAACAGATTCTTTGGCTCTTTTTGGACAAAAGCCACATAGACATTTGAGAAAATATACATTCTCTGACCCAGATATAGTCAAATAATAGATATTAATATAAACAATTTTATAACAATTTACATGATATAATAAGTTAAAACTAATTAGAAAAAACAAGTGATGATGGCATCTTTTTTCGCTTTGCAGATAAAACAGGAGCATTCACAGGGATTACCGCTCTTCTGGGTTTGAAAGAATTCGTGTGATCTTTTGGATTTAGTGGAGGAAGCTTTTCGTTGGACTTCACAGAGTATTTCCTGGCTAATTTGTATATGTTGAGCATTGATTGATGGAATTCTCTTATTTGATTCTCTCGACATATAATGTTGTACGTAATGGTATCTTGATCTGTTACACCATCCGATATTCCCTTTTGAATCTGCTCTAGGTCAAGGTTGTATGACTGCATTCGCTTAGAAATGTAGTCATAATTGTAATGAAACTCTGTAACGCTATTCAGGATAGAATTGTATCTCTCACTAATCCAAGGATGCTTCTCGATTTCGTTTAATGGTATCCTGTCTGCTTGATTTTTTTTCAAAATTCTCTTCAATAAATCGATGCACTCAGAAGAAAGTTGGGATGGATAATCAACTTCTTTGAACACAATCTTTTGGGCTAGCCTTGAGTAGTTTGTATCCTGGAAAGGTAAGTGCCCACATACCATTCCATATAAAAGGATTCCAAGAGACCATACATCTGAAGCGTACGTATACTTTTGGCCCATAATCATTTCAGGAGATGCATAAGATACTGATCCGCACTGTGTTTGCATAATATTATTGCTATCTGGGGAATTACTCAGGCCGAAGTCAATGATTCGAATATTTCTATTGGAATCAAATACAATGTTTTCGGCTTTGATGTCACGATGTGCAATTTTGCATTCATTGTGTAAATATTTCATAACAATTAGGAGTTGAGCAAAAATAATGCTAGCATCTTCCTCTCCTAGACTACCTCTTGATTTGATTGTCTCTAGAAGCGTCCCATTTTGGGCGAACTCCATAACAATGTAAACGTTTTTTTCAGTTTCCACAACTTCATAGAGATCACATACAAAAGGGTGCTTGAGCTTTTTCATAATGTCTATTTCTCTTCTCATAAGAAGCTGGTTTCTTTCATTATCAATACAGTTTAATTTAGAAATTACTTTAATGGCAACTTTTGTTCCTGTTTTGTTGTGTATTGCGAGGAAGACTTGTGCAAAAGTCCCGGAACCAATATTAAACTGAACCGAATAGTTCAGCATAATCTCTGGTTCCATTAATAAATTATCAGTGTTGAAAGTAAATAAAAAATAAAATTTATTCAATGTTTTGAGCACAACTCATAGAATAATTTCAAATTTTAAAACTCTAAAATATGTGATTATTCATGGTGAGCATTGTATGTCTTAAATAAATTTGACAACTTTATGTACATTTTTGAATGTCATTCACAAGAAATTCAACTTTATTTATGAATTTCAAAATTCATTCAAAAAGCTCCAACCAAATAGCGATGAATAATAGTATAAGTTTATTTAAAATATACGATTAAAAATTCTGAACGAGAATTTATACAGCTTCTTAATTCTATCGGCGTGAAGCACCGATAAATATCGTTAAAAAATACATTCATAGACAACAAAACTAAAGTACTCACAAAATCTAGATTGAGAGGCGGTCAATGACTTTTGAGGGGAAATTAACGCATGGAATTTAATATTATTTAGGTTGATATTCTTGCTTATTATTTCAGAAAAAAATCTTAAAAATTTCAATATGAAAATTGAAAGCAATTCAAAAAAATTGCTAACATGTAAATTTTAATATCCTATGCATAATTTCATATTTTGAACATTTTTTATTTTTGTTTAAAACTTAAAATTTTGCGAATTTAATATAATTTATAAAATATAATACATATATATATTTAAAATACACTAAATTTAATTGTTAATTGACGTTTTTGGGAATGAATTTTATCAAAACATGCCTGAATCCGAAAATTTGAAAGAACGAATTACACAATCATATATGTAGAATTCAAAATACAAACTTAAAGATTGTATACGTTTAAAATTATTCAGATTGTGTTTGATTTCCACTCATTCTGTTTCTTTTGAACTCTAACACTAACATTTCATGATGATTACATGATCCATTTATACATGATTGAATTGTTCCAGATTCTACCAGAAAATCAATCCAAATTTCTCAATGCATTCATGTTGATTGGACAAAATTTAAAATTTATCAGCCTGTTTCCAGAGAAACTCATATATTCCCTAATGAAATGTAATTTTTGCTACATTTATTTCAATCAAATTTCAAAAAATTGACTGCAGAGCTTGAAAAGGTGATGAATCATGTTGTTATTAGATGTACATATTAGATTTACTATTTCCAAAAAAATGCTCAAATTTGAATAGTTTTTAGAAAATTTGGAATTACACTCCTTACATTATATATAATTAAATGTTTAAATTTTATTTATTTTTCCCTTTTAATTTTATAACGTGCTCTATCAAAACTAACCTCTCAATTGAAGGCCACAAAATCTAAGTAGTGAGGGTACACAAATTTTGTATGGAGTACGGTTCAATTTTTGAGAGCCTCACTACTTAGATTTTGTGACTACCTTATACAATAATATTTACACTTAAATAACAAACAAAATTTAATCACAACATTTAGGCTAAGGATGTCAATTCGGAAAATGGTTTTCATTTTAGGAGAATATAATTTTCCTTTTCGAAAATTTAAAAAGTGAGACGCGCAGGATTCGAACTTTTTTAAAAGTTGATTTAAATATATTCTAGTGTGGATTCTAAGGATAATATCATATTTAAAATAAGAATATACTAGTTTAGGTGGTATAATTTTTTTCGATAAATTTGAGAGCATGTACGTTTAGGGCATCAAAAGTGTCAATTCGCTCAGCGAAAGCTGAGCTAGCTTCGTTCTCGAAAGAATAGGGAAGGAGTGAAAGAGAGTGATACAGATGTTGACACATTCATATCATTTCAACAAATTTTGATCAAATTGAAATTCAATGAAATTCAATTCACTTCATATCCTTCAGTCAGTACATTGACATCCTTCTACATCACAATGATAACTCGTGCATCAATAGTTCTACAACTAACTCAGAAAAAACAAGATTTTTACTTCCAGCTTACAGCTTTTAAAAAGTTTCGATGATAAAAATCACTCTACTCTTGTTTATCGATATGTTGTGATAGTAGGTAAACGTATTCTTATCGATATTAATAAAAATATTTTTACGAAAATCTGAACCAATTACAGAGTTATTCATAAAGTTTATGATAACTGTAATTACTTCATCTTTGTTTTATATTTGAATAAACAATTTAATTTAATTTGCATAATTTTTTTTAGTTGAAAGACAGGAAACTTAGTTGAGTTTGTATTATTTTTATCGTTCAATTCATTGTATATGTGAGTGATGCAGATATTTAAGATATTTAGAAAAAATTTATTAATTTGATTAACAAATTTTAATCAAAATAGCAAAAATCTATTTGATAGCTGTAAGCAAATAATAATTTCTATTTCAACCAAAATCACTTATTTTCATCTAAACGTATAAAATTGTCAATTTTATGAGAATAAATTTAAAATCTCATGAAATATAAAGGAGAGTAATATTTTTCAATTTTCTTTTTTTCTTTCTCTCAAATATTTTCTATTGGGAATTTTCTTGTTATCAAAAAATAATTTTAATATTTGTTTATTTCATTACATACAATAAAATTTTAAAAACTCTATTTCTTCACAAGAAAATTTTTTTCCTTCATATGAAGAAACATTTTGTTCTCCATTTGATGCTGAGTCTAAATCTCGATTTTTGAATTTTCTTCTTTCCAAATTTCTTTTTTCCAAATTAGAAGTTTAATTCAAATTTTCAATAGTTTATATATTTTCTCAAACCGTCTTAGATTTTCTTACTTTTTTGGCATTTTCTCTCAAAATATACAAAAATAGTAATACCAATACATGTGTCTAATATACTTTAAAACCATCGTGATAAAATTCAAAAACGAAGAGTTCTTCTCTCCAAATTTTTTTCAAAATCAAAAAAATGAGATAAAAAAATACGTTTGGAAAATTCATTTTTAGCATTTTAGGAATTTTCTCACTTTTCTTCCAAATTGACATCCTTATTTAGGCAAGTCTTTGAGAATTTTCTCAGCTACATATTTTGTTTCATCGCAGCTGAACATCCAATAAAAGAACCCCAAAATGCTCACATTAATTCCCATTTCTGTTAATTTCTTTGGTAAATCTTTCATATTCTTGTTATCATACATTTCTTCCAAAATCCTTCTCATCTTGAAAGCATCATATTTCTTTGTCATGATGTTTTCATTTAAATCAATTAGTTTATATTGGAAGAACTGAGTATTCTGGTTAACCAATCTTTCATCTTCTAAGAAAGCTCTCATGTCTTCATCGGACATGAATTTTTGATCTTCATTGTCAATGAACACAAAATTTCCTTCAATTTTTACATGATCAAACAACTTCATTTTTATGTCGTGATGAGAAATATTGAATTGATCCAAACTCATGTACAAACGACTTAAATCAGGGATTCTGAGTCTATTAATCCTGAATGCATCTTTAATCGTTGTTTCCAAGCTTTTATCAACAATCCAATTTCCATTTTGATAAGAAATTTGATCAATTTTAAGTGACTTTTTGATTTCATCAGCAATTTCATTTTTAAAATGTTCCTGAACTTGAATTGGCAAATCCGAAATCATGAACATGTATTCTTCATTCATTCCTCTAATGTTAGAACCAAAGGAGTTTGGATTATATGAAGGACCATTCATATTACGACCAGCTGTTATATCCATGGAATAAACAGGTAATCTATTTTCATTCTTTTTACCAATTTGAGGATAATTCTTTTTCGTCATCAAACAAAGATCAATTTGCTTTGAATTCAAGTTCCAATCATTGTTAACATCAAGAGCAACATAGATATCTTCAGTATCATCTATATACTTGATGTTTTTCGCTGATAAAGCGTATTTGTTCATTTCAGATTTCAAAACTTGGATTTCTATTGAATTTTTACCAAAAGAATAAATTTTCTTCATTCCATGACAAATACAATGCTTCATTTTTGTTTTGTTCGTCAACAAATCTTTGTAGAAACTTATATTCGTTGTACCACTTTGTATTTCAATTTTAACAGCTTTCATGACATTCGAGAAAAGAAAACTTTTTTTCTAAACCGGTTTTCATAAAAGACAAACTTTCAATGTGAATAAATTGTGGTTCTCCATTAACTGAGAAGAGATAAGTTTTTGGCTTTAATAGTTGGTCAACAAATTCGAAGAGGTCGATTTTGTTTTATGAAATCGATTCTTGTATCTGGGAAATGAACCTTTGTTTATTGATGCTTTTGACGTTTAATTGTTCTAAAAACAACCAAAAATCAGTTTGAAGATTTTGCAAATTTTCTTTGTCGAAAGGATAATTCAACTGAGTTCCTTTCAAGATAGATAGAGCGATCTTGATCAATGGAACAATTTCAGACTTTTTCTTTATTTGAGGCTTATTTTGAATTGCAAAATTTGAAGTTTTTTGCAATTCTGCTCGAATTTCTGGTTTAATAGGAATACTTCCATGCTTGTAAATAATCAATCTATTGCATTGTAAGAAATAAAACAAATAAGATAAAGAATAAATTTGAACATCATCGGGGAAGTTCACTTTGTCACTTTTTATGATTTCGTCCAAATTATTTGATAATTCTGGCGTAAGATGTGGGTATTTTCCACATTGAATCTGTTCTTTGAGTATGGAATCAATATATATTGCATGCCCCTTAAGAATATCTTCATTAAATAAATCAGGTTTTAATGTGAAATTTTCCAGATGAAAAATCCTGTTTTTATTGCGGATATTTTCCATATCTGGATAAATTTCAGTTAAAACAGGACATAAATAGCTCCATCTGGAAAAATCATTATCATAAATTACCCTCTTAACGTTTTTCATGAAGGATGGAAGGGGATTTAATATAACTTTACCATCTACACCAGTAAAATCAAGAAATACTATAAGATTTTCGTTTCCATTTTTTTTGAAATTAATTAACATTTCTTTTTCAAGAAATTCACTAATATTAGGGGTTTGATACATTCTGTACTTGCAAATTTTATGTTTGTAGTTCTCATTTTGATCAATTTTATCGAAAATTTTATTTGAAGCGCCCAAAAGCAATATATCGCCTTTTCTCTTAACACCGTCTACTCTCTCAATGAACTTATTAATCCATCCTTCAACGAATTCTTGTGGAGAAAAAGATCTTAGTTTTTTCCAAAAATCAAGGTCAGAATCTGCATTTGTGTTGTAAAATATAATGTAATTGAATGTACTAAGGATATCCTTTAACATATCCTTATATTTCTTATTAAAAAATGGATAATTTTGGAAAATAAAATAATCACTTTCTTTGTTGTAATTTTGAGTATCTGTTATAATTCCATCGATTTGAGTTTCAGATATGAGAATGAACTTGTAATTTTCTTCTTTTTTGCTTTCTTTGATACAATCTTGAATCAATTTTAAGTTATCTTCATGTTTTTTATATGAACTATATATATATGTAGGATGAATTTTGATTCTGAAACACGTAGTATTGATAGTTGTATGTCTAGATTGCAAAAGTAAATTGTTCGATTTGTTTCATTTGAAAGAAAATAATGAACAGGATATTGATCAACCAAACATTTATTTTCACCAGAATCCATGAGTGAGAGCAAAGCTACAAGCTCCTTTCTCTCTTTTTCGTTCATGAAATCTCTTCTAAATTTTATCTAGTCAAAAAAATAATTTATCACGACTCTGGTGAAAGTAACATATACATGATGAGTTTGGAAATATTTTATTATTATTTTTTTCTTTGGCAATGATTCTGTTGAATATCTTCAATATTTGATTTAGACAGAAGAGTTTTATACTTATTGTTCATATAAAAACAGTCAAAAAGCCTAAAGTACACCTTCAATTAATGGATTCAAGTTTAATTTTTTTTTTATTTCCAGAAATCATTGTATCTTTTGGGTAACATGTAAATTTTTAAAAGTTAGATTTATTCTATTATTAAAATACAAAATAAAACAATTTTGTCAAAAATTAATTTGCTCCTTCTTTAATTTTTTGTTTCTGTTCTTTGATGTAGTCATCAATGGAGTTAATTTTATTGGTTAGCTCATTAATAACTTTTTGTGCCTTTTCTTTTTTATCAATTTTGAGTTTTGTCTCCGAAATTTTCTTGGTCATTTCACGTATCAAGTCTCTGAACTTTGCAGATTTATCATCTGCTGTTTTGAGGCCTTTTTCGTAAACATTGATTTCTTTTTGCAAATCGCCAATAGATTTTTGCAATTGCTCACGTTTAGGAACATTAGTTTTGTTTTTGTCCTCATTTATCGCGTTCTGTTGCTTCCTCTTTGATAATAATTCTTCTTTTTGTTGTAATTGCTCTTTAAGGCCATTTAGTTCGGCTGCAATTGCTATTGGGTCCTTGGCCTCATCATATGTAAAGTTCTTGGCCAGCCAATCGTCGTAAATTTTTTGGATTTTATTTTCTTCTTCGACAACTCTTTGTTGGATCTGCAAATCCTCTGGTCTGCTGTAATACAAGTACTTTCTGGAGCGAACAGTAGCCAAAAGATCGCTGTTTGAGCTTTGTTTTGGTTTATATTTCGGAGTCAGCTTCGGAATCTCAAAATCTAGGTCCAAATTTGGTTCAGAATTATTTTCCAATGACTCTTTTCCAGGAAACGGAATATTTTTTAATGAATCTTTGATATTTTGTGGCAATAACTCGAAAATTTCGGAAATTTCGTTAAATTCTTCATTCTGCTTCTGAACTATTTCATCCTGCAACTTAATAATGTCCGAAATGTCTATAGAACTTGAAGATGAAATCGGAGTCGATTTTGCACGGACTTCGTTCTCTCTGAGCTGGTTTTGTATTGATACCATGTTCTCTATCATCAAGTTTTGCTGCGTGGAGACTTCTCTGAGGACTTCATCAGCAGATTCTGCCAAATCAAAAGTTTTCTCGACTTGTGAAGGCGGAATTACGTGTACTGATGTCTCCTTCTGCTCATTATTAGTATTGATGGGCTGAATTTTACCTTGGTGGAAGAAATTCGACAGATTTTTATTGGCAGATTTGATTGAGTCAACTAAATCAGTTAATTGCTCGTGGATTGCGTTCTCTGTCTCTATCTGAGATATATGGCCCATACTAATGACAGTTGCGAACCTGTTTATTGCATTTTGTGCATCTTTTATGGTATTTGCTGTATCATGAGTAAAAGATGGGGATTTTAAGGTAGGATTGCTGTAGTCAACATCAGGAACAGGTAGTTTTTCGATATCGTTCAAAAGAGATAAGACTTTTTCATGGGATTTTTGTGATCTATCTCGTAATTTATGAATATAAGTATCTACAAGGTAGTTTCGCTTTGAATCTGTATTAAACATGTTAATAACTTCAAATTCAACCCCATTATTGCTTTGATTCATTTGTGGAATGTCAATCTGAGAAATTATTGATTTTGAATAGTTGCTTTCAGGAATGTAATCGGGTATTTCACTTTGGCTTATAGCATCTTCGAATTTATTAGTGACTGAATATCTCAAATTCTGTGGAAAGTCTAAGTTTTCTGAAATTTTGTAATTTTCAGGATCTTCATCGACTAAACAAAATACGTTCTGCGTTAGTTTTCTATGTGTATCATAGAGTCGAAATAGTTTTGTCTTTTGAGCAAGTAAAAATGATTTCAAAATATTTCCGAAAACTAATGGAGTTGCACCTTCAACTCCATTTAAATATTTGAATGGATACTCTCCTTGATATGTTTCGTAGGTGCAATTATCCATAATAGATTTGAATAACTCTTCTTTTTTATCATCATTTTCTTTTTGAAGATTTTCGCACTCCTTTTGAAGGTTTTGAATAATAGACTCTGAGTTATCCATGAAACCTTTTTCATTTTGAATTTTCATTGAAATTTGCTCGATTTGATGATCCAAATCAGAGTTTTCTTTATATATTTCTTGAATTTGCTGCATTTTTAAGGCATACAAATACCCGCATTCCTTTGTTTCGTTCAGGGCTGTGTCAAGTAGAGAAGGCAAAAAATTTGGATCAACATACTTTGTCATTAGTGGAAGAACAAACAGGAGATTCTTTTTAATTACTCAATGCCGAGCTGATAATAATTTGATTTTCTTCCTAATGAGATGGAAATTAATTAATTTATTTTTAAATTACATGATCGATAGAGATTTAGTCAATTTTTAAGATCCACATCTAATAAATAGGCATTTAGCTGACAAATGATGAAAAATTTCCCATATTCCAATTTGAATTCAAAAAACATGATTTGGAACGTTATTCACTGATTTATACCCAAATAATGCGCAAATAAATAAAATAAGCTCTACCATTCGACGTAAATATTAGAAATGAACATTTTGCTATTGAAAAATTGAGTCAAAATTAGTAACAATGAGGGACAATCGAATAGATTCACTCAAAATAAAATGGTGAGGCTAAATAATATGGAAATATCGAATTATATTTCTTATTGTATTTTTTGAAATTCTCACTCAAGCGAAAACATGATTCGACCAGGAAAAATTACTTAAAATCAATTAGCTGCAGTAAATATTACATCAGTAAGAAATCACTTTGGACAAATTGAAAAAAAAATTGAAAAATGAGTACTGCGGAGAGTTATTGTAGGAATCGGTAATAAAATAGCATACATACATCATATTACTATTTTTTTAGAGCTGTAAACTGTAATAAAAATTTGAAAGTATATCATGATTGATTAATTTTGATAAATTGGATATGGATTACAAATTCTAATCCTAAAAAGGTAAATATAAACCTCACAAAAAATTCTAAGCCTTGAACATTTATATGATATTATGCATTATTTGCTCTTCTATAACAGATTTTATTTTTTCAATATGCAATTCAAATTTATGTAATCCGCAATAACTTTGTTCAGATTGCAAATGTTCTGTACAATAGCTATGTAAAGAAATGTAATTTCATAAACTTCTCAAAAATCAATTTAATTTTACATTTTACATTATCTCTCCTTCGAAAAATGCTATATATCATGCGTTTTAAAAATTCAACTATAAATCACCAACAAAAATTCCTGCTCAATTCCATTGAAATATTACATAAGACACACAGATATATTAACGATAATCTAAAAATTTTTATGCCGTGTTCTCAATAATTTGAAATTTTTTCATTCAAAATCTCGATTTCACAATCAAAAACGGTTTTTGTAAAACTACTAATTTTTTTTCTCAAAAATAAATGATACATGAGACAATCGACGATGCATACAAAATAGATATTCCTCCACATTTTGGCAAGTATAATTATGTTAGGAAGATTGGTGGAGGTGCATTTTCGTGCGTCATTCTTGTAGAAAATCCGAAAACAAATGAACAATTTGCTTGCAAAGTAGTAAGTTGAGAACTTCTTATGAACGAAAAAATATTTGACCGTTTTGAACAAGAACTTCGAATTTTACTGTCATTAGATCATCCGAATATTGTAAAAATTCACGATATAGTTTATCAGGAAAAATTAATCATTGTCGTCATGGAATATTGCTCACGAGGTGAACTCTTTTCATACCTTTTACAGAACGGTGTTCTAGCAGACTTTCAAATCAAACACATGCTGAGCCAACTTGTAAATGCATTAGTTTATTTACATGGCCGAAACATTGCTCACAGAGACATTAAACCAGAGAATATTTTGATAGACCAAGATCTTAACGTCAAACTAGCCGATTTCTGTCTTTGTCACTCAACGTCGAATCAACAAATGCTTTTAACACCATGTGGCTCCCCGTTCTATGCTCCTCCGGAGATTATTTCGAATATACCATACGATGGCAAGAAAGGAGATATGTGGTCGTTAGGCGTCGTCGTATTTACGATGGCAACCGGCGCGCTACCATGGACAGAAACAAACCAAACACAGCTTCTTCAACAGATCGTCAACGCGGATTATGTTGTCCCAGTGACTGTCTCTCCAAATATTAGACATCTCATACAGGCTTTGATGGATCCAAATCCAAGCAAGAGACCATCAGCAGAAGAAGTTAAAAGCCTTCCATGGATGCAGGAGAACTTCGATTATCCTTTTGGAAAACCAAAACTTTCTGCAAAGGTTTTAGAAAAATCTTTTAATTCAAGAGCTTCATACGGATATAATACTCCAGCATCGGCTACAGTTAACAAAAAATCTCTCATAGTCAGACCTACAGTTCCTGCAGGCAAAGCTAGAACAATATGTACTGTTGAACTTTCTCCAATGATAGATATTGTAAGAAAAGTACGAGTGCGGGACAAATTTGCCAAGCGTCACTTTTTCAATAACCTTAAATTACGCTTTCCCAATTTTTTAAAAATAACCTTAAATTATATTTGAAGAAATTATGTCTATGATATATGTTTTATGCTAGAATCTTGGAGTTTTCATGCACTACACAAGAGCTCCAAGGTTCCAAGAGTGAATGCTCAATAGCAATTATAGAGATGTACCTTTTCAAAATGACTTTTACTGATTAAATTTAATCAATAGAAGACATTTTGAAAAGGTACCTCTACAATTAGATATACAAGAGATTCAAAGCTTCATTTCAGATAGATTTGAAACTTTGAAACTCTTGGTAGATTTTGAGTGAATGCTGACAATCATCTTTGAGAAGGTTTTCTTTAAGAAAACCTTCTCAAAGAGGTTTCTCAGGAGTCCTGAGGCTCCCTTTCGTAATGATTGGGAGCCTTGGGGCTCCTGAGACGAAGAATGGCTTCGCCGAATCTTTGATCAGCAGAGGCCAAATGAAAAGGCCTCTGCTGATGGATTCTCAGGAGCCCTGAGGCTCCCTTTCGTAATGATTGGGAGCCTTGGGGCTCCTGCAGCAGAGTATCGCTCCGCTCCATTAATTTTTTTTAAAAAAAGTGCCGTGTGGCAAATTTGTCCTGTTCCCGAAAAGTACCAATCGGAGCAGCCAGAGTTCGCCATGCTAAAGATGATTCAATGGCTGAAGGTGCAAAGATACCATTTTTCTAAGTTAAAATTGTATTGTATTTATTGTTATAATCGGCGTGATTTTTATTTTCTTAAATAATATATATTCGTATGTTATTGTGAAAAATTATACTATTCATGTTTTTTACATTTTTTTCACCCTTCAAATTTGGTATTTTACATTTTTACGGGCGAGGAGACAACTAATTATGTTTTAAATAGTTTCTTTTAACATATCGTTTTTAATAAAGATATATTTTAATTTTAATTTTTGAAATATAAATTTTGAATAGGAAATAATCGTAATTTCTACAATTTTCGATCAAAAATTTATGACTAAAAATATTTATTTTCCAGAGTTCTTAACAGAATTTCACCATAAAACAAGAATATTTCTTTGCTTTGGATTCATATACAAATTCTGCATATAGAAAACATAGATTTGAAATTATGTTAACAAGTTGAAAATTGACCTCTAGTTATGATCACAAGGTCAAGTAGTAATAGACAACTATTTTCAATAGGTGAAACTCAGAAAAAAACAAGTAATATTTGGAAGAACTGCCCTTCATAGTGCAGCAGAATATTGTCAAGATTCACTTGATGAGGTTACATTTCCAGATCTTTTCGATTTAACTGACTCAGTAATTGATTCCTTTAAAGATAGTTGTTGAATAGAAATTATCCTCTTGAAAATTGTCACAAATCTTTTGAATTTTATCCATAATCAACTCCATTAACTCCTTTTTCATGAATAAGAATTCCATGTTAGTTATGGAATTGTATTTGAAATACTATCTACAACAATAGAATCAACTTCATTATTCAATTTTATGATCTATTTAACCAACATAACATGCTTCTTTTTATCATAATTGAGTAGAGAAAAGTTTCTCGATCTATAGGACTAAAGTATACTCAAAACTGATAATAGAACAAAATAGAGAATGCTTACTATCGAGTTTGTTCCAAAAGGTCGGATTTGAAGACCCATGTTATATTTTGTCTTACTTTTATTGGTGCTTCGCACCGATAGAATTGATTGTCAATTTTATTTTGCCATCAATTTTTTTCATTTTTTTAATGAATCCAATCGAAATTAATGCTGAAGGCAATTTTGAACACGATGGATTATTCGAAATAATGAATACATTTAATTCGCTAACCAAATTCATTACGCAGGGGTCTCCATTAGAATACCCAGTACTTTATGCTCATGCGTTGCAACAAAAGTATAAAGTTTTTAATGAATACGAACATGAAATTGAAGAGTTTTTCATTAAGGTTAGAATAAGTATTTTATGTTGCAAACATCCAAATTCAATTGCATTATATTCATTAAGATTTAATTATTTTTTAGATCTGTTCATTGATAATCTTAGCAAAGATAATGCTGATTTTTTTGAGGAGAAACTTCCCTCTCTTTACATTTTAGAACACGCTCCTACTGAAGATATGCCTCCAATTGAAACAGATGAAATAATACCAGCAGATATAACTCTTAATACACTTACAATTAGTCAAGTTGGCGCTTTTACCCTCTCACAAGATCAAAATTTGATTCCAAGTTTCACAACATTTAGCGGTACAGCAAGATCGTCAACTAGGCAGGATAACATGACAACAAACAGTAGACAAGATGCAGGTAATACAAATTCGAAGCAAGTTTTCGTCAATAAATAGTAATAGCTGCTTGAATTTTAATACATTTCAGTACCTTCTTTGTTTACAGAACAGCAAACTATGCATATTTATATTAACAAAAGTTTTGGAAATTTAATTTCGTAACTTTTTTTCTCCTCTCGATTATTCATATTAAAAACAAACTATTATTTTTATATACACCATAATTTTTCATTATTTTTTTAAAGTTCTAATGTCACTTTTTATTAAAAATGAGTTCTCAACTAAATACAGTTCATCTTGAGCAAATAATCAGCTATCTTCAATTTGCAGATAAAATGCGTAAACACATTTTATCAGAAGTTAAAGAAGAAATCGCAGATCACGTTGATTCAAGAGTTGATGATAGTGAAACATATACTGGCTCAGAAATCTGCGATGCTCTAGAAGATTTACCAGATCTCTTAGATACAATGCTAGATCGTGAACTTGAACATCAAAGAGATGTCTCTGTTTTCCTGATCCAAAAAATTTTCGAACAGTATCGCCAATTGGATATGGAAATATCATTAAAGGTCCCAATGCTTGAAAACGAGAAAGATATTAAGAGTTCTCATGCACTTTGTGAAGATTTGACAACAAAACCAGCAGAAACACTTAAATCAGCTCCATTGCCACCAAAAGATGCCAAGAGAGTGGGAGAGAAGCTTAAAGAAATGAAATCGCAATCAAAATCAAAAGATCCAAAATCAATTTTAGAAGAAAACCTCAGACTTAAAAAACAAATACAAGATGAAATGAATGCATTCCCTCAATACAAGAAGCTCCAAGAAATGATTCACGAGCGCGAAATCGAATTAAATGGCTTGAAAGCTTGTTTGTAATAAATAATTTTACTTGTTTTTGAAATCTTACAGTTTTAAAATACTTTACAATGCCATAGAATTAACAAAACAATTTAATATGAGTGAGATATTTCAAGATTTCTCTTTCAATCATTTGGACTGATTGGAAATAAATCAATTGTTCGAGTATATCAAAGCAAAGTCAATAAATTTATTTAATAACTTTTTTTTAAATTTCGATTTCAAATTAAAAAAATTAGATTAATTTGGCTACCTATATAATATTTTTTACTCAAGAAGATATTAGTTTTATTAAAAAAATCATAAAATATATATATAAATTGGTCGAAACAAAATTAAATTATTTGATCTCTTCAGTACGTTTCATACGACGTGTATGGAATGTAATAGCATCTATAAGGCGGCAGAGGCCAAGAACTCCGCCCAAAACTGTAAGAATACGAGTAAGAAGGTGAAAAACTGGTTCAGAATCTGTATATGTAACTGCTGAGATTGGGGAAACATCGTATTTGAAGAACAATCCACTTGCGAAGCTCTTTGGATTGTACATTTGGTATTTCGATGCTGAGTAGTTTCCTTCGAGAATATCTGCTGTATAAACAACGCGCCATGCACCATTTTCTGTTTGGACGTTATTGAGGTTGTTAAGAGGATAATCTCCTTCTTTCTCCGAGAAACTTAAATAATGAATTGTATGAGTTAAATTGAGGCTTGCAAATTCTTTGGTGAAGAGAGAAAGGTCATGGACATGCCAACCTTCGCTATTCCAGCTATATCCTGGAGCAATGTGCATTTCAGAAGCAACGCGAAGGGCTTTGAAAGAAGCATCGACTTTGCAACCCTCGCCTTCCATCTTGGCAACCTTTTCGGCAACTGGCTTGCATTGCTCGATCTCTGTAAGAACAGGCGGCTTAAATGCAGCATCTCTGTAAGCATCGAAGACTTCTTGGCATGATCTGCAGCATATTCTCTTTGGATCTTTTGCGTTGTAGCAGGAGCCACATTTTTCTTGAACAGTTGTATTAACTAATGTGGATAAATCGAGAGCTTCTATTGGTTTTCCTTGGGAATCAAGTCTCATGAATTTACTGTTAATGTTTTCTAATGGCATGGCTAACTGCGTGACTGAATCTATAACATCTAAGTGAATAAGAAAACATGGTGCTTTTGGAAAAGTAACAGAAACTTTAACATCAAGACGTGGCTGTGAATTTTGATCAATTGTAACACCATCTGGACCTGTTGGTCTTCTGGTATCGACAAATAAGAATTGTCTTGTCGGAGCATTAAGATATGCTGCAACTTCATAAAAACAAAGAACAATTGCAGCAAAGACAGAAATTAGAGACAAAATACCACCTGATATTGTGCCAATGCGGTATTCATTTGCGAGCTTTGGGAAGACATCGAATTTCCGAATATCCATTCACACAAATTTACAAAAAGCGGTTTTTTATTCCAGAATTATTTTTTTTAGGATTTTTTTCCCCTTTATTAGATTATTTATTTTTACTCATTGCATACATACATACATACTTTTTGATGTAAATTTATGCTCCAAAATTTCAAGTATCTTTAGATCAATATGCGATCTTTTACAGCATCAGTTATAGATGCAATTCTCAATATTATATTAGGAAAAATGTCCTTTATGATTCAAATTATTAATCCAAAGAAATACATCTCAAGAATAGGGATTTGATCAGAATTCACTATTTTAGCTAAATTTTAGGATTGAAAAAAATTCAGACCCAATAAAAGGTATATGATTACTCAATTTCAAAGAAAAGAATATCGAAGTTGTAAAAATTTCACAAAATTATTTTCATTTGTAGTCTAGAAAATATGTTTTATTCATGAAATTGACTATGAGTATAGACCAATCAAGAGAATAGAGAGAAAACTATAATCAGATTCATAAACAATAGGATCATTGACATTTTCAGTTAAAGCATCAAGTGGATTAATTATGTGCTCAATAGCGATGTATTGAAGAACATCAATTGTTGTTTGATCGGTAAGTTCTGTTATGTTTTTATAGTGCACGTAAACTGACTTTTCGCCAAAAAAATCTTTAGACGAGTTTGTTAAAACTGTTTGAATGGAAAAATTTAGTATATTGTCCGAAAATGGATTTGAGTAAAAAGAAATCGTATTAGTATTGCTTTGGAACGTAATAATTTTTAATTTTGGACAAGAAGAAAATGCAGATTCTCCAATAGTTGTTATATTTCCTGGAAATGAGATCGTTGTTAAACTCGCACATTCAGAAAATGCCTCATGTTCAATAGATGCTAAACTTCCTGGAAATGAGATCGTTGTTAAACCAGTACATTTACGAAATGCCTTATGTTCAATAGATGTTAAACTTCCTGGAAATGGGATACTTGTTAAACCAGTACATTCAGAAAATGCACTATATTCAATAGATTTCAAACCATCTGGCATTATGATAGTTGCTAAGTTTGTGCAATATTGAAATAGTCCAGAACCAATAACTGTTACACTCTCTGGTAATATAATACTTTTTAAGCTTTTGCATGACAAAAATGTGTATCTTCCAAGATATGTTAAATTTCTTGGGAAAATAATATTTTGTAAGTTTGTGCAACATGCAAATACAGACGTTCCAATAAATTTTAAACTTTCTGGCAATACGATAGATACTAATTTCTCGCATTTATAAAATGTTGCTTCAGGCAATAATGTTAAGTTTCCTTGAATTTCAAAACTTATCAAGTTTGCACATTGATAAAACGCATACAATCCAATAGATATGTTACCACCCGTGATTGTGACACTTGATAAGTTTGTACAAGATCTAAATGCAGCTTCTCCAATAGATATGTTATCACCTATTATTGTGATATTTGATAAGATTGTACAAGATTCAAATGATTGTGATCCAATAGAAATGTTATCACCTGTGATTGATATACTCTCTAAGTTTATGCATGCATAAAATGCAGAATCTGAAATAGTAGTTGAACAATCTATGTTTGAGATACTTGTTAGGTTTGTGCAGTTAAAAAATGCATCATATCCAATATATTTTAAACCTCCTTTGAATCTGACATTTGTTAATGATTTACAGTTATAAAATGCTTGCTGACCAATATAACTAACATTTCCAAGGATTGTAACGTTTGTTAATAATTTACTATTAGAAAATCCATCTTCTTCAATAACATTTACATTTCCAAAGATTATGATATTTGTTAATGAATCACATCTCGAAAAAAACGTTTTACTAATATATGATATATTTCCTAGAATTGTGATATTAATTAACGATTTACAGTTAGAATATACTCCATTTCCAATTCTGATTTTTCCTGGTATCGTGATGCTTGTGAATCCACAACCAGAAAAAGCATATTCTTTAATCTCTACTAAACTTTCTGGAAAGCTTATTGATTGTAAACTAGAATCAACACCAAAACAACTATTACCTATACTTGAAATATTGTTTGGAAGTATAACTGTTTTTAAATTAATGCAATTATAAAATAGTGACGAATTAAGAAAAGCTAGTTTATTACAATTACTCAGATTTGCGAGTTCAATTTCAAGGCTGTAAAAGCTATTACTATCAATACTGATAATTTCACTGTCATCTTGGAAAGTAATTGATGTGATTGTACCTATACATTCAAAGAAACTCCACGGTCCATCTGCTATTTCTTTAACAGTTTTAGGAATAACAACGTCACCTTCTGATCCTATACAATTAACAATAACTTCATCATTACTTCCAGGACGATATTGAAATTTACTGATATTACGTTGTGAAAGTAGAAAACAAATCAGCATTCATGTATTCAAAAACATTAAATTAAAAGTATAAATTAATCAATTTGGATTTTTTTAACTTTTTTCCGATTTTGAATGTACATTTGTATATAATGCTTTTAAAACTCGAAAATGCAAAAAATTGTGTCTGAGAATAAAAAATTTTGAATAATGTACGAATGAAGATGAACAATTGTATTAAATTACAATAATTTTAGCGCACTTTATTGTCATTTAGTACTCAATGTTGAATTTTCGCGTTTGATTTCTGTTTAATAAAATGAAATTTGTAACTGAAAATGTGTTTTGAAACTGAATTTTTTTAATGAACTATAAAAATACATTTTACATCACATGCTGCCAATTATAAATGACTCAGGATGAGTCCTTTCAGCTAAAATGGTTAATCAAATTTTTAACAAAAAAAAAACGTTTTTTTACCTGTCGGGTTTTGAGGGCAAAAATTTTGGTCAAATTTGTTAGCTCCCTAAATTTGTGATAGAAGAAAAATATATGCATATTAAAAATTAAATATTAAAATGAAACAATTTATTTCTAAGTCCAAGTTGGAAAAATGATATATACACTGTATCATTCAAGATGACAATTATATAACTTGATAATGGTATACATAAATCTATAATTGCCCAAAGATAATCAACTAACAAACAATCATGAAATGATTCGTTCTTATGGACTGTTCGTATAAATATTCAAAGAAGAATAAAAATATTTTATTAACAGAAGAAGTAATTATCATATCTCATTTCTAATAAATCTGGAAACAAAATCTTCACATATTTGATCTCTTGACTCAGGATTACGCATAGATGAATCCTTAGCAGCAAAGTATTCGCGGATTGCAACGTTGAATGTTTTCATTTCAGTATTTGTAGACAATCGATCTTTGACTGCCTTGATGTATTCATCCTTCTTGTTTAATGGTGCTGGAAATGAAAAAAGAAGTAAGTTCATGGGGCATCGTGAATTCAATCGCATTATACTCGCAAATCGAGATTCATTCGATATGTCTTTCTGATTTAGATTTATGATTTCTTCATCAAAGTTCTTTTGAGGAATTTCTGACGCCTTAATTGAAGCGTCCAATTTTGATTCCCACCTTAAGACTTCTGGCATTGCTCTTTCAACAGATTCAGCTGCTGCTTCAACAATCTCTTCACATGTGGCTTCTTTGTCTTCAACAACTCCATATTGAAACTCATTTTCTTCTTTAATTTCAGTAGGAGTTTGGTTTTCTTCTTCTGACTTAAATGAAGAAATTGCTTCGCGGGCAGCTTCTTCTGCTTCAGATTTTAATCTTTCATCTTCTTGCAAAACGCGAGTACTGAATAATTTCAGAGATCTAATTTGGAAAACTTTTGGTTCTGGCTTTGGAGGCTGTATAATTTCTTCTTCTTGCAATAATTCATCCTCGCCAATGATATCTTCATCCTGATCATCATCTTCGCTTTCTGGCTCGACAATCTTTTTCTTTGTAGATGATTTCTTCTTTGTAACTTGTTTCTTTGGCTTTTGAGGAGCTGGTTCTCCTATTGTACAATCTTCATGTAATTCACCTGTTTCAAGAAGTCTGTGATAGAAATTCCTGCACTGGTAACCGACACGACCGGGTATATGCATAGCAAATAATCCCCATTTGCCTTGTGTAGGAGGATGTAACTTGATTGCCTTCATAAAGAGCTCCTTTTCTTCATCATCCCATGCACCGGTCCTTTTTACAACACCAGGATCAACATGACGATAGTAGTAGGCATTGGGATTTGTCTTTCTGGCTTCCCATGATTGTTTTTTAGCTGGTGACCAGAGTGCAATCTCTTCTTCATTCTCTAAATGTCCCTTCTTAGATTTTTGCTCATTCTTTTGCTTCTTGGTAGCTTTTTTCTTTGAAGCTTGGAACTCTTCGTCAACAAATTTTTCGACTTGAATGCTCCATTCTTTTTGTTCGGCAGATGGATGGCTGCCTACTGGAGAGGAATAAACATCTGTTATAAATTCAGTCTCACTGAATGTATCCATCAAGAATTTTATGATATTCGCGCCATTTCGCGCGCGCGCGCAGAAATTTGTCAAATTTTTTTCTCAATTTGAATTTCGCTCTCAATTTTTCCCGCATTTGGCGGGAGCTATTATGTTCTTCTGTTTATTTTTGCAGAGATGAAAGAAGAAGGCTCTATAATGTAATATACCGTGTTTATGAACAGATTCATTTTAGTGTAATGATTTTTTAAGAATTGCACTGAAATCAAGTCGCCAGCTCTTGTACCAAACTTATTTAGAACATATAGAAATTAAATCAGTGGTTGAATTTGATCCTCACATAAGATTTAGTAGGGAATCTTCAATATTATGACTATGATTGAGTTATGAGTTTGTCCATATGAGTTTATTATCTACCCATCAATACTTATAGCCCAATCTTGATATAATACTCTATATTAAATTTAATAAAATTTTTTCTAAATTAAGCTGAATTTTTGCATATTTGAAGAGATTTACCAGATTTTGGTGATATATGTTAGATTCGTATTATATATGGCATTTTCCTAAACAAATACTGAGTGTGATCAAAGAATCATGGAAAAATTGTTATTATTTAACGAATATACTCAACAGAGCCTTTGTATATCACTAAAACTCCATTGATGCAATAATAATATGACTATTCATATTCAAATCATGTTGATAACATCGATAATTTTTTTTATGCATTGTTTAAAGAAAGACATCTGAAAACAGCTTTGTATCACTATGTATGAACAATTGAAAGATGGGCATGCACGTAAAAATGCTAGTTTACATCTTTTGATTCAGAACCACAATAATTTGGAAAATTTTCTTGTTATACCGAAGGACATATTATATCATACGGATAGTAATGCAATATTATAAAGCAATTGATTGAGTTCTGCAATTTTTAAAAATTTAGTTAAAATTCATGATTTAGATTCATGTTATTTTGACAATCATCTGATAAACTATTGGAATAATATAAATCAGAGAATTCCGGTAAAAGATTTAGTTCCATATGTCGAGTTTACGATTGTTGAAAAATTCCGGTAGATTTTACAAAAGTTTACGATTTAAAAATTATTTTATTATTGATGATGACTATCTTTGTAACCAATTTATCTTTTTTCAAAATCCTACCGAAAAATTCAATGAGATTGAATTCAATTTTTTTTTTCAACATTCTCATGCTCTCTTTATTGTTTAGTGTTTCTCTTTCAGCGAAATGGGATCGCACAGTCTTTCAAGATGGCACATGCCCATCAACTTCAACGTTTGAGATCAACGACGTTTATTTTGAAAATTTAGATGCGGAATCTCAGAACGGTGGTGCTATTACAATTAGAGGCTGCACGGGTACACTTAAAATGAATGTAGTTACCTTTATTCATTGCATTTCTCGATCAACAGGCGGTGCAATTTTCATAGAATCAAATCCATATAATGTCGATGCCACAAAAGTTTGCGTTTCAAAGTGCTCATCCACTCAAAATTGCCAGTACGCTCAGTTTACTTCTTCCCAAGGCACATTTACTCATACATATTTCAA
Organism: Trichomonas vaginalis G3; assembly: GCF_026262505.1. Taxonomy (NCBI): domain Eukaryota; phylum Parabasalia; order Trichomonadida; family Trichomonadidae; genus Trichomonas; species Trichomonas vaginalis. The sequence continues at coordinate 15,735,777 of NC_067204.1, read as the reverse complement.
TATCTTCTTGTTCGAATGATCAAGGAGCAACAGTTTTCCAAACAAAATCGTATCGCACGCCATCAATCTCCAATTGGAATATTTCTCAGTCTCGTACAATGAAACAATTCTCTTATATGATGGAGAATTCTCCAACGATCAGGTATCTCAACTTCCACGCATGCCCATGCTATAATGGATTCACAATTGGTGCTTCCCTCCAACTCAGTTATGCCAAGTTTGTTGATAACAACATTTATAATCGCTACTTCATGTATTTGTCTGGAATATCCACATTTCAATATTGTTTCTTCAAGAACAACAACGGATTCATCAAACACTCACAATCTCTTTCAATAACAGATTGCTATTTTGATAATTTCCAAGTTGATGGACCAGGACTCAGTTTTACACGAGTTCAGACATCAGGTGAAGTATTTCCAACAAACTTTGAAGTCTATTCCAACGGAAATTGTATTGCTGTTCCTTATGTCGGCGAACAACCACCAGCTCCAGAGATTCCACCAGCAACACCACCTCCAACACGTTCTCCAGCACCAACACAGTGGCCAATGCCAACAGCTACTCCAGTTCCACCTGCTTCTACAACACCCGATAAAAATTTCGAGTACCAGATATACAGTGAACGACAGAATGTCACAGAACAGTCAAGAATAATTGTTCACGACTGTGTATTCAATAACATTAAACTTGGATTGAGTATTACCGGAAATAATCTTTACGTAAGACTTGAAATGTGGGAAACTACTTTCTATAAATGCTCTAACCAATACGGTAACGATCAAAGTCCTGCTGGATTTTTGTTCTATCCACAATTTAGTGGTTCAAATGAATTTGTTTCATGTCTTGTCAACAGAACATGTGGATATGAATTAACTGCGCATCACTCAATATTTGCATATGTTAAAGTAACACCAACATCGTATAACCATGCAAACTTAACTTCGATTACAAGATGTGCACCAGATCCAGGAGGAAGTAATGCTGAAGGTAGATACAACACTGTTGATTTGAGATCAGGAAAACATGTTTTCAACAGCTGGAATTCATCAAATTGTCAGGTAACAGATACAGCTGGTATTTTCACTGTTGGTGATGGCCAAGGCGGAACAAAATCACAAATCCTTTATGCCACATTCTATAATAACTATGCTACAGGTTCAATGGTTTTGAACTGTTTAAACACAGATATTGTTTATTCCCATTTGAATATAATCAAAGATAGATCAGATAAAGCTGCACTTTTCCTTGCTGTAAGTTCTACTTTCTTACTGGAATCAAGTATTGTATTAGATTGCCAAATGAAGGACAATAAAATGATGTCATTCCAATCACTTATTAATCCATCTTCATCGTCTTCATCCACAGCTACAATTAAGTCATGCTTCCTCCAGTCAAATATTGATACATCTGGATGTACTGTTATAGATACAGTTCGTCAATCAACAGAAACATATAAACTCACTCACTTCGCTAACTTCATTTGTGAAGTCGAAGTCTCTGCAAAACCATTGGCTCCTCAACCAACATTCATGACAAGATGCATGAGATTTGATGTTTCTGAAGCGAACAAGAAGTTCTTAAAGATGAAGAAGACTAAGGTTGGAATGGCTTTCGCAGAAGCTACATTATCAGTGTAAGTTAATTTTTTTAGTAAACTATTTATGTATTTATGTAATTTATGTATTTAGTAATTTCTGACAAAAAACATGAATTTGTCAAATTTTTAGTGTCAGAAAATGACCAATTTTTGACAAACAGAGTCTCAGAAAGTGGTTATTTTTTGCATATTTTTTGTTCACTTTATATATAGACTGTTTGTGGAGCTTGCTTCTTGTAATCTGAAGAGTATAACAAATCCATTTATACATGGACCAAGGAATATAAAATACACATACACGTTCTATAATATCATGATAGAATCTGGCAACATTTATAGCCCATAAAGTTTTTCACAAATGAATGTTACCATTGCATACCATTGTTACATGTTGAGGTGCCAATCTGACTGAATGTAATAATTAGTGATGAATAACTAAATATTTGTATTTGTTGTGATTTCCAACTTGAACACGCTTTAACTAATTGTAATACAATTTGTGCATTAGGAACTCGGGATGTAACTCATGAATTTGAATCAATTTTCAAAAATTTTTGAATATAAAGTTCGAAATCCAAAAGGATAACTTAGCTTATGTACAAAACATTCATTTTTACATTGCAGATCTTATTCGGTAAAACAAAATATTTTTATAAATTATATTTTGTCACTTTTTTGTGTAAATGAACTCTGTTGAAGAAATTGACGAACTCCGCCGGATTGATATTCTTACGGCCAAACGAGATTCCTTAGACAAGTCCATCAATGAAGCAAATCATGCTCTTTCTCTCTTAGAAACAATGCAAGAAAATCTGTCAAGCCAACATTCAGCTCTAAACCTAGAGATTGATGAGCTCGAAATAACAAATCAGAAATATCTTGATAGCACAAATAAAGTTCCACATTATAAAGATTCACATAAAACATTGGAATTTTTTGATCAGCTAAAAATCCTTGAAGCTGAGACCGAATATATCGATGCTACATTAGAAGCACGCCGAAAGAACATAAATGATCTTAAAAGTCATCTCTCAGCCTCTAACTCTCAATTAAAGAGACTTGAAACTCAAATCTCCGAACTCAATGACACACTTGAGAAAACCCAAAAGACAGAGCATGAGCGCGAATCTGCAATCAAGATTCTTAAGCAAAAAATATTCGATGCCGATGACGAATACAACCGTACGCAGGATATCTGCGAGAATCTCAAAGTTGAGATCCAAAACCAAGCCGACGAGATGAAAGAGATATCACCAGAGGCCATGGAATTACTAGTTCTTCAGAAAGATACTTTGATTGAAGAGGTCAGAAAAGGACAAGAAGAAGTAAACAAATTAGAAGCCAGAAGCAAGCAAAACCAATCGAAATACGCAGCCCAGGACAATTTCCAGCAGAAGAAATTGGACAAAGAGGCTTCTCCTTTGGTCTGGATGAGCGAAAGAAACTCTCTTCTCATCAAAATCAAGAAAGCCCAACAGGAACTCGCACAGCTTAACCAACGCGATAGATCGGCCAATAAAACAAGAGAAAAAACCTCACAATTGGCTGAAGAATCGCAATATTCAGAAGATGATGTAAAGAAAGCTCTTTATCTTGAACTCCAAGAGATCATGAACCAACAAGATACATTCATGGAAGATGCAATCGAAACAGAAACCAATTATCGTGAAGAATTAAAGAATCAGATCAAAGAAATCGACCAAACAGCTGATTCTATCAACTCTTTCAAGGACGGAGCTCTTGATTTGATGAAACAACATAATACTATTGCATCAGGAAAGGATAGACTTGAACTTCTCCGCCAAGAACTTCATGATCTCAAATCAAAGTTATGAAAATATCTTTTATTTTTTTGTATTCTTTCAATATTAAAATTAACTGTTTTAGATTCACTTGTATTTCTCTCATTCTTTATTATTTTTTAAATATTTTTATCAACTTGACATCTGAGACACAATTTCTCTTCCAAAAAGTAACTTGGAATCAAATTTTGATCTTGTGAGAGGGTAAAAGCTCCAACTTGACTAATTGTAAGAATCTATAGTTATATTTGTTGGTATTATTTCTTCTGTTTCAATTGGAGGCATATCTTCAGTAGGAGCGTGTTCTAAAATGTAAAGAGAGGGAAGTTTCTCCTCAAAAAAATCAGCATTATCTTCGCTAAGATTATCAATGAACAGATCTAAAAAATAATTAAATCTTAATGAATATAATGCAATTGAATTTGGATGTTTGCAACATAAAATACTTATTCTAACCTTAATGAAAAACTCTTCAATTTCCTGTTCGTATTCATTAAAATCTTCATACTTTTGTTGCAACGCATGAGCATAAAGTACTGGGTATTCTAATGGAGACCCCTGCATAATGAATTTGGTTAGCGAATTAAATGTATTCATTATGTCGAATGTGCCTTTAGTACTAACTTCGATTGGATTCATTAAAAAATAATGGAAAAAATTGATGGAAAAATAAATATTGGGGGAAAAAAAGTCAGAATAATATTTTAGAAACTACAAAAAGCTATCCCTTAAAAATTAAAAGTTTGTACTATAAAAAGAAATGATTTATTGCGAATATTACTCGTTCGCATTTTCTTCATCACTACTAGAGAAATTCATTACTTTAGATTTCCTGAAAACGCAGACTAAATGATGATGTGATAAATGCTCCCAAGTTGAGTTTTCATCATTCATATCAACATTGCAATCAGCACATTTCAAATCATACTGATTTTCACTCTTTCTCTCCAAAACCATTGCATTAACAAGTTCTTCAATTGCATTATCAAGAGTGAACCTCATTAATATTCTATTGAATTCTCCAGGGATTTTATAGCAAATCAAAGGATAATCCTCAGGAATATCTTCCTTTTGCAATGCAAAAATCTGTGTGTGTTTATGAAATAAATGGACAAACAGTTCACAAGGAGAATCAAATCCAATTCCACAATCGAAACATGACAAAATTCCATGATTGACTTCGCCAAACTTTAATTTATTTGCGCAGTCAATTCCGAGATTCATAACTTCATCACTGTAAATGTCTTCATCATTATAACATGTAGGTGAATGTTTCCACATACTGGATAAAATAGTTCCATGATTTGTCCATGCGTAATCTTTCAATTCTTCTTCATTGTCAAATTCAGTAGAATCGAAATAGAAATGATCATTTTCTTCGCGAATTCTCTTCTCCATTTTATAGTACGAATATACAATATCTTTCAATTTCATGTCCGGCATTTGCTTTATCATTTTCGCATGCTCTAATCTCGCGTGTGTAAATGCAATATGAATTGTGTTAAGTTTACGATGACATATTTGACATTCCCAGTTGTTTTCTTCAACTTCTTTGAAAACAGATAACCCCAAAATAATTTCATGAATAACTCTCTTTAGATAAGAAGGAGTTTGACAAGGAAAATAAAGATTTGGAATGATTTCACCATGAAAATCCCAAACATGGCTTTTAATGTCATCAAATTCTTTTTGACAAATATGACAAAAATTATTTGTCACTTCACCTGTTGCCAAATAATGATTTAACATTGTTTGTTTGGGTCCAAACTCTTTTGTGGGCTCATAAATCTTTTCTTTCCTTATTATACTCTTATCGAATATTTCTGAACCGCGATATGCAACATCTGTTGTAAAAACAGGACGATATGATTTTGGAGTTGGTTCTTTTTTGACTTTTTCTGTTTTATCCTTTCTTTTTCTATCTTTTTTTGACTTTTGTTTCGGTGGTTGGACAATTTTCTGTGATTTATATTTCATTTTAAGACTTTTAACAGCTAAAAACAAGCCATAAACATCAAATGCTGCATATAAAATTTGTTTGACAGAAAGTGGTCTTTTTGTCCAATCACTTGTTGTCATCTTCTTGTCTTTGAATTGTGCACTCGGTTCTCCTACAAGTGTTGTTATCATTTGTTCGAAATTGAGCGGCAAGTTGTTTGGTGTCAAATAATATTTTTCAATATCAATTATGTCAAAAGTTTCATCAAACATTTGGCGGAGTTTCTTTTTATCTTGAGAAATTCCTTTGGCATAGAAAGTGTGTGCCTGAAGGAAATTATGTAATGAGTCTGTTCCATCCTCTAAAGAGTTAGGAACAATGAGAACTCCTTTTGAAGAACAAAATTGGAACAAAGAAATAGGGTGAGCTTGATCATTACGATTTGGTTTCCATTCTAAATCAATGCAAATAACATTTCCGTCGTCAAATTGATTAAAGCATTCAGATAATTTATCAGATTCAGATGAAATAACTGTAACAGAGACAGGCGTGTTCTCGAAGAAGTCAACAAGTTTAGTTTCACCTTCTTCCCAAAAAACATTAATTAAATCATCAAGTTGTTGACTATCCGGGCCAAAAGAAATACGAGGTAACATTTTTTAAAAAGTAACATCCACTTTCAGACAAAAACGATGCCAACTTTAAAACTATAGTATGGTAAAATCATGTGAAAAAAATTGTTGAAGCAGCAGCTGAATCTGTTGAAAGAGCAATGCCAGAAGTCTTAAGGTGGGAATCAAAATTGGACGCTTCAATTAAGGCGTCAGAAATTCCTCAAAAGAACTTTGATGAAGAAATCATAAATCTAAATCAGAAAGACATATCGAATGAATCTCGATTTGCGAGTATAATGCGATTGAATTCACGATGCCCCATGAACTTACTTCTTTTTTCATTTCCAGCACCATTAAACAAGAAGGATGAATACATCAAGGCAGTCAAAGATCGATTGTCTACAAATACTGAAATGAAAACATTCAACGTTGCAATCCGCGAATACTTTGCTGCTAAGGATTCATCTATGCGTAATCCTGAGTCAAGAGATCAAATATGTGAAGATTTTGTTTCCAGATTTATTAGAAATGAGATATGATAATTACTTCTTCTGTTAATAAAATATTTTTATTCTTCTTTGAATATTTATACGAACAGTCCATAAGAACAAATCATTTCATGATTATTTTATCGTTGATCCGCTTCTGACAAAGATATATATTAAATTTCATTAATATTCTCGATCAGATAACAATATCAACTTATATCAGAGTATGGTGCCAGCTATAATGATATATTAATAAAGATTGAATTTTTCCGATATGAACTCAGAATTATATTTTGTTTCATTTTAATAATATAAATTAAATCATAATTTTTTTTGTTCTTCAATCGAATATTTCGATAACGTAAACTTTTGATCAAACTCAAAAAGCGGTTAAAGTTCTTAAAGTGAATCCTCAGAAAAAAAAATTACGTTTTTATGTTTAAAAATTTAAAAGATCAATTTACTCTTGAAGAGTATACCATGAGTCACCTCTAAGTGATGACCGTAGACACAAAATCCATAAGTATAGTCCTTGAAAAATCTCAAATTCAGCTCCAAATTTCATTTTGTTCAGAATACAAACCCGAAAATTCAACATACAACACTAAATGACTATAACATATGCTATAATTAATGGAATTTAGTACAATTGTTCATCTACAATCAATCATTATTCAAAATTGCTTATTCTCAAACATAATTTTTTGCATTTTCGAGTTTTAAAAGTACTATATAATAATATTCATTCAAAATTTGGCAAAAAGCGAAAATTAAAATTTGATTAATTTATACTTTTAATTTAATGTTTTTGAATACATGAATGCTGATTTGTTTTCTACTTTCACAACGTAATATCAGTAAATTTCAATATCGTCCTGGAAGTAATGATGAAGTTATTGTTAATTGTTGCGGATCAGAAGGTGACATTGTTATTCCTAAAACTGTCAAAGAAATAACTGAAGAAGTTTTTGGTTTATCTGGTTGTGATAAAGGTCTCACTTCAATTAGTTTCCAAGATGACAGTGAAATTATCAGTATTGGAGAAGCTTGCTTTTTTGGGGCAGCTATTGAATTAGCAAATCTCAGTAATTGTAATAAACTAGCTTTTCTTAATTCATCACTATTTGCAGAATGCCCATTTTTAGAAACAGTTATACTCCCAAACAATATTTCAGGTATAGGTGAATATTGTTTTAGAAGTACTTCTAGTTTACAATCAATAACCTTTCCAGGAAACATATCATGGATTGGATATAACGCATTTTATGAATCTAAACTAATATCCATCACGATACAAGAAAACTTATCATCGATTGAATATCCGTTTTATGGTTGTAATTCATTAATAAATATCACAATTCTTGGAAATGTAAATATTTTGATGAAAGGATGTTTCGAGGATGTGATTCATTAACAAATATCGCAATTTATGGAGATATTGATACTATTAGACCCAGTACATTCTACGAAAATGCGCGAAAAATATCAAACGTAACAATTCTGGGAAAAGTGAGATATATAGATTTCCTCGCATTTTATAGATGCTACTCATTAACAAGTTTCAAATTCAATGGAGGTTTAGAGTATATTGGATCTGCTGCATTTAAAAATTGTTCAAAACTAACAAGCTTCTCAAACTCAGATTGTTTAAATATTATTGCAGATGAAGCATTTTATGGATGCATAAATCTAGAGAGTATAACAATTGCAGGTGATAACATATCTATTGCAGATAAAGCATTTTTCGAATGCTCAAACCTAGCAAGCATCACAATCACAGGCAATTTAACATATATTGGTGAATATGCGTTTGAGAGATGCTCAAACATCGCAAGCATCACAATCACAGGCAATTTAACATATATTGATAGTTGTGCGTTTGATGGATGTTCAAACTTAACAAGCATCACAATCACAAGCAATTTAACACACATTGGTGAATTTGCGTTTAGGAGATGTATAAACTTACCAAATGTAGCAATTCCAGGAAGTTTGACATCCTTGGAAAAGGGCATATTTTTACAATGCTGGAGATTGGTATCTATCGCATTGCCAGAGTGTTTAGTATCTATTGAAAATAGTGTGTTTTCATTTTGCGAAAAATTATCAAATATCACAATCCCAAGAAATGTAACGTGGATTGTAGGTTATGCATTTAATGATTGTAAAAGCTTAATAAGTATCACATTGCCAGAAGGAATAAATGTTGTTTCTTATGGCTTATTTGATGGTTGCATAAACTTAACAACTATCAATATACCACATAGAACAACATATATTGAATTTGAAGCATTTGCAAATTGCATCTCATTAACAAAAATCGAATTCCCAAGAAATTTAACAACAATTTATGAAAAAGCATTTAATGGATGTGTAAGTTTAACAAGTCTCATATTCCCAGAAAGTTTAACATCTATTAGATATCAAGCATTTGGAGGATGCACAAGTTTAACAAGTATCACACTCCCGGGAAGTTTAACGCTTATTGAATATGATGCATTTTCTTCTTGCCCAAAATTGAAAAGTATTACATTCCAAAACAATACTAATACAATTAGTTTTGGCACAAATATATTTTCTGACAATATACTAAATATTTACATCCAAGGAATGTTTATTGCAAATCAATCTAGTCGAAATAGAATACAACCAAACAGTCATTTATATGTAACAGATCAAACAGTTTTAACAAACACGTCCAAAGAATTTTTTGGTGTAAAGTCAGTTTATGTTCACTATAAAAACATAACAGAACTTACCGATCAAATGACAATTGATGTTCTTCAATACATCGCTATTGAGCACAGAATTGATCCATTTGTTTTCCCTCAAACTGTAAATGATCCTATTATTTATGAATCTGATTATAGTTTTCTCTCTATTCTCTTGATTGGTCTTTACTCATAGTCAATTTCATGAATAAAACATACCCTATAATTTTATGAATATGGCACTTTTCGTCGATTTTCAAAGAATTAAATCGCTTCTATCTCAATAACTAATAAACATATAAGATTTTTGAAAGTATATATATAGTGTACTACATCTCAAGATATTATTAATATGTATTAGAAAGAATAATATATTGGATTTTGATATCACAAAATGACTTTTCAATTTATTGTAGTTCCTCACAGAGTTGAGATTCTACAAAATTCTTTGCAGATAATTTATGAAGGGATGATAGACTAACGAACTATAGATACATGAATTGAAAATAAAAAAATCGATTAAATATGAACCTTCATAAACCGTTTAAGAAACTTAAAAACTATTCTTTATTGTTTATTTTGGACGAAGTTTAATATGATTGTGGTTTTATTGGACAATAATCGAGTAACGGAAAAATATAACATTTATCTATAAAGTGAAAATTTAGAGGTATATTTCGTAAGATATTTCCTCTCTGATTACAAGAACTATTGTGAGCTATCAATCTAATGAAAGAGAGCAGATTTGGCCGTAATGAAAATGCAATACTTCGAAAATCAATGCAAAAAAGATTAATTTGTTAGAAACAATCGACTATGACACTGAATTCTAAGAGCAAACGTTTACATTAGGATATTTTGATCATTTCCAAATATTGCAAAATTGCATTTAAACAAGTTAAGGAGAATACTATATTAACCGTGTTGTAAGGAAATATAACAATTTTAAAGATTTTGCGACAGAATTTGAAAAAATATGAAAATCAGATATATAAAAATTGAATAAAATAACATTATGATGGAATATAAGTAGATGAGCTATTAATGCTGCTATGATTTAAAATTGAGTAGTAATGAAATAGAATTTCGATTAAAAAAATTAATGTAATCGTATGAAAGCTTTGATCCTAATAATTAATATTCGCAAATATTTTAACCTACTAATAAAATTCTGATTATATTAAGATATTTTAAAAATGAGATTCCAAATTGAATGGTGATGGAGATGAAAATTTTTAAAAATATAAATAAGAGGATAAATTGATTGAGATATTAACTAGTAAATATTTGAAAAAGTAAATTATTTGAAATCCTTTAAAAATGTTACGGATAAAAGCTATATAAATAAAATGACTGGTGTGGTTGGTTAGCTTAATGTGTAATATCAAAAAGAATTAATGGGTGTTGTTCACTGAGCAACTTTGAGAAGAATCATTTGTGATTCTTGTCAAAGTTGAATCAAAGACAACAATTGATAGACAATGCTTGTCTTTGTGTACAACATTCACTTGAATTATAAACAATAACAAGTGTTTGTTGTTCACTGAGCAACTTTGAGAAGAATCATTTGTGATTCTTGTCAAAGTTGAATCAAAGACAACAATTGATAGACAATGCTTGTCTTTGTGTACAACATTCACTTGAATTATAAACAATAACAAGTGTTTGTTGTTCACTGAGCAACTTTGAGAAGAATCATTTGTGATTCTTGTCAAAGTTGAATCAAAGACAACAATTGATAGACAATGCTTGTCTTTGTGTACAACATTCACTTTATTGATATCCCAAACTATTTCAACATTTAGTTTCTTAAAAACTCTATTTTTTGTTCTCTCTCTCAATTTTCAAAAGTCATTAATTTTGCATTACTTTATTTAAAATATAATTAACATTGGATAAAAACATTTATTATAATGCCATTTTGGATCAATCTTATGATATTTCAAATCTTTTAAAATACACTCATTCATAACAAATAGTTGCCCTAGACATGTGCGTAACCTCTGTGTACGATATTCCAACACCTTACGACCTGTATGCAAGTTTTTAATTATTGAATAAAAAAACAACAACATACCGTACTTCGAGTATAAAACATGTATACCCTAATAAAAACAAAAATTAGGACATATTTGATTTATGATTTCTTTTCACAAATCGAAATTTTGATCTCTCAATTTTAAACATTTTTCAAAAAAAACTTATAAATATATTTCTTATTGTATAATATTGAAAAATAAATCATCATGGATGAATATTACTAGTACTTCAAAATTATTTATTTTTTCGATCTAAATATAGAAATAATATCTACTCTATATAAAAATAACAATTATTTAATTTTATTGAAATTTTTATTATTTGATTAATATATTTTATGTGATATCTTAAATAGCAATAAAAACTACACCACATAGTTATTCTAGAGTACCTTCATCTACTTCTAGAATTATAGGCTCTGGATTCGAATCTATGGTGCGCTATTGATAAAGTAAATTTCTCCATAGGCCCCCAAAAAATTGACAACCCAGGAATTATAGGGTATTTTAACTCAAAATTATTCTTTCTTTGATTTCGAATAACTATCTGCTTCATTTGAGCTGAATGCTTTTTAGTTGGCAAAAAATTGCAAAATGCTTTACAATATATATTAAGATTTTCAGAGAATTGGAAAAATAAAGTAATAATTGTAAGAGATATGATATGTATGAAAAGTGTTGGTAGAAGCGGTATGTTTGGTATGCAAAATTGAGATAGGATATAAAAATCCCCAAAATTCGAAATTTGACACTAGTTTCTGTGGACTTATTAGACTTGTGCTCTTTCTCTCTGCTATGAGATTTAATGAAAAAATTAATAAATAGATATTCTATTGGATTGAAGAATATATTTAACACATTTAAATCACATTACAACAATGTTTAGCATATTTGAATGATATATTTACTTCATCTATTGAAATATACTTCGATTATGTATAGCTTCAACGTTTAAATCATAAAACGATAACGTATTTAGATGCTATTATTATTTTTAGCGTTTATGTTATCATTATTAACAAAAATTGCTGATATAATAGAAAATTAAATTTCGTTATTGAAATTCTTTGATAATTGAAGACAGAAAATCTGATCCTATGAAACGAAGTACGATAAAATTGATACTAACAAAGAAATCATTCTATAATTCACTTGAACTACACAACATTCAGGAGAAAACTAAAATTATATGTGGTGTTAGACCCCTAAATTATTAAAATGCAAACAACAACTACTACAACAGACCCAATACGTAAGCGATTTGATAGCGACAGTGAAGCAAGATTTCTATTAACACCAGGACAGAGCATTACTCTATCGGTTGACAGTGGATCTGTTTTTTACAATGGTTGGCAGCTACCAGAAACAGGACAAGTTGTTTTTCGTGATAAAGACTTTACCCTTATGTCATACAAAGACAGTTATACATTGAAATTCATGGGAAAGCTTCCGAGATTTTATGCTGCAAAAAGAATACCTCAAGAGTCTGTTCCTGCATACGATTTAATCAGTCAAAAATCAGTTGTTGCTGTTTGTGGACCACCACTCTCAGGAAAAACTACTGCTTGCCAAACAATTATCAACTCAGCTCTTCATGGAGTTCCACAACATCCTAAAGAAAAGCCAATTCCTATTTACGTAAATCTTGACCCTGCCCAGGCTCCATTTTGCCCTCCTGGATCAATTGGTGCCCTTCCAATTACAAAACCTATCGATAATACCGGATTTAAGATTGAAAATCCACTCACATATTTCTTTGGACATACAGAAATAGACGAAGCTCATCGTGATCGCTACACAGATCTTGTTCACGAACTTGCAACGTATGTTAAACAAAGAAGACAAGCTATCTCTCAATCTGATGGTGGAGTAGTCATAGATTTACCTTCTCCTACTAATGAGCACGTTCTTCCAGGAATTGCTCAAGCAATTAAAGATTTCGAAGTTACACACATTGTTTGCATCGGAGACGATCGTCTTGTTGCAACATTTCAACGTTCGTTCCCTTGGATAAGCGTTTGGGGAATGCCAGCTTTAGGTGCTGCTCATGATGACGAAATTTCTATAAGAACCGCTCAAAGAAGCCTCGATACAAAGAGATATTTCGATGGTGATGATTCTGCTGATCTTGTTTCGATGACTTACAGATTTACAAATAGAGATGACTTCAAATTATACAAAGTTGACAAAAGAGAGCCCGAGGAAGTGCCAATATCAACTTCTTTGATGGCTTCTGTGGTAGCAATTGTACAAAGACCACATGTTTCGAATGAATTATGGAAACAAAATGTTTTGGGATATTTAACAATTACTAAGGTCCAAAATGAAGATAATATTGAAGTTTTGAAGCCAAAGCAACCATTGCCTAATAATGTACAATTCATTATTGGTTCAATCAAATATTTTATCAAATAAAATTTATTTTTTATTTTTGTTGTTTATGAGTAATAAGTAAAAGAAAAGTTTATTAATATTACAACCAAAAGCACATATTTCAAAAGTTAAATATAAAAATTATAAAATAATAAAAAATTATATTTCTTTTCTACACTCCGTATCACATAAATTGAATTATTTTCCCCATTAGTATGATTTCACTCATTTGAAGTGTTTATAACCTTTTGAAATTGAATATTTTCAATTTGGATAGGTTTTTAAAGAATAGTATTCTTATGCACTTCCTACATATCTCTCAAATTTATACATGCAACGTTGAAACCAACAAAAATAATGTCATTAATCAATTGAGTTCGACCGAGTTATTTTTGATACAAAAATATTCTATGACATCTATCAATTTTATAAACCAATTCTATTCTAATTTCGTATATGATTCTGTATTGAATGATAAACTCATAACATTGATCTTGTCTTTTTTTTGGCAAATTTTGAATCAATTTTTGCTAAATGTCAATTACTATTTCCCCAGAGACAGTTTTTAGTCCTCATTACCTGTCTCTGCTTACGGAACATCCACATTTAGCATACCCTGATCCAGAATCGACTCAAGTTTTTAATTTAGTAGATAATGTTTTATCTTTACAAAAATTTGATGGCACACAGGACTCTCATATGAACGATTACAATAAGATTTTAGATCTCTCTATATCTAAGATGAATTCGATCTTAGAAGCTTCAAAAACATTCGAAACTTTTTTTGTAACGCTCGAAGAGCAAATAAAATCCTATGTTCATCAAATAGTTTCCAGTTATATAGAGTCTCAAACATATATGACTGAAGAATCCGTTGCCTCTTCTACTGATCAATCAAAATCACTGGACCAAGTATTCATAAAAATAAGATTTTTGCTCGACTTGATACTCGGAATGAGAGAAGGATGCGATACATTCATCGTTGCTTCGGAACACGCTTTCTTTGTCAAAAATAATTTTCTTTTTACTTTTATTCCTGAAAAATTTTCAAGAGAAAAACAACTTCCTTCAGACTACATGATATGTGGAGTTGGAAGCACTATATACGTCGTCTCAAATTCAAATAATTCCCTTTTACAAATCGAAACTTCGTCAATTAACTCAGAAGAAACATTTACATTAAAAGAATTACTAGGCAATGATATACCAGTTATATGTATAGGCGATAAAAACGGAAATTTAGCTTTAATTCAGAAAATTAATGGAAAAATCGTTCAAAACATTCTTACTTTAGACCAACAGAACAAAAATATGCAAACAGAATTATACGAATCTACCATGAACGATTCAAAATTTTACTTCCGCGATGGAAAATTGTATGAAGTCGGAGATAAGACTTTTATCGATGGAATTTTATCAGAAGAGAAACCGATTTATCCTATTTATGCAGAAAAAACGAGTTCTTTCTTTATTGAAGACGGAAAAATTTTATATCAAAAATATCCTGGCGAAAACAAGTCAGAAATCATCGATTCATTACTTACTCTCATCAAACCATTCCCTACAACGAAAGACAAGTTCATTAATCCATTACTTCATGACAAAAAAGTTAATTATTTACAATTCACTCAAAATATCACTTCAACATCTAGATTAATACTTTATATCATGGAGCGAGTTAATGTACTACCACAAGAGCATCGAATTGGCCTTGTAGCAGGCTTAATGACCATACTTACGATAAATTTACGTCATTTCGCATTCCAAAACGTTGAACCATCGACCATGAATGAAATTTACAACATCTACAAGCACTTCTCACAATACTCAACCTCTCTTTCCATATCAATTCTCCAGTGGATGTCTGTAATTCCTTCGACCATTTATTCTGACACTTTTATCGTAAATCAAATTTTACGACCCGCCTTTTCATATGTATATATGAACAAAGAATACTCCGCCATCAAAGATTTCGTATTAAAGAAGCCTCAATCGTTAATTTTAGTTTCCGAAGATTTGATATCTCAATTACCCGACCAAGAAGGCATTCTTTTGATAATTAAGACCATCGACTACTTGCCTATCTGTTACGAAGCAATGAATGCCGTAGAAAGTTGTGCGGAATACGTTTCTATCGTTCTCAAAACAATTTCCAAACTTTTAGACAGAAAAATGATATATAATGCCAACAGATACTTCCAACACTTAGTTTATTCACTGTCTACACTTAACAATTCCCATCAAATCGCCGAAGTTTTCATCAAAGATTCGATGAAAAATTTGATAAAACTTTCAAAAGAAGTCGAGAAAACAGAAATTTCTGATACATGTGATAAGAATTTCACAGGATTAGAATCTGTTTATACAAAACAGAAAGACTTCTTTGAAGTTTACCATTTGGTTGATGATATCCAATTAACTATTGATGCAGGAAAAATAAGGAATTTGAAAGTAACTGTTTCTGATGAATTAGAAACAAATTCTACTTTAATTTTAAATGGAACTAAATATACAGTTCAAAATGGTTTGGTTGTAGAAATATTCTCATCAATCATTAATCTGTCGTATATTGATAGATGTGATGAACAACATGAAGTTATTTTGACTGTACAAGGTTCAAGAATGGAGCCACAACCTGAAGATAATTTGGAACCAAGTTTGACATCGATAAATTACGTGGCAAAAACAATTGGCAGTTTCATCGACCAGTTATTGAACTCTAATACAATTTCTAGATTGGAATACGACAATAGACATTTAATCGGAAATTCTTTCATTAGAGAATTTGAAAGTTTTTCAAAAAATTCTGAAAATGTAAATTATTTTGAGAAAAAAGACGATAAAATGCAAAAATTCTTAGATTTCATGGATAAGATTTCAGGAATTAACATGCAGATTAAGAAGAGAGTCAGGAATTTTGATGAATTACTTGAGAAAGTCTTGAGTGTTTATATTTTCCAATTAAATGCAAAAGAAGAAGTTGAAAAATTAATAAATGAACAAGAATTGACAAAAGACAAAGTTTCTCATAAATTGAGACATACTTGGACATGTGTTTCCGGTCTGAGAAGAGAATTATTATCCTTGAAACAAAAGGAAATCGCTGAAACAAACAAAAACAAATATTCTTTGCAGGATTTCATTCAAAACATCACAGAAAAGTGTCAATTTTTGACATCATCAAAACTTTCTTTAAATCAAAGTGATGAAGATGTTGTTAAGTACTTGAATGACTTGTTTGTTAATTACATTCCTGTACAGGATATCATGAAAATTGCTAAAGAACAAAACAAAAGATTGTCATTGAGAAAAATTTCTTTGGATGTAATTTCTGAATTCATCAATAATTCAAGTGTTTTTAGGAAATCAACAATCGAAACATTTCTTATTAATATCAAGGTTTCCTTTAGTATTATTACTGACGAAAGATCATCATTAATTGGAAAATTTAGTTTGTATAATTCTCTTTTGGAAAGTTTAGAAAATTGTATTGAATCTTTCTATTCTGCAATGGTAGAATTAAAGAGTGATTGCATGTATATATCATTCATGAAGTTCTTCTGCAAATGCCCTTCAATTGTTCAGAAATTTACTCAAGGAATTATTTATATTTTGACAAATTCAAGTAAGAAATTTTTGAAATATGCTGAATCTGTTTTAGTTTCTTTGAGTAATGAACCGATTGTTATAGAGACAATTAACAACGGCGCTCTTGAAATAGATGATGAAGATTATAGAGCAACAGCATTCTTCATTTTAAGTTTGTCTGAAAACGCAAAAGTTCCTTACGAAATTTTGTTTTCGAAGAAAAAATCACAAAAATGTGAAGTTGCAAGTTTACTTTTAGCCGGAAAATTATTAGTGAAAGATAAAGAAGGAGAAGCAGTTTTAAGGGCAAATCTTGATAATTTAGTTGAAGAACTAAGCCAAACAATGACAGGCGAAGACAACAGATTTTCTGTTTGTGCAGAAATCATTTCTTTCTTTAGATTTTTGTTGTTACCTTTTTCTGTTCACAAAGATTTTATTTTAGAATATTTGCATTCATTATTTGTTACGAAAACAATGATATTTACTAACAAAATCATTGCAACGTTCCTTATTTTAGGACATCCT
The DNA here is from genome assembly GCF_026262505.1 of Trichomonas vaginalis G3. NCBI lineage: Eukaryota > Parabasalia > Trichomonadida > Trichomonadidae > Trichomonas > Trichomonas vaginalis. The sequence continues at coordinate 15,718,095 of NC_067204.1, read as the reverse complement.
TTGTTTAGAGCTGAAGATACAGGAGTTGTTTATAACTCAAGTATGATTAGAATTTTGTATAATGATGTGAAAAAAGAAGAAATTGATAATGTATATCCGATGGTTAGAATTTCTATTGATCCAAACACTTTCACTTTAACACCAAGTGAAGTATCTGTTGTTGTTGGTTTGCAAGAGAAAATCAATGGAATTGTCGCTCAAAACAAACCAGTAAGTTTGCACAAAGCAAATGACATTGAAATTTTTTATTGTTTTTTGGCAACTGCTCTGCAAAATCCTCAAAACGCAGAACAGTTCAAACCGCATGCAGCTAAAATGCTAAAGTATTGCGAACTCAACGCAATTACAAGAAAAGGAATTTCGCCGGCAAAATTAATGAACAGATTGGCAGAAACTTTGTATACTTTGTCACTTTTCCCAGAAATTTCTTCACCAAGTGCAACGTCATGGATTGATTATAAGTTTATCAGCATGACTACAGGTATTGTTCATAAGAATCATTTGGATTCCGCGTCTGTTGGCATTTCTCTTTTTGTTGGTGAGAGAAAAATCCAGAAAAACCATACATTCAGTTACAGAATTGTTTTTGATAAACCAGGAACTGCTTCCATTGGTTTTATTGATGCAAACAGTATTCCTACTGAAATTAAGTTCTACGGACTTACTAAGAATTTCAATAAATACTCGAATGTAACTGCAAGTCTCTCGCCAAACTCCATTTGCGTAAGTGACCTCGATAAGAGTTACATCAGTGAATTTTTGACAGGTGACATGTTACCTGCAATTATTACTATTAATTGCAGAGTTAAAATGTCATATTCCATGTCAAATAATTCAGTTATATACAATCCACCTGTTACTCCCGAATCTCCTCTTTTTGATGACCATATTCCTCATAGAGTTATTGAAAGCAACCTTGGTTCTTATGATGAAAGAATTCAGACATTTAACATGAAAGTTGTCGGAGAAAAAGTGAGGACAAAGAATGGAATTATTGGCGAAATCGACAGCATTTCTAGCAGATCTGATCCTAAATTAAATATCAGAATAAGCAACAGAGATGGTAGCAATGAAATCGTTACAATTCAAGCTAAAAACGCTGAAGTAATTCCAGAGAAAATTCATACTTTAGTTTCAAGGGCAAAAAGGAAATCAAGAGATGACAAAAATCAAGATTTTGTTTACAGAAACAATTATATCAGGAAGTACAATAGAATGGTTGGCAAACTGATGCTCTTATGCTTGAGATCAATTATACCTTTAATCTCATCAAATATCCCACTTTCTACATTGGAAACAATCATGGATTACGCGTTACCTTTTACTTTTGGTGTCTCAAATCAAAAATCAACAAAAGTGACAAAGTTCACTTCACCTTACATTACAAACATCAATTACAGATTCCCAGGCGACAGAGAGTTTTTGAGCAACTTTGTACAGAAGGAACTACAAAAGTACAATGTCCAAGACATCATAAATTACATTGTACAAAAAATTTCCGCGAAACAATCTACTTCTAGTAATTGTGTTTATCATATATCATTTTATGCCATGCGAACAATAACTGTTCCTATTTCTTTGAAAGAAGATGAAGCAGTTATTTTCCCTCTCGAATTCAATTCACAAGAAAATGTTGGAGCAACAATTCCAAATGGAAATTATCGTTTCAGGAATCAGTATCATATCCAATATATTTGTGTTCCAAAATATCTTCCTGAAACAGATATAATGTCTTCTATCGTTGTCCTTCATTTTGTTTCTAGTTTCATCGATGTTTCCAAAGATAAAATAACATTTGATGATATTCACAACATGGCAACAAGCATTTTGAATCAAATGCCAAATAACAACGCAATTATTAATTCCATGAGATTGTTTATCGAAAAGAACACTGAATTGGCTTGTTACAACAAGAAATACATACCTAGTGTATTGGAAGAAATCAGATCTTTGGATACTAATGACTTAGGAATTATCTCTTTCTTGGCAAACCTCAAACAAAAGATAATTTATTCATTGGACATAGAATCAGAAGATTTCGAACATCTCGCAAGAGAAATTTGCGCAGAAGTAACTAAAGTTGATAAACAAATTAATGAGTTTATGCTTGTTAAAGCTTTCCAAAAATTCAGTCTTCCTACTGATAGATTCAACATTATCGCGTTGAATTATGTTGTCGACCAATTTACTTCTCTCAAACAAATCTATAAGATCGCATTGGAATCAAATAATAATTACGATTGCGATGTCGATATCAATTTATATGAGGAAGTATCTGAGCCAATTAAAGATGATGCTCTGAAAGAAATCAGAAGGAAAATGTTGATCCGATTCATGTCTGTTGAAACAAGTCAATATTCTCAGTTCTTTGATGTTGATTACTTCCGATCACATGATATCCATCTCTCCATCAAATCATTGCCAAACAGATATCAAATTTTTGTTTCTTTCAACAGATTTTCCGCTTTCAAGTTCTTCGAAGGTGGAGATTCAGGAAAGAGCTTGATGCAACAGTTCGCAAGCCAATACACTGATTACTCATGTCTTGCAGTTATTGGTGCTCAGCCTTGGAGAATTACTTTGTACGGAGAAAACGCAATTGATGCCGGCGGACCAGGAAGAGAATTATTCTCACAAGTTTGTGAAGAAATTCTTAAACCACAGATGAAACTTTTCTGTTTGACGCCAAACGCCAAATCATTCCATGAAGAAGAATATTTGCCATGTATTCCTAATGGTTTAAGTACTTGTGCAGGTGCTTTCATCGCTGCTTGTGCAACATCTATGTTGCCTTTCCAGTTCAAGATTTGTACTCCGTTTTGGAGATCAATGACAGGAAAACCAATTACTATTCATGATGTTTATAGTATTTACAATGATTTTGCGATGCTCGTGCTTAAGTTACAGCATGCAAATTACGAAAGCGAAGAAGAGTTCATAACGAACTACAAATTGAACTTTGTTATTCAAGATTTGTATGGAAACCAAATGGAAATTATTCCAAATGGAAAACAAATCAAGGTAACATTAGGAAACTTGCAGATATTTATTACAACAGCTCAAGAAAAGTTGGTTGAGCAGTTGAACAATGCAATTGATGCTTTCAAAGAAGGTTTCTACCAAGTTTTGCCACAGAACCTTTGCGCGACAATTACAACAGATTCTTTAGTCCAAGCTTGTTGCGGAATTGATTTCATTCCTGATTCAACATTCCTCAATTATTTCAATATGGATTTGAACTCAACGATATTGAGGCAATCATTGATTCAATTGACACAAGAAGAGCGATTCGGATTGCTCAAATTCGCTTCAGGATCAAGAAATCCGAAAGCAAAGATTCACGTTCATTTCGACAGATCTAAAAACTCTGGACTTCCGACTGCTACTACTTGCATCCTGGCAATGACTGTTCCTATGTATAAATCAGTTCAGGTTTGCACGAAATCATTGAGAGCTGCAATTCAGTTCTCTTCTGTTATCACTGATTCTGATTTTGATATTCGTATGTTTAATTTTACTTAATTTATCTTTATATATATAAAATATATTTATTTATTCGTTTTTATATAACTTATTTTTTGATTCATAAATATGTAAACATATAAAATTTTTTTTAAAAAAATTTATTTGCACTTTTTCAATTCGTCCTCACAATTTTTGAATGCTCAGAAAATAAAATGCAAAAATTTTATTGAAAAAGTGCATAATGAATGACATTATATTTGCACTTTTTCTGATTTCATCAGAAAAAAGTGCAAATATAATGATAAAATGTTGGCAAGATTTTAATTCTTTAATGAAATTGTTGCAAAAGATATCCCAACACCTTGAAGATGAAAAAGAACTGTGCATCTTATTTCATTTCTTTTTTCAATGAATATAAAAAGTTTGCCACCCGGGCATAGTCCAGTTGAGAAAATATGAGGTTCAATTGAAATTAATTGACATTTTTCAATTCTCACCTTTTCCCCTGGTTTATATACAAGCTCTGATGCATCAATATATGAATTTGAAATTGTTATTGAGCCACTCGAATATTCATATATTGCAAACAAATATTGACTATTTTGTTTGTTATTTGCAATGAAACAATTATCTAGAAAATTATTATTCTGGCAACTAATCATTCCATTTAATCCTTCAGGTTTCGAAATAGTGTTGTTTATAAAAGCAACCTTGTTATATTTTGTTAGTATGGAATATGTAATGCATATTCTGGATGCTGCATAATTTTCATCAATAATTGAATATTTTATTGAAGTTGTACCTGGATTGTTTCCTATGGAAAAAGCTGTGTTATATTGACAATAATTTTTTGTAATATTGTTTTGCAAAAATGAAATATTTCCAAATTTTAATACAACTGTATTATATCCATTAGCATCTCCTTGATTACTGTATGTTATTGATGAATCATGAACTTCGTTGATATCTGTTGATTTTTGTAATTCAACACTGCAAAATTTTCCATCATCTGCTGCCTTAGAACCAAAACTACATACTTTTCGAATGGAACTTTGACCTAAAGTAATGCAAATAGACCCACCTTGATATTTTCGAGAAGAGTTTTCGAAAGAAGACCTCGAAATAAGTGACTTAACATCATCATAATAAAGAACAATAACTCCATCATTGCCAAGATTGGAAAAATAAACTTCACAGACATAAAAGTCTCCTGTTATATCTACATATGTCTGATTTTGATTGAAAACAGTTTTTTTATATTCCGATTTGTAGACTTCTTCCCATTCATTATTGGATAAATGTAATATATTCAATATTTTTAAGATTTCATGCTAGTATGATTCTCACTTGTTTAAGAGGATTTTTAGAAAAATGAGAAAATGATTTGAAAAGAATTCAAAAAATTGAAATTTTCGTGACTTCATTCAATTTTTTAAAAAGTCAGTATGAAAATTTTAGTCCTTTTGAACTTCAAAAATATGAGAATCGAAATTTGAAAAATTCATGTGTATATAATTTTGGTGTAAAAAAATATTGAACTTATTTTTCCATTTGTTTTCACAATTGATAATTTGAATTACCCTCTCAATTTTATTTATAAACGGTGAACTTCAACAATTACTCACCTCATATTCTAAGTAAATAGTTTTCCATATTCATGATGAAATTTTTTATTAGAATTATGTATTAATGTGTCCTGATTGTTTTACCTATGTCAAACAATTTCTGAGCGTTTACACCCGTGATTCCACAACATTGAGAATTTTACCAATTAAAGAGATGAATAACAATTATTTTAATTATTAACTTCATAGGTCAAAAACTAAGCAACAATAACCTATGAAGTTATCACTTTCTTTGCATTTGTTGTTTCTACGCAAGATTTTATCATTATTTTCAGATAATTAATTAAAAATAAAATGATAAAACTTTATTAAACAAAATAAAAACTATATAAAACAAATTGATTCGATCGAAACATTTTCGCTGCAAAAAGCTCTTGCGTATTTCGTTCCTTCTGGAGCATCAACTAAATAGACCAATTTTCTTTCTTCAAGCATTTCTCCAGTGAAAAGTTCACAGAAAGTGATTTCTGAGTCATCTTCCTTGTAGAATCCGAATACAAGGTTATTCCTATTCGATTTTCTGTTGACACTCACCAAAACTCCAAATTTCTTCGAATTCAACATAATTTTTTCTGGATTTGTGAATTTATCAGAATTTTCCAATTTCGAGTAAATATTAACATTAAAATTCAAAGAACTCGACTTCTTCATTACCTTCTCTTCAACAACTTCATTACTTGAAGTCTTCAACTCCATTTTATTTGTTGGAATTCCGTGAATTTGGAATCCAGACAAAACAAATTTTTCATTTGTTCTGAAAATTATGTCACAGATATCTGTAACAACAACCTTTTGTATTCCTGCCCATATAACACCAGGATCCTTTTCATATATCACCAAAGGAATCAATTTTTCATCAACAATTATTGTTATTGACATGTTTTGGCTGAATTTCGAAACATAAAACTCAAAATGTTCCAATTCACAATAATGAGACAAAACAACAGTGAATCTGAACTCTTTAGACACTTCTTTTGCGCAAGTATTCTCTAACAACTCTTGAGGTGCTCCAATAATGAAAGATTCGGGATTTTCTGTAACAACAATCGGCATCGAAAAAGTAATTTTTCTCTTTTTAGATTCTTTCAAGTGGATTTTCGTGAATCTCGTTGATTCCATCATTTCTGTCTGTATACATAGCATGTTCGCCATCTCTAAACATTCATCACAAATATGAATTAAGTTGTCACTTTTTTGATTTGTCACTTTTGTAATTCTATTTTTAATTAATTCAGAAAAACAAAAAATATTTGACGCATTTTTGTTTCCGCATAAATAACAAGTTGAAGAATTATATTGTGACAATTTGTAAGGATCCAAAGGTATAGACAATTTAATATTCATATCGAATTCCCTTGACAAATTCATTTTCAATCTTTGCAATTCAATATCTTGGAATTGTCTTGTAGGAAATGCAATTTCTTGCATTGTTGTTACAATGAAATCCTTGTACAAGTTAAAGTTCTCTTTGTTTTGTTGAGAAAAATCAACTTGGTACTGATAAAAATCTTGAACTTTTTTCACTTCAAACAAAATTTTTCCAACAGAAATTTTTTGAATTTGAGGATGAAAAATGAAATCCAAATTTCTATCATCGATTTCGTCAATAGGTATTCTTATTACTGTGTTTTCATTAGTCATTGGCAACTTAACTGTTTTCATCTGACTCTTGTCTTGGCCTTGAATAAACAAGTTTCTCGGATGATTTTTTTCGGAATTAACAGTCGCGTAATAATAAATCGCTGTTAATTTAGTGGAATAAGGTAAAATGATACTAAAAGAGTTCATTGTTGTATCAACAATATCATTTTCATTTAAAATAAGTACATCAATTGGAAAACCTCTCGACAAAATTTGTATTTTCGTATGATCTAAAACAAATTTGTCGCCAATTTCGTTTTTATCGTAATTCGTCCATTTTTCGAACAAAACTTCCCTTTGTGGATCACTCACCATATTATTAAATCTTCTTTTAACTGAAATTGTTGCGTCACTCGATGCTTCATCCAAAAATGGAGAATATTGGCGAATAATCGATGTTTTCGCTGCAACTGTGTTAGTGTACAATAAACTAACAACATCTCCCGATTTAACATACGCTTCGGCGAGATATTCAATGACTTCTGGTTTGATTTTTTGAAGGGATTCAAAAGAAAAAGTGTCTAAATTTTGAATTAAATTTTGTTTTTGCATCAAAAATGTTGTTATCGCACAGGAATAGATGAAAGCAGCGACATTGGTTCTATCTAATGAATCTGCACAGTTAAATCTCAATGTAATCACTTGCCTGGTATCGGGTTCGATGTTTTTGTTCAAATTTCCTGAAGAATCTAAAGCATTTGGGTAATGAGTGAAATCTGATGCTTGTGCAAGTGGTCCAAGTAATTTACATAACTCTGCAATGGCTCTTGTGTGTCCTCCATTGTCCAAAAAATAGTTTAAGTCAAATGAAATAAATCTTGCGGAATTTTCGTTGTTTAGCTTCTTAACTACCTTTGAAAATGCTTCATGGAGTTCGTATTCGCCACTTTCTGGGTTACTTCTTAATAAACTGATGCAAAAAGTTTGAATTCCGCAATATCTTTCTTTTAATTTCCTGAAATAGCATTTGGAACCTTCAGAAGATTGATCAGTAACTATATGATGGACAGTCATCTTGTTTTTAACAACTGTCTCCCATTTTATTGGAACTGAGCCTCTTCTGTAAATTTGAGTCCAAATATCGCCTGTTGGTGAGCCAAAAATGAACTCGCACTCGCATTCGTTGCCTGGTTCATGTACTTCGTTGAGTCCGCGTGCAAAATACCTTACACCTGGATTTAAAGCGGATCTTTTAATTAAAAATGAAATTGAATGTCCTGATAAGATTTGAGTAGATACATAGCCTTGTATTAATATAATACATGCTTCTGGAACCCCTGCACGAACAAATGGCTCTCTCCATCTCATATTCCAACAAAATTCTGGATCTGGTTCTAAATAGTTTATCTGGGATGGAAACGGACGTGTAATATCGAAAAATTCAGCATAATAATGGCAGTCTTCTAATGGAAATTCGTTAAATTGAGTTTCATAAGAAAATTTGTTGCCAATGATTGAAATAAATTGAGCAGTTTTAACAACGTTGATAGGTATTTTACCTGGAAGATCGCATTGATAAGTTTGCTCTTTGATAATCGAAAATATAATTTGATCTTCTTCTTTGACCATTCCAACTAGCGCAATTCCATCTGCAATAATTTTGGATTTGAATATTGTTGTAATATTCTTCATAGCTTCGGAAAAATTTTGAAAAACGTCGATATTTGGAATTCCTAAATAGGAAGGAATATCTGCTAAAGGGTGAATTGTCATTATCTGAACGTATTTAGTGTTTTTAAGCTGAATGAGGAGATGTATTATGCCATGATCATTTAAAAATATCGAAACTCTTGAATTCATATATAATTTTTTTTTCAATACAAAAATGACAGTAATGGATTGTGCAATCATTCAGAATTATGATAGACATACACGAGTACTATTTGGTTAGTTGCATATGAGTTCTCAACTACCGACTCTAACAATTTTTCGGTCGACAAGATTAATATCTTAAATTACTCATGCCTGAATCATGATATCCATTTGATAGTTTAACGAACTAATCGCCCAATTTCTTTGGAAGCGAAAGATATTAAAATAATGAATAAAAATATATAATAAAATCGAGCTTATTATATAAATTTTATAGATACTTATATAGGAACTTAGTATAAAACATACCAAATTAGTTGATTTGAAAGTATAAACATAACATTTAGTTTTATAAAGAAGCCTGGTTCATTAAAGCGTAGGCTAATTGGGGCTGTCAATTTGTCCTGTTGGTGTGGATATGATTTGTCTTGGGCGAGCTTTTACATCTGGGGATTCAAAAATTCCTTTTTGTTTAATTGAAGGAGTAGATAAAGCGGACTGGTTCTCAACATACTCTTGGAATTGCTGCATATCTTCATCAGTGCCTATTTCAATGATGGTTGGTGGAGGACGGAACATTTTTTATTTTTAAACGTTCACTTTTTCAACAAAACTCGAAAATCACATTTAGCTTTGACTGTACAAGTATTCTGCTGTTTGATCTACAGACATTGAGGTATATAACGCGGTATTTTGAACATCTCCCATTAGATTATGTTGATTTGACGACATTTTGGACTTTGCTACTATATTTCGACTGAATTGTTGTGTATTTGCGTTTTTTTATTTTATTGCATGCATGCCTTGAAAAATGGAAGAATTGCTCAAAAATGTAACGAGATTTGTAAAAAAAAATTCATGTGCGGGCGTTTGATAAAACCAGTGACCAGAAGAGCTCCTTTAACAGCACGCTCATTACCATCATGTGAAAGAGATTTATATAAGTTTAGAAATCAACTTAACGCTATCAGAAAACAGAAAGATCCACCGACTTCTGATGCAATCTATGAACTTAAAGTAGAAAAACAGAGATTAATTGAAGAGAGAGATCTTCTGAAAGTTAAGATAACAAGATATGCTGAAAAATCTAAAACAAAGCCTGCGCCTGTCCGAAATGCTCAAATCAAGAAATCACTTGAAAGACAGATTAAATCACTTGAAGACATAGTTCAAGGAAAGAAAGAAGAGTTGCATGCTATTCTTACTTCAGATAAAGCTGCTCAAATTACAGAATATCAAGAAGAACTCAAAATATTGTATTTAGAAGTCCAAAGACTTAAGAATAGTAAGAAAGAAGCTGAAATTGACCTCAAAGATGCTGATGATAAAGTACAAGCAATTAATTCGCAATTTTCTGACGAAGTTTTGCTAAAGAGAAGACGTGTCATCAGAGCATTGGAAAAAGAAATACTCAAACACAATAATAGAAACGAACGTTTGCGAAATGACCTCGAAATTCTGAATCAACAGCACCAGGAACGCGAAGAATCATCAGAAAATAATAAACTTAAGGAGCAGATCCTCGAATTACGCAAGCAAATTAAACAAGAGAAAGAAGCAATTGAAAATCTTCAAAAAGGAAATTAATTTTTCTTTTTGTCTCAAACTGTATTTGTTATTTATATAAAAGCGTTGTTATTAGAATAAACTATATATATATCCCTTTCTCTATATTCAAAGAATCAATTGATTTAGAATGATTGGCAAAAAAAAATCTTGAATACGAGTATCTTGATGAAGATTGTTTTGTCATCGGCTTTTCCACATGTGTAATATGGTGTTTTTCTTCTAATGAATTTAAAGAGTATTATATATGGTAAAACGCAAATATGTCTTATATAAAAATTATTAATGTATGACCATGACGATCATCCAAACATATACAACAAATTGCGAAGTATTTTCAAATACTATATCGATTCATATAATGCATTGTTTCAGCTTTCTCTTCCAATTTTCGATACAACGATATTAGAAGAAAGAACTCAATTCTTCTTCAGATGTTTCGAAGAACAATGTGCTTCATTCAAGGTAGATACTCATTTCGCAGCACAGCCAGATCAAGGAGAAATCACAGGCCAATGGTATTTCATCTCCGCAAATGTTGCAAAGACAGAAAACACAATGACAAGTGATAACCAAGCAATGGCAACTCGAACAAATGTTTCTATTCCTTCAGCTACAAGAACAATTGCTCAAATGACAACAGCAAGTAACACAGCGACTGAATCTAGTCCAAGAAAGAAAGGCGGTCAATCATTCAGAGGAAATGTTTTCTTCTTCATGGGAATTGTCGTTGACGCAAGTATTAAAACAAAGGAAGCTTAGTTCCATTCATTTTAGCCGGCCAACTAAAAAAATTGAGGACTATTTGCGATGAATTGTCAGGAATCGGATTAGAAATGGATGAAGCGAAACGTGGTGAACAAAGTGATAAGGGCGAACAATAAAAAGATGCCGATAAAGACAAGAAGAATAAAAAGAACCAGAAAATGAAGATATAGAAACAAGCAGTACTACATCGAAGGAGAATGTCAATATCCACTTGAAGGATGCAGAAAACAAGTGGATGATGACAATACATAAAGTACAAGCAGCACTTTCAAAGAGCTCAAGAATCATCTCTTCTATTTCATCGCAAGGAGGAACAAGATGGCCTTCAGAGATGCATCCGAGTAATCTAGACATGGCAGTAAGCTCTTCTTTGTCATGGATGTTCAATTCTCAGTTCGGAATCTACGAGAAATTTCAGCCGATAACGGATTGGCTATGCTCTGAAATATCTTCTGCAAAGAGTCAACCTTCTGCAAAACAATAAATATTTCAGAAAATTATTTTTCTTTTATCTGTACTGAATAGCGCGCCGTTACTAACGTTATGGTGGAATATTCGAACCCAATATGTATTATTGTAGGTTGCAATTTTGTATCACCTATAACTCTTTAAATATTGGAAGTTTTCCTCCAGAATTGTTCGAAAAAGGTGACACTACAATAAGAGTGCATTGTCACTTTTCAAGAATTGCATTTCAATTTTAAAATTTGATTTTTAATTGTCATCATAATCCATTACAATTGCTTTTAATAAACATCATTCACATGTTTTCACCCTTCTAATGTAGGTTGACATTTTCCTTAGATATTCATCATTTTATTCTTCTTGTCTTTATCGGCATCACATTGTTCACCACATTTTGCATCATCCGTTTCTAACCTCTCAAATCGATTTGAATAAGATGTCAAATACTTAAGTATAAAAATCAAAAGATTTATAAAGAACAAATAAACAAAAATCGCGAATGAATTATAAAGAAATAAAGTGCAAAAAAAAGTTTTCGCAAATAATTACAAATTTTGCACAATCTAAAATCTAAAAATCAAGTTAACGATAGAGAGAAAGATTCTGAATCACATTCAATTATTGTTTCACTGACATCTTCTGCTGCAACTTTTTCTGTAACTCTATGAATGAAGTTATAAAGTGTTTCATGCTCTCTGTGTTGATTTTCGAGAACGCATTTCTTCAGCTGCAATCTTTGCAGATTTTTCTGATTTCATTGCTTCTTCGAGCTTCTCTTGCAATCTATCAATTTCATATCTCAAATGACGATTTATTTCTTCTGTTGCTGTCAGTCATTCTGTCTTCCTTGCAAGTAATGCTTCGAATCTCTTAATCTGGTCTATAGCTTCTATTGTTTGTCTGTCGTTCTCGTGATATTTTGCAGTAATTTCTGTCAACTTCTTTGATGTTTCGTATAATTGAGTTTCAGCCTCTCGTCTATGTGCTTTCTCAGAATCGATATCTCCCATAACTTTGAGGATATTTGTCCTCTGCTCTTCATTGACTTGATTTGCCAATTTGAGCTCGTTCTCAAGTCTTTGTCTGTCGAGATTTTCTTCTTTGATTTTTGACATTTCATTTTGCATTTCTTTTATGTTTCCTTTGTGTTCAGCAATCTCTTCTTTCAATCTTGCGATCTCAGCCATCAGACCTTTGATTCTTTCATGGAGTGTTACGTTTTCTTTCGATTGTTCTTCAATTTTCTCCCTTCAAATTACTGATTTTCATAACTTTTGCATTCATAAACGCAGAACTTCCTCCAATTTGCTTTTGAAGTGCTTCAATCGTTTCTTAGTGTTCATCTATTGTTTTCTTCATTGTCCATTGATCCTTTCTGGCTATCTCTACATCTGCTTTGCATTTATATTTTAGCTCTTCTAAATCAGCAGATTTCTTATTGATGGAAAGGATTGATGTTTCAAGTGAGTCCTTTGCTGCTTTGATTTCTTCTTGAGTACTTTTGTTCATATATAAGAATCCGGATGTTACAGTATCAACCAAAGCATTTTGGCGAAAATTTGAAGGAACCCCTTGAATAATCATATTCATTGCGTAAACTGCATCGGCAACAGTTGTCCTTGTTTCTGAATGTGTAAGAATATGAACTAATAAATCTGTGAATTGCATTTCTGCAACTAATCTTGCTACTTTTTTGTTCCATTGAGGAATTATTTCAAAACATGAAGTAAGGAACAAAAAGAAATTTGCAGAAGCAAATGTATGACTACGTTCTATTTGCGTTGGAATGCAACAAATATTTGATCCTCATATGTTAATAATAATTTCTTGATATATTCTAATTGCTTTTTTTGCCTCATCATCATTCTTAACATTATCAATAAAGACTCAAGACGTAGAAGAGAGGCAGAAACATTAGAAGAAGCAACAACAGATAATGCAAAAGCAAAAATTTCATCAACAGGACCAAATGAGAAAGAATCATTCATTAAAAACATTTCACAAAGGAAGTTGTAGCCTGCTGCTGTTACAAAATCATGAGCTGAATGAACAAAATAATTGAAAACTGGAACTAAGAGTTTTTCTTTAACTAAAAATTTGGGAATGTCAAAACTCATTGCAAGTAACTCATTTAATAGCACTGTAATTGATAAAGCACCCATACCACAGTTATTAAATAATGCATTTACAATTTTCTTGGTTGCACTTGCAGATATCGAAGCTTTGTTAGCTAAATCTCTGACAGACCATGTTGCAAGAGTTAATGCCAAAAAAAACGTTACAAATTTTAATGAGTCAGGGAATTGTTCTGAACTACGAATATATTGGCTCACATATCAAAGATTACATTGATGCGGATGATCTCTCTAGCACATTCGAAGTAGAAGATATCAAATCAATCATGAAATTCGCGAATTTAACACCTGATGACTTCAATTCTCTTCTTGCGCAATCTCGTTCTGTCATTTCAGCACGTGAATTGTATACTTGCACTCGAAATGCAAATATTTCAATAAACAACCTACAAGATACCATTTCAACACTTAAATCAGTTCAAAAGTACATGAAGATGCGAATATTCGAAGGGATTGTTGGTGTTTTAGAACAATTACAAAAGGATCAATCCACTACAACAAATAAAATCGAAAAACTTCAAGCAGATTTAAATCAGATCCAAAAAGAAAAAGAAAACGTTGAGAAAGAGATGCAAACTCTTCACTCTCAACTCAAAGAGAAAGAAGGAAACGATTTACCAAAAGAATTTCTTTCGAAAATTTCCGAACTTAAAAATTCTGAAAATTTCGATCAAATCTACAAATTCTTTGAAGAAATTTCAGAAAAAGGAAATCAAAAAATGATGCAAAAAGCATGTGAAGAAGAACTTTGGAAAAAACAAAATGATGACTTTTGTGGTACAAATGTACTTCATTATGCATCTTTAGAAGGAAATCTTAGACTTGTTAAAACTCTCATTGAATATGGCTGTGACAAAGAAATCGAGAGCGAAAATGGTTTTACAGCTCTACACTTGGCATCATTTGATAAACTTGAAGTTGTTAAATATCTTATCTCAGTTGGATCTAATAAAGAAGCAAAGGATAAAAATGGGCGTACTCCACTCATTTATGCATCAATAAATGGTCATCTTGAAGTTGTTCAATACCTTATCTCAGTTGGAGCTTATAAAGAAGCAAAGGATAATTTTGAATCTACTTCACTCATTTCTGCGTCAGAAAAAGGTTATCTTGAAGTTATTCAATATCTTATCTCAGTTGGAGCTAATAAAGAAGCAAAGGATAATGATGGATATACTCCACTCATTCAGGCATCAATAAATGGTCAACTTGAAGTTGTTAAATATCTTATCTCAGTTGGAGCTTATAAAGAAGCAAAGGATAATTTTGAATCTACTTCACTCATTTCTGCGTCAGAAAAAGGTTATCTTGAAGTTATTCAATATCTTATCTCAGTTGGAGCTTATAAAGAAGCAAAGGATAATTTTGAATCTACTTCACTCATTTCTGCGTCAGAAAAAGGTTATCTTGAAGTTATTCAATATCTTATCTCAGTTGGAGCTAATAAAGAAGCAAAGGATAATGACGGATATACTCCACTCATTTGTGCATCACAAAATGGTAAACTTGAAGTTGTTCAATACCTTATCTCAGTTGGAGCTAATAAAGAAGCAAAGGATAATGATGGATATACTCCACTCATTTGTGCATCACAAAATGGTAAACTTGAAGTTGTTCAATACCTTATCTCAGTTGGAGCTAATAAAGAAGCAAAGGATAATGATGGATATACAGCACACAAAATTGAATTGTTCGAGAAGGAAGCAAAGTAATGAGAATATTTATTATCAAATGCAAGAAAATAATTTCTTGATATATTTGGTTATTATCTCTTAACCATTGTTGCAAAAGATAAAGTTAATAAACTACGAGACAAAACTAAAAAAATGTCTCAGATTTTCATTTTTAGGAAGAAACGAAGAGATCATGAGTGATTGTTTGAAATATCAAAAGCCAAACAAAACATGCATGACTTATGCAATTATTTCACACAACATTGATTTTATTACATTCTTGATGAATGAATACAATATAAAGATTAATTTAGAATTCAGTGGAATGTTCAATAATCTTGAATCCTTTTTAGTTTATTTCGATCAAACTGATGATTTTAACAAATGCTTTGTTTTTTCACCGATTTTTAATATTCCATCCCTTTGCGAATATTTCCTTTCACATGGTGTGGAGATCAATGCAAAAGATAAATATGGAAAAACCGTACTTTATATGGCAGCATGTTAAAATAGTAAAGAAACCGCTGAAGTTCTTATTTCGCATAGTGCGAATATCAATGTAAAAACTAAGGATGGAGAAACTTCAATTCATATTGCAGCATAGAATAATTGTAAAGAAGCCGCTGAAGTTCTTATTTCACATGGTGCAAATACCAATAGTAAAAATCAGCATGAAAAAAACCGCATTTAATATTGCAGCAATGGTTAATTGTAAAGAAACGTCTGAAGTTCATATTTCAAATGGAATAAATATCAATTAAAAAGATGGAGATGGAAAAACCGCACTTCATATTGCAGTATGGAAGAATTATAAAAAAAGCTTCTGAAGTTCTTATTTCACATTGTGCGAAATATTAATGTTCTTGCATAAGATATACTTTAGTTTTCTGGTATTTTTGAATAAAATAATAGATGTGATGAGTTATATATTATTCATCCTCGTGAAATTGCACATGAATTCACTGTATACAGTCTTCCAAAAATGCACGACATATTTAGGAAGAGATTCAATCTGGATAGTATTACTCCAACGAAATACAATATATCTAACAAAAAACCGACCGTAAGTCGGCATTTTACAAATTTTGTTGAGATTCAGACAGCATTAAACGCAAAATATAAACCTATTCAATGGAATACCATTGAAATATGCAATTTTCTTGAAGGAAAAGGAAAGCAAATTGCTGAAACATTATTTTTGATTGCTAGAAGAGGATCAAACATTTATCATGCTCTATATATGAGAGAAAGGTCTTTCTTTGTAGAATTTTTTGCTAATCTTGTCCAAATATAAATTAATTAAATAATAAACAAGATTTTAAATTTATTACAAAGTGTAAGCTCATATTTCTGTTTTTATTTGAGCCAAGCAAGTTCACACCAAATAAAAACATAAAATTAACTAAATCTTTCCTAAAATGGGATTAGTTTGTATTATATTGGTATACATGTTGATCTTATAAGGAAAAATAGCAAAGTAAGATTATGTCAATATGTCAGCATGTGAATGAGTTCATAACGCATACGGAAACTTCATATTGTATAATTCAATATTAAATCTTCAATGAGATAATAAACACATAACAAATTTTTATAAGCTTTCATGTGGAATCGTTGCTCGGAAACATAATTCTTTCTTTCTAACACACATTTTGAAGACAAAAATGTCACTGCCAAAATTTTTAAAAAGCATGACAGGGGAGGTTTTTTGTGATATGGAAAAATGTTAGTTGCTCAATTATCTCACTATTGGATGGACTTTTATCGAGCGAAATTTTGGCTGTAAAGACAATTCTGATATTGGTAACATGGTGATAAGAACAAATAGTCAGTTTGCGTGGTTTATGATGAGATAATTTCGATTTAAAAAAAAACATAAAAATTGATTTTAATGAGCGATTATATTTGAATATGCTCTCCTAATTTGAAGGAACTGGTTAAATCATGAATTGATCATGAATAATTTTTTTTCAAAATAACAATTATAATTTCATATTCATTATAAGTTGAAAATATATCATAAAGACTTTATGAATGATAAATTCGTAAAAAACAAGTTAGTTTGTTTCTGAAAATAATAATAAAAAAAACCAATTTAGACCCAATAATTTTTGGCGGGATAATTGAGATGTTTAACAAAAAGTGAAAGGTGTCATTATTATCTATGACCAACAAGCAACTGACCTAGTCTGGATTACAATATTCGGTTCATCAAACCGCCAATTTGATGAATCAAGCCAAATTGTAACTGACCTAGTCTGGATTACAATATTCGGTTCATCAAACCGCCAATTTGATGAATCAAGCCAAATTGTAACAAACCAGTTGTTGATTGCATGGTATTATTCATCGAACTGCCAATTTGATGAATTACATTTCTTAGTCATCAAAATAGTGGTCATGTTGTAAACGAAAACGATAAAAACGGCTTGACAGTAAAGTGACACTTTACATGGCAAAAAATAGAGCCTTACTTTTGAGATACTTGAGATTGAAACTGAATCTTATGAGGCGGTGATCTTGAATCACTACCTCATAAGGTTCAGTTTCATATAAAATTTGTTGCAATTTGTTATTCTTTTGCAATTATTTCTTATAAGATTTTACATCTTTTAGCGGGGAATGTTTGTTATCATGTATATATTATAAATATCTACACGATAACGAACATTCCTCGCTAAATTGCTGAGAAACTTTGAGGAAATGTCGAACAATTTCCTCAAAGTTTCTCAGATTTATATAGATCACTAGAGTCCCCTAGGCACTGATTCTGGTTCAGTACCTAGGAGGCTCTAGTTCTCTAACGAACTGATAAAATGTTTTTAAATTTTTGGATATTGCTACCTGTGAAGCACTGACTTCAAGTCAGTACCTCACAGGTAGCAATTACATTGAAAGATGGGAGAAAATTTGTCCGAATGTTAAACTATTCGGACAAAGTTTCTCCATTTGTAGTGGAGATGGAAGGCTTTGAGGTATATTATATTAATATATACCCCAAAGCCTTCCATCTCCACTTGAAAGTTCCAAAACTTTGGGTTAATAGTTTGCAATTAACCCAAAGTTTTGGAACTTTCTAGAAGGAATTGCAGGGTAAGAGGTACATATTCATACTATGTACCTCTTACCCTCCAATTCCTTCTTAAAATGGGAGAAACTTTGTCCGAATGTTAAACTATTCGGACAAAGTTTCTCTCATTTGTAGTGGAGATGGAAGGCTTTGAGGTATATTATATTAATATATACCCCAAAGCCTTCCATCTCCACTTGAAAGTTCCAAAACTTTGGGTTAATAGTTTGCAATTAACCCAAAGTTTTGGAACTTTCTAGAAGGAATTGCAGGGTAAGAGGTACATATTCATACTATGTACCTCTTACCCTCCAATTCCTTCCTTAACATAAACAAATTTGGAGTTAATTGTTTGCAATTAACTCCGGGTTTGTTGACCTCCAAATGAAAATGAAAGGGTAAGAGGTATATAGTGACCCTATATGCCTCTTACCCTTTCATTCTCATTAATTATGGGAGAAACTTTGGCCGAATGTTAAATTATTCGACCAAAGTTTCTCCCATTTTTTGAAGGGATTGGAGGCTATGAGATACTGATGCAATGTCAGTACCTCATGGCCTCCAATTCCATCCTGAAACTGATCAAATTGGACCTTACATGCATTTGAAATTTGCCATGTAAAGTCCACTTTTTGAGAGAGAGGATTTGACTGCGTCAAATTCTCTTTTTCGTTTACGAGAGTCATGTTACTATTCGTTAGGTTAAATTACTTTTAATGCCCATTCAAGGAAGTACATGTCAGTTACAGGGTTTATAGTTTTACTCGAATTGAGTAAACCTCTTGGAAGCAATTACCACAAGAGCCAAGACTTCTCGTTTACAGACTTTGAAAGCCAGGAAGGAGCCAGGTAACAATAATGGGCTCTCTTATGATATTTTGGGATATTTATCAACAATTTGAGTTTCTACCTATTGTCTTCAATGAGGATTTTTTAGGCCAGAAGTACAATACCTGTACAGTCTAACTACTAGGGCAATGTAGTCAAACTGTGCACGTATTGAACTTCTAAGGCTATTATTTATCTGCTATTGACATCATTCTTTTACATTACCGTCCTCTGGTCCTTAGAGGACCATAGATTCTGAAATTACTTGTGCAGAGCAAAGTTCTTCCGAGATCTCTCTATCCTTCGTAGATCTCGGAAAAACTTTGCCTTAAACTACTGCATTAATGTTTCCTAGTATTCAAAGAGCTATGAATTCTATAGTTGATCTTATAAGGTAGAGTTTTTCCTAACTTTCTCATTCGTTGAAAGGTTTTCAACAAAGCTATACCTTAAAAATCTGTGCTTGTTATATCTGATCATTTGTGTGTTAGGGGAGGTAAATTTATTCCACTAGAGCAAATTTTTTCCGAGGTTTCTCATCGAATGAGAAACCTCGGAACAACTCTTCAATAGTGTAATGAATTTGTGGTATTTGTCCTGCAAACAGCGAGAGAACTTGTCTGTAATTCGTTTATGATGAAGTTATCTGGATGTCTCTCAGATGAGGAAGGAAGTCCAGAAAACTTCACCATAAGTTAATACTTGTGTATTTCTATGACTCTCTTCACGTCAGAGAATGTAAATTTACTCGAATAGGGCAAAGTTCTGCTCAAGTTTCTCATTTGATGAGAAACCTCGGAAGAACTTTGCCCTAAGGTAATGTATATGTGATTGTTGGCCCGCAGAGAAACAAGGAATCTGTTTGTATTTCGTTTATGGTGAAGTTCTCGGATGTTCTCTCAAATTATATGGAAAATCAAGATAACTTCACCATAATTTGTTGTAGTTGTGATTCTCTGGCTCTTTGCCGGCCAGAAAACTAGAAAATAGTTTATAGTGGGAGTATGCTCGATGAATACCTACTCACTAAAAATATACGTTATTTTTTGTTTTCCTATGGGAAAATAGTTTTGATTTTTATACTATCGTATGCTTTGTTATTGCATGAATTGTCTATTTTCTTAATAAAAACTCATTTTTCCGTGTGATTCTGAATCAATGCATTCCAAAAAAGCGTTTTCCGCCTTTGAAACGTGAAAACACACATTGCATGAAGAATCAGAGAAGATTTTCTAACTCGAAGAATTCCAAAAAAAACCAATTATAGTTTTTTTATCGTGAAAAATTTACTTTTTAACTACGAAATTTTTAAAACGCGATTTTTTTGGAGATTTTTAGAAAATTCAAATATGATAGGCATGTGTTATTTTATGTGCTCTATGAGTTTATCAGCTTAATTTGGAGTTATTATCAAATTTCAATAAGTCTAAAAAATTGAAAGATAGAAAATCTTCTCTGATTCTTCATGCAATGTGTGTTTTCACGTTTCAAAGGCGGAAAACGCTTTTTTGGAATGCATTGATTCAGAATCACACGGAAAAATGAGTTTTTATTAAGAAAATAGACAATTCATGCAATAACAAAGCATACGATAGTATAAAAATCAAAACTATTTTCCCATAGGAAAACAAAAAATAACGTATATTTTTAGTGAGTAGGTATTCATCGAGCATACTCCCACTATAAACTATTTTCTAGTTTTCTGGCCGGCAAAGAGCCAGAGAATCACAACTACAACAAATTATGGTGAAGTTATCTTGATTTTCCATATAATTTGAGAGAACATCCGAGAACTTCACCATAAACGAAATACAAACAGATTCCTTGTTTCTCTGCGGGCCAACAATCACATATACATTACCTTAGGGCAAAGTTCTTCCGAGGTTTCTCATCAAATGAGAAACTTGAGCAGAACTTTGCCCTATTCGAGTAAATTTACATTCTCTGACGTGAAGAGAGTCATAGAAATACACAAGTATTAACTTATGGTGAAGTTTTCTGGACTTCCTTCCTCATCTGAGAGACATCCAGATAACTTCATCATAAACGAATTACAGACAAGTTCTCTCGCTGTTTGCAGGACAAATACCACAAATTCATTACACTATTGAAGAGTTGTTCCGAGGTTTCTCATTCGATGAGAAACCTCGGAAAAAATTTGCTCTAGTGGAATAAATTTACCTCCCCTAACACACAAATGATCAGATATAACAAGCACAGATTTTTAAGGTATAGCTTTGTTGAAAACCTTTCAAATAAAGAGAAATTTAAGGAGAAATTTGCCCGTTTGATGTATGGTGAGAAGCATATTTGAGAGTTTGGAGAGGCAAAGTGCAATCACCTATCAATATTGCACTTTGCTTGTAAAAAGTTCTTCGCATCTCTTGAGGTGTGAGGAAGTTTCTCGACAGAGGAAACTTTCATATCGAATGTTGCCTTTCTCCAGATGTATTACAAATAAAAAAGAATTCCATCCCAATTACACTCTATAATACAACACTATCAATATGATCAAATCACATCCATATTAAAATATGAAAAATCCAAAATCATTCTCTCTCAAAATCATATATCCACACATATCACAACGCGTTGTTGCAATTTCTTCATAAATACTAATTCCAATCTTATATAATATACAAAAAATATCTTTATTTAAATATATCTTAGTACATTCAATAATAATTATACTAGGTACATCTATCACATTAAGTAAACACATATTTATTATGATTTTAATAAAATTTGGTAAAAAAGGGGGTTGGCGTCCTAAGGCGTCCTAGTGTAAATTTCTCAAAATTGTGATATTTACATCACATTTTTGAAAGGTTTATGGGCGTCCTAAGGGAAAATTGAATAGCTAGGGCGTCCCGAATTTTCATTCTAAGATTTAAATATATTATATACTTAAGTATAATACAAGCAATATAAAAATTAAATTTTTATTATGTTAACTTATAAGAAATTTTTTTGAATTATCGTTGATTTATTGTAATCTTTCCAGGCTATACTTTTGAAATCAACTTTACCTGTCATACGCATTAATGTAGTAGATGTCCAGGTGTAGCTATTATATCCCAGCAACATTGGTATTTTATCATTGTAAGATATCAAAATGAAGCGTTTTTTCAGATATAATTTTTCGTAAATTTTTCAAAAATAAGATGGTAAAAAAGCCTCGACTTGCTCGAAAAATAACAATTTTTTTACTTGTAAAAATAACCCTTTTACAGCATGGGCAGCTATTCAATCACTATTTCTTTTTCTAAAAGTATATTTTTCAAAAAAAATTAAGATCAAATTCGACAATTTCTTGATGAAAGCAAAAATATTACACATACTTCTAGATGCATGGTATAAAATATGCAATTATTCAATCAATTCGCATGATTTAAAAAAAAATCTAAATTTGATAAAAATGTAGAAATTTTTTATTTTTAACTTGAGATTCGTTTTTTGATCCAATTTGTGAATTTTTTTTGATCGGAATTTCAATTAATTTGTAGTAGTAGGATAGGATGGGTTGTGTGACTTTTTTTGTTGCATCTATATATAGACGATGCATTAAAATATTTATATACTAAACACATTAAAAAATTAACATTAATTTTAAAATAATTTATTTTTTATCTTTTATAAAAGAAGCTATATATAGATGATGTCAGATATTCCGCGATTAATTAAACATGTGTTAAATCCTGAATGGAATCAATGGAGTCATAATCAAAGACCTCATAAACGAGTAAAAGAAATTAGAAATAATTATTTTCATGAATGAAAGATTCACTACCATAATGAAATAAAAAATAAAAAAATAAACTTTAAAAATTCATGTCTTACATTTTTGAATAATTTATTTTTTAATTCGTAAGAAATGAGTGTCAAAACTAACGACGTTAAAAAATTGGGATTCACAAATGAGGAAATAAAGGATATATTAGATGAGATGTGTTATGAAGTTAGTAAATATTATTTAAGAAATTGTCAAAAATTTGCCGAGTTATTAAATGATTTAGATTATGATGGAAAAATGAATAAAGATGATGTTATAAATTTCTTATATCCCACATCTGAAGAAGAAAAACCTAAAGAACCTGATGTTTTCCCTGAATATTATGAAGAACGGATTAAGATGATGAATACGAGATAAATTGAAATTGAAAGACTGGAAAAAATAAGAGATGAAATAGATGAAAAAATTAAGGAATTAAGAGAAGTTGAAAAATATAATGAAAATGAAGTAGAGGATTTAATGAATATCCCAGCTTCGGAATCAGAAGTTCAGAAAACTCATGAAGAAAGATATAAAAATTATGTCTCAGAATCAACACAAAATTTATTATATGGTGAAATAGATGAAACACTTTCAGAAGAAGGTACTAAATTTATTCGTAAACATAAGTTACAATTTATTGATAATGAGGAATACCCTTGTATATTACTTTCACTTCCTCTCGATTCTGAGAAATTCAAAAAAGCTCTTAAAAACGTGACATATGCAACTAATACGATTAAGAAAGAAGATCATGATATTTACACAAATTATTATTTAAATAAATGCACAGGTGTTGATAAAGTTTTTGATTTATTAGATAAAATATCAAAAGAAACCATTGGAACATATAAAATTTTGTGTGATTGCGGTTTCATTATTGAAGATACCAATAATGTTTCATATGAAAGAACAGCACCGAAGGAAGATGAAGTGGAAAGGTCTATACCATTCGTTATTAAGAACATAAAAGATATGAAAACTTATAAACATTATATTTATTCATTTATTTCAGAAAAAATGGAAGCAACCCATAAAACATCTTCTCATCATTTTATAGCTATTCATACATTCCTTTTCAAAGTTGTGAAATTAAATAAGACAGGAATTAGATTTAATGTATCAGGGTACGCATTCTTGAGTAAATTAAAATGTATTCGTCACGTTGCAGATGATAAAAATTTGTGTGTTCTTAATTCATTTTACGGACTTTAAAAAATAAAGTTTATTTTTTAATTTTTTATTCTTACATAAATGAACAAAAACGGAACCGCTAAAATGAATGATAATCAAATTAGAGCAGAAGGTAGAAGGTTATTTAAACGCTTCTATAACATTCCTGATGGTGTTAATCCTAAAACTCGTAGAAGCTATTTAAATGAAGCAATAGATGCATATGAAGGGTTTGACATTTCATCAGAAAGTGAGAGATTAGCGAGAATGTTAAATGTTAATATTGATTTCTATTATTGTGATCCTCAACCAGAAGACGTGGATATAAATAAGGTAGACTTTCCATTAGTGGAATCAATAATGATAGATCCAGAATTTGAAACAGTAAATATTTTATTAACACAGAGTCCATGTGGAAAACTTCACGCTGACAGAATAAAGACGTTGAAGCACTCACCGGCTATAGAGTTTGTCCATATTGTAAAGAAGAAGTTTATTCTATCCGTGATGATCCAGAAAGGAAAAACCAAAGAAGATTTTTAAAGCATTGTGAGAAATGTAAAGAAAATAATGGAAGATTAATTCAAGACGTTCAGTTGCAAAAGACACAGCAACCATATGCACCACATATTACGAAACAGAAGATATATCAGTGGTTATTAGCTCATAATTTGCAGGAATATTATCAACCGACAAGATATTATATTACTTTTGACTTCGAAACATTAGAGACTAAAGAAGAATTACAACTTTCTGAGTGTGCAACTTTGAACGCTTACTTAAAACCATTCATGGTATCATCAACGGTTAATTTAAATGATAAAACATATACGAGGAATTTTTGCTTAACTTCGAGTGATTCTTTTATTTCTGATTGGATTGAGTTTTTATTTTCAACCTGTTCATTAGTTGCTAAATCAAATATTGAACAATATGAAGAATTAATGAAGTCTCATACATTAAATGAAAAACAGAAGGAAGCATTTAAAAACTTCTAGATGAGGAATTCAATAAAGTGAATATCATAGGTTTTAATTCGGGAAAGTTTGATTTAAATTTAATTCTTCGTGATTTAAACACCGCAAAATGGAAAATAAAATCAATGCTGGGTTCATCTTCACAATTTAAGCAAATCATTGTAAAAAAAACAAACGTTCCATATGAATTGAGATTTATTGACATCAGAAATTATATAGCGGGTGGGACATTAGACCAATTCACTCAAGATTTCGGAAACAATAAATCACGTGTTAAATCCTTTTTCCCTTATCAATTCATCACATGGGAAAATTACGAAGAAGAATTATATAAAGAGGAACCATTCACTCAAGATTCATTTTATTCAGCATTAACTCAAGAAACTATATCAGATAGTGATTATCAAATATATCTCAATGATGCTAAAAACTTTAAGAATAGATTAGAATATTTTATTCATTATTGCAATAAAGATGTTGAAATTATGATTGACCCAATCGATAAAATTATTGAAGAAACATTTGTTTATAAAATTGACACGCTTCATAATCTTTCTTTATCATCGAATGCTTCAATGATTCGTTACGCTTTAGCATATAAAGACTTTAATCCTAATGAAAAATATCCTGAGGAAGAGATAGAATCAAGTTTTGAATTAACGAAAAAGTATTGGAAATATAAAATTGAATCATATAAGAAACAAGATGAAAAAGCAGAAAGGGATACTAAAAATAATGTTTCAATGGATGATTTTCAATACTATCACGATTTAATCCTTTCATCTAAATGCAAAATGTGTGGTAAAGCGTTTACATATGCAAATAAACCAACATTGGATAGAATCGATAATGAAAAACCACATACCAAAGAAAATTGTCAGTTAATGTGTTGTTATTGCAATTTCGTAAAATCAAATAAAGATGAAGATGTTCAACGTTTAAGAATCAATTTAAGAAATTATGCATTAAAAAATAATTTACCAATGACTTTAGATTCAGTTGAAGCTTATCACATTCTCCGTAAGGGAATTACTGGTGGTTTATCAAATGTTCAACATAGAGTAAATCTTAAAGGAATCACGCACATTAATAAACTTTCATATAATCCAGAAACTAAAACTGTATCAAATGAGGACACCACCAACATTATGACTCATTTCGTTGGTGTTGATTTTAATTCATTATATCCTTCATCATTTTCATCTAATCCTCATGATTTCATTCAATATACTGACCATAAAATGTATATGCCGGGAAGATTGAATGGTGTTATCATTTGTGATACAGCAACAAAGAAAGCAAAAGCACTGGGAATAATTAAGAAGAAAAATACTTTATTCGTGGCTGAAGTAAAGGGTCACATTGATGAAAAATACATTAATGATTACATAAACTTTTTACCGATAATAAGAAACTTAGATATTATCACAGATGAAAAAACAATTGGCAGTTTTATGTATGATTACATGAAATCAAACAATTTACCAGTTGACCAGAAACAGAGAAAATTAACTCAATTAGCATCAACACACAACCAATATCAACCATTTTCTTCTTATTATCTTTGGTATCTAATAGACAGATTTCATTTTATCATCGATGATATTCAATCAATTTTAACATTTACGAAAAACACTTGTTTTAATGAATTTGCGAACGAATTTATGAACGAAAGACAAAAGGCTGAATTAGAAGGAAATAAAGGAAAAAGTTTATTTTGCAAGATTTCACTTAATGGATCATATGGTTACGATGCAATGAATACACAAAATTACGCAAAGACTAAAATAATGAATGCACAGAAGGCACGCGTTGCATGTATGTCAAATAAGTTTAAAAACATAAAGAAATAGGTGAAGATACATATCAAGTGATGCTTAAAGATAGATTTTATAGATGTGATACGTGTTTACAAGAGGCATTCTTCACTTTAGATAATGCTAAATACTGGTATTTGGTTTTCATTTATGATTTTATGTATAAATGCATGGATGTTAATCGTTTTCATTTCATTGAAGGTGATACTGATTCATCTTATTGGGCAATCGCTGGCGATCCAAATCTTCCTAACACTCAAGCATTTCAAGCAATTGTTACCGATAAACAATTTTATGATAAAAACATTTTCAAATTCGCACCATTTGATTTCTTCTGTTTTGATGAGAAATTTTAAACCTAAATTAAAGAATAAAGCTGAAAAAAGCACATGAGAAGAAGTTATTGGGTTTAGCAATTGAGAAACAAGGTGATAACATGGTTGCTTTATGTCCTAAATGTTATACATCATTCAACGGTTCAATTGATGGAAGTGATTTTAAAAAGATTGCACAAAAAATGAAAGGTGTTAGTTTACGACAAAATAAACAATTAACACCTAAAAAATATTTGGATATAATAAATGATAAAGTGATATTTGATGGTCAGAATATTAATTTACAACTTAAAAACAGGTCAATGACTCGCTTAACAATCGGTAAGACTGCATTAACAGGGTCACACACTAAGGCTGTATGTTGTGAAAATGGATGTTGTATGCCATTTATTTAATACAATTTTGAATAATTTATTTTTAATGAAATGCCACAGAAGAGACAAAAGGAACCGTTAATGATGGTTTTGATACTATGATTCCAAATAATCAACCACAACGAATTTTTTAAATCCCATCACAGCATCAACAGCAACAACAACCGCCACCATTTGATACCGTTTTAGAAGAAGGAACCGTTAATGATGGGATTCAATATGTAAATAATGGTTTTGATACTATGATTCAAAGAGGTGGGCACCCTTAAACATTTATTTTATTTTTATATAAATGGATAACACAGATTTAAAAATTTTAATTGATGATTTAGTACTTAATCAAAATTTTCTTAATTATTATGAATTAAAATCATATCTCCAAAAATATGATAACAATATAACGGGTGATGATATGGAATATTATTATCCATATTATAAAAATGAAATTTTGAAATATCATGATAGAATAATTTCTAAAATTAAAGACAAAATTAAAAATAATGAATATACAAAGGGAAAAACTAAATTACAACTTAAACAATTGAAAGATTTCAAAAATAAAGTATTAACAGAAGAAGATATTGATGAATTATATAAATTATATAATCCTGAGCCGCAAAAGCCAAAGGAACAAAAACAAAAGGTGCAAAACACCCAGGTCCTTCAGACCATAAATGATACACAAGCTTTAATTTATGATTCATTAGTTAAACCATATTCAGCCCGACTTTTAAATGAAGATCAACTTTTGGAATTCATCCTTCAACATAAACTCGAAGCGGGAAAGTATATCAAACCTTTATATACAGCATATTTAAAACAAATGAATAGAATACATCCAGAATTAATGAAAGGAAAATCAACAACTAAAACTTCATCATCCAAAATCAAAGCAGATAAAATTAAACCACTTGCAATACCAAAACCTCCAACGACAGTACCGCCTCCTCCTTCAGTTAATCCTTCATCATTCACTTTATTATATCCATTTCAAACATTAAAGAAGCAAAAAGATTTTAAAAAGGATTTCAAGATATTAAATAAACCAATTGACCCGAAAATTCAACCGTTAAAGGAAAAATTTAGTCGCCCTTCATTTGCACCATATCCATATTCATACGAAATCGATCATTTAGAATATTCAAAAGGAAAAGTTACTTATTTATTTGCCATTAACATTAACACTAGATATTTATATTGCATTCCAGTGAAAGGGAAAACAGAACAGGAAACAAGAAGAGCTATACAATACTTACTAGATCATGAAAGAGTAGATAATATCAGGAGTGATGGTGATAAAGGATTTCAGGCAGCTATGGCTCATTATTTCCCACAAATTAATTTTTTCTTTTCATCCTCTCCATATACGTTTCATAATAAAATAGTTGATGCGGTAATGAGAACTCTTAGAGATGCGTTAGGGTTAACGGTCAGATATACTGGGATGGAAATCATGACTCCATCATACAACAGTTAGTATATTATTACAATAATACATGGCATAGAACTATAAACATGAAACCAGTGGAAATGAAAAATGATATTTCAAAAGAATGGGAATATATTAGAAAGCAAATGGAAAGGTTGAATGATGTTAAACGTGAACAAATTAATTCGGGGCTCATGAATTTTAAACAAGGGGATAAAGTTTTGATTCATCTCGATTATGGAAAAACTGATAAATCAATGACAAAAAGAAGACGAAGATTTGACACAATAGCTGAATTTGTTAGATATATTAACGGCAATGCATTAGTTGAAGTTGACAATAAATTAATAGAAATTCCGATTTATTTTATTACTCCATTATATTTAAATAATATTTAATTTTTTTATTTCGTAAGAAATGAGTGACAACAAAGCAGCCAAGAGTCCTGATTTAATTAAGATTCAGAGTCCTGACGATGAATATAAAAAGAAACTAAACAGAATTAAATCAAAAATATGCTATTACAAAAAGAAGTCGCAATGCGGTGGGGTTGATGCCCATAAAACTAAAGTAATTGAAAACGATAAAGAGAAGAAGGAAATAATTGAAAAGTTAGAAACTTACCGTTCAATCCTTAAACTGAGTGAAGCAAAAATAAAAGAATTTAATAGAATAAATAAATTGATTGGAAGAGATGAATTTAATAAAGATGAATTTTTAAACTCAATCCAAATTTAATTTTTATTCCTCTTCGACAACGTCTCGAATAACTGAAGGTGTCACTATGTCACCATGTGTCACTCGGTTAATTAACTTCTCTGAAAAAATGAGACAACATGACATTTAGACAACAACACAGGAGGAAGGCACTTATGAATGAATTCAAAGGTATTTGCATACATCCTGACCTCGTTCATTTTGTTGCTGAATTCAGCAAAAATAATGTTTAGGGTAGATGGTTTCAGGTTATTCAATAATTAATTATTTTTGAAGAACTGAAGGTGTCACTATGTCACCATGTGTCACTCGGTTAATTAACTTCTCTGAAAAAATGAGACAACATGACATTTAGACAACAACACAGGAGGAAGGCACTTATGAATGAATTCAAAGGTATTTGCATACATCCTGACCTCGTTCATTTTGTTGCTGAATTCAGCAAAAATAATGTTTAGGGTAGATGGTTTCAGGTTATTCAATAATTAATTATTTTTGAAGAACTGAAGGTGTCACTATGTCACCATGTGTCACTCGGTTAATTAACTTCTCTGAAAAAATGAGACAACATGACATTTAGACAACAACACAGGAGGAAGGCAAAAATAAATTCCAATCATACTTTATAAAGCTTCATTTACAGGTATTTCATCGTCAGTAAATGAATCATCATTATCGTTTGGTTCAACCTGTTTATATAATCCTTTCATTTCTTCTTTCAAAACATAACACCATGTTTGTTTACCATTTATTCTTCTCTGTTTCTTATCACATTTATCCTTAATGCTCATTTGGAAATTCTTGTCTTTCATGTCTGATGGTTTGCAGAATAGAGCATTTTCACACGTCATACCTGCACACAATTCATCATAATGTGTATTTATCCATAC
The DNA here is from genome assembly GCF_026262505.1 of Trichomonas vaginalis G3. NCBI lineage: Eukaryota > Parabasalia > Trichomonadida > Trichomonadidae > Trichomonas > Trichomonas vaginalis. The sequence continues at coordinate 15,687,563 of NC_067204.1, read as the reverse complement.
ATCTAAAGGATTTGTTGATAATTCAATTAAATCTTGTTTGGCTTCAGTCATCGGTATGATTCGTACATTAAATGATGAAAGGTCATATTGCATAAAATACGTCAGCAAATTATCATAAAATTCCTTTGTGCATGAATCCATCAAATTCTTGAAGTAATCCAATTGACCCTTGAATTTACCATTAACTCTTAAAACTACGTATCTTCTGTCTCCAACTTCAATTTTGACAGGGTAAACGTTGTTAGTTACGAAAATGAAATTGGCAACATTCTGAGCTGTTCTTCTGGGTTGATTCTTTTCATTAATTCTAATCTCATTATCCGTTATAATTGATTTCAAAGCGTTGAAGTTTGCGAGTCTGTCTTCACCTACATTCTTGAGTTCATTAAGTACAAGAAACATTTTATTTTCAACTACTGAGTTGAAATTACCCGTTAGCTCACCTATTTCAGTAATGTTTTTACATGAATAACCAGCGAGGAGTTCAGAAATAATGTCTGTAAATCTGTTTTTACCTGTTCCCTGAAGTCCTTTCAAAATAATTGCTGTTTCATTCTTGATTCCAGGATGTTGAATCATTGATGCAATCCAGCCGAGTAGGTATTTATACACTTCATCGTTATTATCACAAATGGCTTCTTTAATGAAATTCATAAACATCTCAATTTTTGAGTAATCAAGCTTTTCGAGAATGTTGTATTTATAACCCTGAAACGTTGAGAAAACATCTGGAGAATCAGATTTAAAGCAAACACCCTTAACGGTTAATGAAGACAATTGATTTAGTAGTACGTCCCATGCTGTTATTGTTTTACCTTCTTCTTTAAATAATTTAATCATTTTAAGTGACTCTTTCATGTTTGATTGAAGAACGAATGATATTTGATTCATTTTGTCGTGTATGTTGTAATCTTTCTGAATGAAATATTTATTTCCATAATCTACAAAACGGATTACACGTGATAAATCCTCAATTACTTCAGAACTGTTTTTATACTGATGATTTTCAGCCCTGCGTCTAATATCTGTTATCAAAAACGAGTCATCAAGTTTTATATCAAATGTTATTTTTGGCTTACGTAATAAAGGTAAAACATATTCATCATAATATTCCTTTTGATAAAGTTTTAGAATCTTCACTAAAACAAATGGAGAAGTCATTAAATGTGCATATCTACTACGTGCTTTTTCAAAATTACTTTTTGCATTTTCTGTTAAGCTGCAGAAGTTATAAACGCTGTCATATGCTTCATTAATTAAATGATTAGGTAACGAATTAATAGCTTGAAACAGTGTGAACAATGTTATTTCTTTTTCTAAATTCATGTTTCCACCGTCATTATGTACTTCAAAATCACTGATGCCATCAACTATGCTCTGGGCAAGTTTATCGTCAATGTTTACACCTTTGTTTTCATTCATTATACTCTTTATTTCTTCGTTCTTTTGTTCAACTCTTACCTTAATATTCAAATCATTTAATATATCATTCATTGTTCTGGTTAATGTTGAATCGTAACTTCCACGAATGAATGAGTATGTATTGATTGGTTCTGATGCATTCTTGCGAACTCTTGAATCAGCCATAACCACTAAAGAACGCTTTGAATCATCCATAGAAGTCATGATATCGATATCATAATCATTGCAGGAATAACATTTAATCATTCTGTTCGAAACTGAATAGAAGAAATTAGTGTTGCAATAAATGTGAAGACCTCCTGAAGCGGTTTTAACGATAACATCTTTATCCGAAAGTTTTGATAAAATATCTTTTCTAACTGTTTCTTTAAGTTCATCATTGTATGATTTATTGATATCAACATCTATAATCGTTAAATTTGAAATTTTATTTACTAATAAAGCCATACCAGTTTTCCTTCCTCTTCCTCCATCATGTTTGAGGTAGTTATGTAAATCAATCTTGTTTTCACCAATTCTTTCGTTGAGGGTTTTAGTTTCTGCCACAACTAATTCCTCAGCTAATGAATCAATAACTTGTTCATCAGAAACGATAAAGTTGCTGTTGTTGTTTGTTGCTGTCATTTATATAGGAATAAAAAAACTAACTTTATTTTTGGACTGCATCAAATTTCCTGCTGTGTTGTCTAAATGTCATGTTGTCTCATTTTTTCAGAGAAGTTAATTAACCGAGTGACACATGGTGACATAGTGACACCTTCAGTTCTTCAAAAATAATTAATTATTGAATAACCGGAAACCATTAACGTAAACATTTATTTTTGTCTGATTTACACTCATTACGATGAAGTCATGACAAATCATTTCCTGCTGTGTTGTCTAAATGTCATGTTGTCTCATTTTTTCAGAGAAGTTAATTAACCGAGTGACACATGGTGACATAGTGACACCTTCAGTTCTTCAAAAATAATTAATTATTGAATAACCGGAAACCATTAACGTAAACATTTATTTTTGGGTCATTTATGATAAAAATAAATGGTTCATTTACTCACAATATTTTTGTACAAAACGACCCCAAACTTTTAACTTCTTTTCTGCAGTTTCTAATGCTATCTTAGCGAGTTCATATTCTCTAAATTCTCTCTTTAAATCTTCTTGTTCCCATTGGTCTAGTTCGTATGGAGAATCTCTACAACCATAACATATCTCACGTTCGTGTTCTAATTGTTTTTCACACATTTTTCTAACTTCTTCTTCAAACAAATGTTTAGCATTCTCTACTGTATCTTCGAGTTCTTCTTCATCTAATTTCTCATGAACTTTCTTGTCTATGGAGTCCATAATATCTTTGACATAAAATGCATACTTTACAGAGCACCATTCAGCAACAAAATGAACGAGGTCAGGATGTATGTAAATACCTTTGAATTCATTTATAACACCCTTAGTAAGCTCATAAAATGCTTGTTTTGAGGTTGAGCCACTTTTGGCTCGACCGTATTCATTCATCCAAAACTCAATAATTTCCTGCATTTTAGTACTATTGAGAAATCTGTTTAAATGGTTTAACCTTCCCACTTCTCTTGCCATCTTTGTTGCATTAATGTAACCATCCTTGTCTCTACGTAAGACTTCAATACCATTATAAGTGCCTTTTGTGAATGTTTCACCATTAGATTTGTTCGTGAACGTCTGTGCTTCGACTGACATTTCTGTTCTTACATACAAAATAAAAAAATAAAAATAAATAAAGTTGAGGTGAAGAGGTGAGATCTCGCCTGTTTTTTATGATAGTAGTGAAATAAAATTTTGTTATTAGTTATTTTATCATCATTTTATTAAGTTCATCTTTAGTTAATAATTTGAATGGATTCACTAATGTTCCACCTTGAGTCACAACACCTGCCCCGGCTAATTGTGAAGAACCTGGGATAAGTACTCCATGAAATGATTTCATTGGTATCATTAATTTAGAAATAGTTGGCTTAATTAATTTTGTCATTTATACTAAAATAAAAATTTAAATTATGCCGTTCGCTCTTTTGGAGCTCAGGACTTTCAGTCCGTTCTAAAGTTTATTTCACAAACATTGAGCGTTCATTGAACTCTATACCATGCGAATACAGTCATAAATGGTGGCATGTATTCTTTACTTTGTCCCGTTGTTTGTGTATATTCTGAAACGAAATGTGTATGGTTTCCTTCTCCCTGAGTGTCACTCCAGTAACAATTTATAGCAAACTTAACGTCATCTTTAACATCATATCCTTTACCTTTTGTCATTCCTGACCAATCCCAATATCTATGCTTATGCCAACCCGCTTGAGATGTACTTAAATCTATGTAGTGACTGTGTGCAGGTAAATTTTCACCTGAAATCGTTTTACTTCCCCCTTGAGTTTGCACAATACAAAAACCTGTCAACTATTTGTTCCCACGCACCAACACCAAACATTACTTGAGGACCTCTTGCATCCATAGATGTATAAATAGAACCTACTGGGTTCATTAAATCAAAGATATGAGATATTATAGGATTGTCTCTTTTGAACTTAAAATATAGTGCAACTATTTCAGGTTTCTTCTGGTTTGTGTTAGAATATTTTTTATAATATAATCTTATGTTTTCAAGGTAGGTAAAATCTTGACTATAATATTTATTTCTGTCATCTGTATAATAATATACTATTCTCGTTTTTTCTATTGCATTATATCTTTTATATCTATAATAATCTAAATATAATGTTAGCTTTTGTTCATCTACATGTGGTGTTCTGTCGTCATCTCCATAGTCATAATAATATGGTGCTGGAGCTGGGTCAGGCAATGTCATATCTGCCATTTCATAAACTCTTAAATATTTCTTTTGTTCGTCTCCATATAAGTTTAAGTAGCAGTTGTTGTCTAATGGAACTTTAACTTGTGTACCATCATTCTTTTTATAGCTTACATACATTTCATTGTTATTTTTCGGAATGAGTTTACACCGTGCACCATTTTTTAAGGAGTGTACAAACTGCCATCTAAAATATTTATTTTCTTCATTGACAGAAAAGTCACCAACAATAGTTTCAATATTTTTTGTTGTTCCTATCAAACTTTGGTATATTTCGTTAACATATGTTTTATCTGCCTTCTTCTCTAACTCATCGTTAACATATGTTTTATCTGCTTTAAGGTCTAAACATCCTGAAACCCATTTTGTATCAGCTTTAACTTTAAAAGTCTTCATTGTCCATTCATGATACCATTCAACATTTTCTTTAATTTCATTATCTTTTTCATCAACATAAACCAAATTTGCTTTCTTCATTAATTCAGTATTAACGTATTCCTTATCAGCTTTCTTCATTAATTCAGTATTAACGTATTCCTTATCAGCTTTCTTCATTAACTCACTATCCACATATTCCTTATCTGCTTTCTTCATTAATTCAGTATTAACGTATTCCTTATCAGCTTTCTTCATTAACTCACCATCCACATATTCCTTATCTGCTTTCTTCATTAATTCAGTATTAACGTATTCCTTATCAGCTTTCTTCATTAACTCACCATCCACATATTCCTTATCTGCTTTCTTCATTATGTCATTTAGGAAACCTTCTATGAATTCCTCATTTAAATTAAATCTTCCAATCTTCAAAACTTTAGGAAACGCATTTAATGCGTAATATCTCTGTTCTTCTGGTGGAATTGATGTTATATCATCCGTTATACCTTTAATTTTAGAATTCATAAATAAAATTTCTTTTATATTTGATATCACTGCACCACCTTTGCAAACGAATTCGAAATGTTCATTTTTCAATACTATCTCCAAATCTCCATATTTCAACCTTTGCGTTTGTTCTGCCGTCTTCGAATTATATGCATATATGGCGTATGTAATGGTCTGAAGGACCTGGGTGCTTTGCGCCTTAAGTTGTTGTGGTTGCTGTTGTTTAATCATTTATTATGATTTAAAAATAAATATTTAATCTGTTATCTCATCAGCTATTTTCTCTATTTGAAATTGCCATAATATTTCATTCATGAATTCTAAATCACAATCAAATAGGTCAGTTATTCTAAATTTAATATTTGATAAATCTTTTGAATGAAGAATAAATGAATTCCCAGATAATTGAAATGGATATGATAAAGAAAATGTGTTTAAGTTGATGGATAAAATGTTTTGTATTGATGGGTAAGAGTTAGGGTCTAATGTTTGATGTGAAAATCTCATTGGGGTATTAACTTTATCACATTTGATTAAAATGAAATTGGAACCAGTGTCAGAATACAAAACATCCCCAACATCTTTTTCAAAATTTAATATCCCCAACAATGAACGAAGATGAGGAGTACAAAATTTAATTTTCAGCGGAAATTTAATAAGGTTATTTATTTCATCAAGTTCAAAAAGTTTATCAGGTTTTGATTTAAAATTTTCTTCATACCATACGATAAATGATTCATTTAAATAACTTAAAATCATGTTAATATCCCATTTCGCTATCACATTATTTATATACATATCATACGTTTTTTCATGGTCATCTTTAATAAATGATATATAATCTGAAGGGTCTAAAAGAATGGGATTAAATTTACCACTCACAGAAACGAGAGTAACATTATAAATTCCGCTAACTGTTAAATTTAATTCACAGTTATTATTCGAAATAATATTGATAATTGACATTTTTATTACGATTAAAAATATGGTAAAGCGTTATTTTCCAGTGATAAATAAAACTAGAATAAGATTACCTCAAGAATTCATAAATTCAACGAATAAGAAATTCATTCATGTTATAAATTTTAGTGTTTTCAGAAAATATGAGTCAATGTCATATTCATCAACAGGTTTATTTTCCCTTCATTCAAATTTAGTTCAATCAAACCCATATAATGACCATTTTCATAAGATTTCAGATGGTATTAAAAATGTAATTGATAGATTAAAATATGAACAGATTGACAATATCGAATTTTTGGAATTTTGGTTTAAATATCCCGATGGAAAAAAGATTGAAGTTAAAGATAAAGCTGATACTATAACAAAAACAATTACAATGACCGATCCGGATAGTGGGGAACAAAAAGAAATAAAACAAACGATAGAAACTGGTGAAAGGTCCAATTATTATTGATTATGATTCAAAGGATTATTATTCGATAATGTTAATGCTTGAATATTAAATAGCCTTAACAAAGAATTTTTTCAAGTGATATTTTATATTCATCAACTATTTTATTATTAAAAATCATATATATGTTAAATGAAGTTCAGTTGTTGTTCCGTTCTTTGATATCTTAATTGTGCTAATATCCTTTATAGGATTTATTTTTGCAACTGTTCCACAGCATGAAACCTCATCATCTATGAAAAATTGAATCTTAACGTCTGAATCTTGAATTCACAAAGAATGGCGATAATGTGAATTAATGATTCATAAGGTAAAATAATAAACCGGATTGGTCAATTAAATTTATTATTGAATCATAATTATTAATTATTATATCACGGTAAATTTTCATTAATTCAGAATTAATGTCTATTTTATATGGTTCTCGATGTTTGATGAAAGAGGGGGGTATGTTGATAAGTGGGAATTTCAACAGGTTCTTTACCGGGTTCAGATAAAATGATTGGGTCTCCATTCTCATGGTTTTCTTCATTCTCCTCATTCTTCGGTAAGTCACGAGTTAATAAATTTGGTTGAGTTGCTGACCTTGTTAATTCGGGGCTAACATTAACTTTAACATTTTGAATAATTCGTGATTTATCATCATTTACGTTATAACCAACCGTAATCTCTGCTTTTGCGTTAGTGTTCTTTTGACTAGTGAAACGTCTTTCTCATTTATATTCGAATAAAAAAATATATTTAAACTTTATTTTGCTGGAAGTTTTTGAATCTATTTCCCTGTATTTGTTCTTGAAGTTGATTTTTAGCTGGTTCATTGTAATTAATAGACCTAATATATTCATTAATTGCATTCTTATAATCATCTGATTTCTCAAATTTTCTTTTATCTGATTCCTTAACTAAATCATAAGTTAAACCTCGTTGCTGATATAATGGTTTTTAATTAAATCTTTGAATGCTTGAGATTAAAGCACCTGATGCAATTCTTGCTACTATAATTGGTTGGAATTGCTGTTTAAGTTCATCTTTAACATTTGCGAAAAAACTGGATCGAATAAAGCAACTTTAAAGAATTTCTTAGCTGAATTTCAGGTCTAATATTTGTATATTGACCATCAAACTGTGTTAGAATATCGTGGTAATCCATCCGGTCCCTCTTCAATAGCATTTAATTCTTCATTGAAATAAGAATATGGATTATAACGGTATGAATTAATTGGACCATTTTCACCTTCTCCAATGTATTGTTTAACAGCTTTTCCATTTTCATCAAATTGCATAGGATAACGTTCATTATATGCTTTACGTTTAGGATAATCAGTATAGTTAATTTATAACCATTTATGACTTTAATATTACCTTGACCATCAGTAACGAAAACTTCATTTATACCATCAGGTTTTCCATTTGGACCCGTAATGTCTGCTTCGTGTGCTTCCCAATTTGGACCTTGACGTTTGGCATATGCTTGAGCTTCTGGTTAATGTTAAAACGTTTCTCATTTGTTTAACATCTTTTGAAGACCAACAACAATATGAACTAATTCTTTCATTCCATCAGGAACTTTCATAGTTCTATTATATGCACCCCTTTTGTTTGTTCCCTTGTTTTAATGGAACCTGTAGAAGATTTTGCTATTTCTGTCATGTTTAATTATAAATAAAAAATAAAAATTAATTATAAAAGTTAATCAAATTTAACACCTCCTTTATTTAAATCAACTATTATTTTTCCATGTTCACCTAATTGCTGATATTGTGTGTAAAGTTCATTAATGCTCATTGGTAAATTCACTTGATAAAGCATAACGTTCAACTGTTGACGACTAAACCCACTGAAAATGAAAAGGGTTGATAGATTTGATTTAATGTTTGTTGCTTAATGCTTTGAAATATTGAACAGCCATAAAGAATGAACACTGAATGTGTCGACATTGAGTTAATAACTGATTAAAATATGATTTCTCATTTGTTATTAGTTTTGATTTCACTGCATCATCTAGAAAAATGAGTGGATGCAAAAATTCTCTATCAAAATTTGAAATAGAAAGTGTTTCAAATAATTCATCCCGTTGTTTATCAATAATTTTATCCTCTAATCCTTGCTTCTTGATTGTATTATATAATTCTTTATACATTAAAAAGTTTTTAAATAATCTTCTGCTTCTTCTTGTGATAAATAAATAATTGGAATTTTGATTAAATGCTTTAAAGATTCAAATGTATCATCTGAAGGTGAACCTGAACGGTTGATATAAATTAACACATGTGAATAGGGGGAAGTGTTAGCAATAATGATAATTTGTTTTAATATCGTTAATGTTTTACCTTTATTTGTTTACCAATTGCTGCAGTGATTGAATTTAAGTAACATTCAGAATATGGAATTTTCATTAATTTTTCCTTAGATAGAGCATTTCTATTATCACTCAATGCTTCATTAATCATATCATCTACGTATGTATTATATACTCCTGCTAATTCTTCATAAGGGGTGGATGAATTTAAATCCATTTAATCAAAAATAAATTTATAATTTTAAACATTTCTATTCATCAATATTTCATCATATGAACTTCTATACTGTGGTGGTGTACCTGTTGGATGATATTTCAAACCTTCATCCGGTGTCCATGTCCAATACGTAGTCCTAGTAAACCAAACCTGAGGAGGATTTGTCACCTTTGAACAGTAAGTGTCATTTTCACCCTGAATGATTGGATAAGCTTTCACTTGTACTGTAACTTGTGAGTTGAAAGTTTCTAATCCATCAAAGAATATACCCGCTCCATCACGTTGAACTGGAATAGTGCATAAGAATGAAGTTTGGTCTTTCCATGTTCTAGCTAATGGCGTGCCATCATCTGCATTCAGTGGTCTAGTTAATGAGTCCTCGTATTCTTCCGTGCATTCATTCACTCCATCTAAATCAGAAGCTTGAAGCATACGTGTAAAGAATATGTCACCTACTGTGGTCATCGCTTGATCGGGGAAGTTTCTGGAATCTATAGTGACCTGAAGACCTCGAAGCATTGGATTTTCTAAAACTGTTCTTTGCATTGCATTCTTCGGAAATGTTAACACAACATCTGTAACATTATGAAGAGCGTATGAGAAATCTGAGCTAATACCTTCAGGAGTGATGCAACCTCCATTTAGTGAACGAACGTCAATATGTTGAGCTGGAATCATGAATGGATCTTCCTTACTGAATAAACGTGGTATTGCTTTAACTGATTCTTCAATTAAACCATATCCTGGTGTAATGCATTTATCCTCTAAAACTTCCATCTTTGTGCATGAAATAATAACGTCATCAACTGTTGCGTCAGCAGATGTAGCGGCTAAGCTTGTAATTAATTTGGCAGGAAGTCCGATTTGTTGGAATTTGCGATCATATTTATAAACATGATTCATAATCTTTTCATAATTTTCATCAGTTATCTTTTCATAAACGTAATTTTGTAAATCAGCAACTCTTAACGGGTCAACCTGACAAAATACTAAAGTATCCCTGAAAACATAATATTTAAGAATGATTTCACCAAATGATTTAGGATAATCATCGAACGCCTGAAATGCTAACAAATCATTTACCGGAATAATCATATCAAAAGTGACATCAACTTCTTCATTTGCTTTCTTGAAAACTTCTGAAGGGTCAATATATTTACCACATACTGAGTTATCATATTTTTGAACATTATTATATAACGAATGAACAAACTTTTTAACTTTCCTTTCTGATTTTGGTTTATATGTTGCAAATGCAAAAGATTCACGTGCGCAATCCATCTGAAGATAACCGGCATCACCTCTTTCGGTTTCTACTTCTAACTGTTTAAAGCTTTGATTTGATGATTTGTAACCAACGAATAAACGCATGCATTTAAAAGCGGCATCACATGTGAAAGCTTTATTTGAAACTAGAGTTGCTTTAACTTTGCGTTTAATATATGTGTCACCTAATTGGTTCACATCATGAGCCGGATTTGTAATTCTTAAATGAGTTTGTTTATCATCAAAATATGGAGCATCAGAGTCATAGCATGAACTTTCAAGTTCTCTATAATATCTTCTACCGTCATTCTTTGCGAATATTTCATTTATCTTTTCGAATGAATGAAACACATTTCCATTAATCGGTTTAGTGTTTGGCATCAAATAGTTAGTCGTCATTTATTATTAAATAAAAAATCAAAATTAAAAGATGAAAATGAATTTTTAATTTTAATGAAATAATCAACTATGGCTGCAGGTATATTTAAGAAACTGTGGGATAAAGTAAAAAGAGGAGCACATAAAGTTTGGGAAACATTGAAGAAGGGAGCAAATTGGATATTTAAGAATAAAGAAGCAATTAGTGACGTTGCTGAATCAATAACACCAAAAGCTGCCCCAATAAGAGAAATATTAAATAAAGGAGAAAAAGTTTATCAAAGACTTCAACCGATACTAAGATAAAAATAATATTTATTTATTTTTCCACTATCTACCTCCTATTTTATTAAGTATTCCTTCAGCAATTCCACCAACTGCGTTACCTGCTTGTGCTCCCATCGCTGGATTACCTGCTTTAGTACCTAATACTCCACCTATGATAGTTCCTGCCGTTTTCGCTACTGGTGCCAAAAAGTTTGCTACAGGTTTAATAATCTTTTTATAAACCCAACCTGCAGCTTTCTTAATTCCATCCCATAATTTTTTAAAGAATCCTGCCGCCATTTCTGATTTAATATTAATTAAAAAATATATTTCATCACTTATATTCTAATTTTTATTTAATGATAAATGAAACCGATTTTAAAAATAAATGAAACAGAGGAGGAGGAAATAAATGAAAGTGAAAATGTTCAACAAAAAATAAACATTGTTAAACCAATTACTGAAATAAAAATTTTTTCATCTGTTGAAGAATTTAATGACTATTATGTTAATAATAAAAAATTATTTGAAGAATTGACAACGTGTAAATTGAATAAAATGTTTAAAGTTGATGGATTCAAAATTTCAAAAATAAAAGGAGTGGTTAGTTTGAAATCTATTCCCCAATCAAGAATCACCTCATTAATGAAAATAGATGATTTAACAAAAAGAATAGAAGAGATTGAAGAAAGAATGAATCAAATAATTGATTTCATAAATTCAAATAATCATTAGTTTCTTAAAGTTCTATGTTGATTCTGAGACATGAATTTTTAAAGTTTATTTTTTTATTTTTTATTTCATTATGGTAGTGAATCTTTCATTCATGAAAATAATTATTTCTAATTTCTTTTACTCGTTTATGAGGTCTTTGATTATGACTCCATTGATTCCATTCAGGATTTAACACATGTTTAATTAATCGCGGAATATCTGACATCATCTATATATAGCTTCTTTTATAAAAGATAAAAAATAAATTATTTTAAAATTAATGTTAATTTTTTAATGTGTTTAGTATATAAATATTTTAATGCATCGTCTATATATAGATGCAACAAAAAAAGTCACACAACCCATCCTATCCTACTACTATTTGTTGATCAAAAATGACCTCACAATGTTTGATCATAAGTGAAGTCATCTTCATGGGTATTTAGAAATTCCAAGAGAAATTGCTTATTTCTCGCAGATGTAATATCTGAGAAAATCGAATTTAAATATTCATAGAAACCCAAATCATTCTCCGGTTCGAATAATTCATCTGTTGCTTTTTCTGTTTTTTCTATGAATTTTAATAATTTGATTAATAAATCTTCATCAGGAAGAATTATTGCTGCATTTGTGATAAAATTCCATATTGAGGTAATATGGCAATAATTACATTTATAAAATGTAATTTTATCCAAAATTTTTTGGCAAATTCGCATAATAGCATTAATATTTGAAGCTGAGATTAAACCTGTGATTACTTCTGTAACTTTTGGAAAATCATCGCAATTTAATATCTCTTTATATTGAATTGAGAAATAAAAAAATCAAATGGATTCATTTCTTCAATTTCAAGGAGATTGTAAAAATTGATAGAAGTGTTATTGCAACAAATTGTATTTGCAGCAAAAAATATCATTTGCTCGATTCCATTTTTGGAATAAATTTGCTGGAACAATGTTAAATTAAAACAGTTGCTTAATTTTTCTTCATTGTTTTCATAAAAAAGTAACAAGTTTGCAACTGAAATTTCAAAATTTTGATAATTGCCAGTTATTTCAGTAAATATATATATTTGCTTTTCTTCATCTAAAAATGGCAAATATTGATTTGCAATATTAACTAAAGTTTGGGATAAATTGTTCCAGTTTGATTTTACAATTTGTGAGCACATTATGTAATATGTAAATTTATCCGCTTTGTAGGAATTTAAAATTGTTTGTTGTTCTGTTTCAGTTAAATTACTGAATTTTTCAAGATTAATATTGTGATAAAAAATAGAATCCTTGAAACATTCTGATATCTTTTCAATGTTTAAAACGGATGCTAAAAAATGTAAAAGAACTTCATCAGTCACTGTGATTTTTTTGAAAAATTTATCCCAATTCAAGCATCCAATTGATCTTTCTGTCATTGTACTTATGCATTGATAAAGTTGATTTAATGAATCCGAAGAATAATCATTATGCTTGACTAGTTGAGTTAGTTGATACAGACTGTCGTCAGCCATTTTAAAAAAATGAATAAAATTGTATAGTAAATTATATTTGTGAAATTTGTGACGCTACATTCAATCTAAGACCAATATCTCAAAGAATTCCTCATTTAAGTATTACTTTTCATTGTTTTTTAAAAAATATCTTTGCTTATTTGTTCACTTTTTTGACATTTATTATATGCTTTTTATCATATTTCCGATGATATGAATATATATTCTATATAAGAATGACGCTACATTCAATCTAAGACCAATATCTCAAAGAATTCCTCATTTAAGTATTACTTTTCATTTTTGATTCAATTTTCGAACGGTTTTCGTAAATTTTGCATCATTTCATTTTTTAATGGGAAAATCATCTATATTTAATCAAAAAAGAGCAAACTTTACAGACGAAAATAAAATATTTATCAGGGAACAATCTGATAAATACCAAAAATCAACATCGAGAGATGAAAAAACGAATATAATCAAACAAGTTCTTCAATATTTTAATATTAAATACGCCGAAAATGAATCTAAAGCTGTCAGAAGATATTTTAGTTATATTGCAGTTAAAAATATTCCCGCAGTTACTGGAAAATATCCTGATACAATTGTTCGCAAAGATATGCTTTATTCGCATGATCATACAAATATTATTAATTCAAATAATATTGAACGTTACTACCGTTGCATCGATCATTCTTGTCAAGCACGTTATTTAGTTAAAATTGAGAACAGTTCAGTTTCCGAAGATTTACAAAAGGAACATATACCCGAATGCAGACAATTTAAAAAGTTACAAAATGAAAAAAATGATCTTCATAAATCAATGACTCTGACAGAAATATACAATAAGGCAATGGCAAAATTTTCTGAAGACAACGGCACTTTTCAGCAGATTAAAAAATTTATGACAGAACTTGCTGTTGGTACTGATGAAAACCCATTAATTAAAGATTCATTGGTCAGGGAAGTTTATAATAAGTCCAGAAAATTTTCTGTTGGAGAAAAAATTACAGACGATGAAATTGCTAATTTTTGTTTAATAAATGGCGAGCAGTTTTTCATTGGCCATGATTTTCAAGCAAATTGTGAGACGATGTTTTTTGGTTTTGAGAAGGCAATTCAATTTGCAAAAGAAGCCACAGATTTATTTTGCGATGGAACTTTTAAAATTACACCAAAACATTTTCAAAAAGGACAGATGCTAACAATTATGATTTGTGAACCTTCAACAAATCAATATCTACCACTTTTATTTATATTCATGAAAAACCGCACATTTGAATCTTATAAGAAGGCATTTGAATATATTTTTACTGTCAAGGGTATTCAATTTTCAAAGCTAATTCAAATTCATTGTGATTTTGAAAAGGGAATGATAGAGGCACTTCAACAAATTTTCCCTAAAGTCCGTATAATTGGATGCCTATTTCATTTCAAACAAGCTTTACACAGGAAACTTGTAGCACTTTATACAAAAAATTTCAATACTTTACAAAATTCTTTATTTAAGCTATATTCTATTACTCCATTCATGTCTCATGAAGAATTTGTACTTACAATGCATATAATTAATCAAAATAAAGTTGATTCGATCAAAGATTATATTGATTATTTCAACAAAGTTTGGTTGCCGCACTACAATTTAATATCTCAATATAATAATGCAACTGCAATATTCACTAATGATTGCCTCGAGAGTATGCATTCAGAATTTTCTTCGTTAAAACATCCAAACATTTATGAAGCTATTAAGAAGATATCTCAAATCCAATTAGATAAATATAACGCCATCAAAAATAACCAGAAGATCGAGCGCCATATAAAAACCGTTATCACTGATAGCTACAAAAATTATATTCTTGACTGCTTTCAAAAAGAACTTGAGAAAACAATTTTTTCTATCAAACAATACAACGTAAGTGATCTTTCTTTGGCTCAGAACGAGATTTCTCCATATGGTTCCATAGAATCGAGTTCATTGTTCGAAAATATTCCAGTTCATGATGCAGATATACTCAAATCGATCGATCTAACAGATAAAGATACAATGATCACTAAGTTTATTAATGAAAAAAGAGAAAAAATTATGGCATTATTTAATGAAACATTAAATCATCCAGATTTTAATTCATCCACTCCAATTCAAACTAATTTTGAGCAAGCCGATACAAATCAAGGTTCAGATGCTCCAATTCGCTCCGAAAATTCAAATATTGCAGACTCTACAGATTTAGAACCAGAAAATCAAAACCATCCTTCTACAAATCAAATGTCTAGTAATCTAGAACATAAGCTGGACCTTCTTGATCATATTGAAAAACAATTATCGAAAATGCGCTCGTTATTGGGAATTCTTCCTACTACAAATGCTATTGTTGGGCCGTCAAAACAAGTTTCAGTTAATAGCAAGCAAAATTCTGAAAAAAATAAAAAAAATCTTCCATAACAACAAAATCAAACAATAAAAAACAAAATTCATCCGACAATCCTCCTAAACGTAAAGCTCCTATTTCGGAAAGGATTCTCAGCGATAATAACTTATATTTTCAAGTTCATCGAAAGAGATCGAAAAGCAAACGTTCCACATCTACAGAGAAAAAGAATTGATATATGAAGTCTAATTCCTTTTATAACTACTATATTTTTATTCTTATGACTAAAAAATAATATATTATTTAACAATTTTCATTTTTTTCTTTTAACAATTTCGTTTTATTTCCATTTATTGTTAAATGATTTTTAGCATACACCTTTCTTTGTTCATCTTCTAAATACAATTTATTTTTTCTTAGATATAATTCTATTCATTCAATTCGATCGTCATTTTTCAGTACATGATCGTAATTTTCAATTATTGATCGCGATTTTACTTCAGAATTTGTTCGCAATATTGCTTATCAAAATTATATCTCTATTCTCTCATTTCTGTTTAGTCAATATCATTACACTCCTATTGTCTAATAACATGCTATTAATTTTCTTAAAATTAAAAAAAAATATCAACTTTTAAAAACAGAAACTTAACATCCTTAGGTCAATGGATTTTGATGTGAGATACATTTAATCTGTTTTTCTTTTTTTATTTTAAATAATTGAATATTTATAGTTGTTATGGGTCTTACATCATGTAAAACGAATTTTCTTAAAGTAAATTTACTTTTTCTTCAATCTTTCTTACATATTTATTAAAAAAAATTATCCAAAAAAAGATGTTTTAGAATGAAAAAAAATAGAAAAATCTTCATTTATAGTCTTTCTTGAATGTATACGTTTTGATTTTTTCTTTTTTAAAAAATTCAATTTCTAGAAAAATCGAGAAAAAATCATTTTCTTCTATTTTTTTAGGACGCCATACCCATTGAAATCTCCTCTCAGGACGCCATAAACTATTCAATTATAGTGTAAACTTCTCAAAAATTGAATAGTTTACATCAGGACGCCTTAGGACGCCAAACCTTTACGCGCCCTAAAATTTAGTTTATATCTTTTTCAATATATAGTATTTATGCAACACCATATGGTGTTTTCTCTCCCATATCTTCCATATGTCATTATGAGGGGGCATCCACATTTTGAAATTTTAATGAAGAATTAAATGAATTTTGTTTAATGGTTAATAAAAATATAAATCGTAATTTTAATTGTAATATGAAACTTCCTCACACCTCAAGAGATGCGAAGAACTTTTGACAGGCAAAGTGCAATATTGATAGGTGATTGCACTTTGCCTGTCACATACATCTCGACAGAGGCAACATTCGATATGAAAGTTTCCTCTGTCGAGAAACTTCCTCACACCTCAAGAGATGCGAAGAACTTTTGACAGGCAAAGTGCAATATTGATAGGTGATTGCACTTTGCCTGTCACATACATCTCGACAGAGGCAACATTCGATATGAAAGTTTCCTCTGTCGAGAAACTTCCTCACACCTCAAGAGATGCGAAGAACTTTTGACAGGCAAAGTGCAATATTGATAGGTGATTGCACTTTGCCTGTCACATACATCTCGACAGAGGCAACATTCGATATGAAAGTTTCCTCTGTCGAGAAACTTCCTCACACCTCAAGAGATGCGAAGAACTTTTGACAGGCAAAGTGCAATATTGATAGGTGATTGCACTTTGCCTGTCACATACATCTCGACAGAGGCAACATTCGATATGAAAGTTTCCTCTGTCGAGAAACTTCCTCACACCTCAAGAGATGCGAAGAACTTTTGACAGGCAAAGTGCAATATTGATAGGTGATTGCACTTTGCCTGTCACATACATCTCGACAGAGGCAACATTCGATATGAAAGTTTCCTCTGTCGAGAAACTTCCTCACACCTCAAGAGATGCGAAGAACTTTTGACAGGCAAAGTGCAATATTGATAGGTGATTGCACTTTGCCTGTCACATACATCTCGACAGAGGCAACATTCGATATGAAAGTTTCCTCTGTCGAGAAACTTCCTCACACCTCAAGAGATGCGAAGAACTTTTGACAGGCAAAGTGCAATATTGATAGGTGATTGCACTTTGCCTGTCACATACATCTCGACAGAGGCAACATTCGATATGAAAGTTTCCTCTGTCGAGAAACTTCCTCACACCTCAAGAGATGCGAAGAACTTTTGACAGGCAAAGTGCAATATTGATAGGTGATTGCACTTTGCCTGTCACATACATCTCGACAGAGGCAACATTCGATATGAAAGTTTCCTCTGTCGAGAAACTTCCTCACACCTCAAGAGATGCGAAGAACTTTTGACAGGCAAAGTGCAATATTGATAGGTGATTGCACTTTGCCTGTCACATACATCTCGACAGAGGCAACATTCGATATGAAAGTTTCCTCTGTCGAGAAACTTCCTCACACCTCAAGAGATGCGAAGAACTTTTGACAGGCAAAGTGCAATATTGATAGGTGATTGCACTTTGCCTGTCACATACATCTCGACAGAGGCAACATTCGATATGAAAGTTTCCTCTGTCGAGAAACTTCCTCACACCTCAAGAGATGCGAAGAACTTTTGACAGGCAAAGTGCAATATTGATAGGTGATTGCACTTTGCCTGTCACATACATCTCGACAGAGGCAACATTCGATATGAAAGTTTCCTCTGTCGAGAAACTTCCTCACACCTCAAGAGATGCGAAGAACTTTTGACAGGCAAAGTGCAATATTGATAGGTGATTGCACTTTGCCTGTCACATACATCTCGACAGAGGCAACATTCGATATGAAAGTTTCCTCTGTCGAGAAACTTCCTCACACCTCAAGAGATGCGAAGAACTTTTGACAGGCAAAGTGCAATATTGATAGGTGATTGCACTTTGCCTGTCACATACATCTCGACAGAGGCAACATTCGATATGAAAGTTTCCTCTGTCGAGAAACTTCCTCACACCTCAAGAGATGCGAAGAACTTTTGACAGGCAAAGTGCAATATTGATAGGTGATTGCACTTTGCCTGTCACATACATCTCGACAGAGGCAACATTCGATATGAAAGTTTCCTCTGTCGAGAAACTTCCTCACACCTCAAGAGATGCGAAGAACTTTTGACAGGCAAAGTGCAATATTGATAGGTGATTGCACTTTGCCTGTCACATACATCTCGACAGAGGCAACATTCGATATGAAAGTTTCCTCTGTCGAGAAACTTCCTCACACCTCAAGAGATGCGAAGAACTTTTGACAGGCAAAGTGCAATATTGATAGGTGATTGCACTTTGCCTGTCACATACATCTCGACAGAGGCAACATTCGATATGAAAGTTTCCTCTGTCGAGAAACTTCCTCACACCTCAAGAGATGCGAAGAACTTTTGACAGGCAAAGTGCAATATTGATAGGTGATTGCACTTTGCCTGTCACATACATCTCGACAGAGGCAACATTCGATATGAAAGTTTCCTCTGTCGAGAAACTTCCTCACACCTCAAGAGATGCGAAGAACTTTTGACAGGCAAAGTGCAATATTGATAGGTGATTGCACTTTGCCTGTCACATACATCTCGACAGAGGCAACATTCGATATGAAAGTTTCCTCTGTCGAGAAACTTCCTCACACCTCAAGAGATGCGAAGAACTTTTGACAGGCAAAGTGCAATATTGATAGGTGATTGCACTTTGCCTGTCACATACATCTCGACAGAGGCAACATTCGATATGAAAGTTTCCTCTGTCGAGAAACTTCCTCACACCTCAAGAGATGCGAAGAACTTTTGACAGGCAAAGTGCAATATTGATAGGTGATTGCACTTTGCCTGTCACATACATCTCGACAGAGGCAACATTCGATATGAAAGTTTCCTCTGTCGAGAAACTTCCTCACACCTCAAGAGATGCGAAGAACTTTTGACAGGCAAAGTGCAATATTGATAGGTGATTGCACTTTGCCTGTCACATACATCTCGACAGAGGCAACATTCGATATGAAAGTTTCCTCTGTCGAGAAACTTCCTCACACCTCAAGAGATGCGAAGAACTTTTGACAGGCAAAGTGCAATATTGATAGGTGATTGCACTTTGCCTGTCACATACATCTCGACAGAGGCAACATTCGATATGAAAGTTTCCTCTGTCGAGAAACTTCCTCACACCTCAAGAGATGCGAAGAACTTTTGACAGGCAAAGTGCAATATTGATAGGTGATTGCACTTTGCCTGTCACATACATCTCGACAGAGGCAACATTCGATATGAAAGTTTCCTCTGTCGAGAAACTTCCTCACACCTCAAGAGATGCGAAGAACTTTTGACAGGCAAAGTGCAATATTGATAGGTGATTGCACTTTGCCTGTCACATACATCTCGACAGAGGCAACATTCGATATGAAAGTTTCCTCTGTCGAGAAACTTCCTCACACCTCAAGAGATGCGAAGAACTTTTGACAGGCAAAGTGCAATATTGATAGGTGATTGCACTTTGCCTGTCACATACATCTCGACAGAGGCAACATTCGATATGAAAGTTTCCTCTGTCGAGAAACTTCCTCACACCTCAAGAGATGCGAAGAACTTTTGACAGGCAAAGTGCAATATTGATAGGTGATTGCACTTTGCCTGTCACATACATCTCGACAGAGGCAACATTCGATATGAAAGTTTCCTCTGTCGAGAAACTTCCTCACACCTCAAGAGATGCGAAGAACTTTTGACAGGCAAAGTGCAATATTGATAGGTGATTGCACTTTGCCTGTCACATACATCTCGACAGAGGCAACATTCGATATGAAAGTTTCCTCTGTCGAGAAACTTCCTCACACCTCAAGAGATGCGAAGAACTTTTGACAGGCAAAGTGCAATATTGATAGGTGATTGCACTTTGCCTGTCACATACATCTCGACAGAGGCAACATTCGATATGAAAGTTTCCTCTGTCGAGAAACTTCCTCACACCTCAAGAGATGCGAAGAACTTTTGACAGGCAAAGTGCAATATTGATAGGTGATTGCACTTTGCCTGTCACATACATCTCGACAGAGGCAACATTCGATATGAAAGTTTCCTCTGTCGAGAAACTTCCTCGAAACTCCAATTTTTCTTTTGAACTACAATATCTTAACAATTAGCTCATCAAAACACAACCTATAAACTTTAATTTTTACTTTTGTTTTTTTACAATATATGAACTAAATTTTTTTTTTCAAATTACTCCCACACTGGGAAAAGTATTTTAACTCAGATGTTGCCAGCCTCTTCATCATTGCATTAACAAGTGCTTTGACTCAGAGGTTGCCAGCCTCTTCATCATTGCATTAACAAGTGCTTTGACTCAGAGGTTGCCAGCCTCTTCATCATTGCATTAACAAGTGCTTTGACTCAGAGGTTGCCAGCCTCTTCATCATTGCATTAACAAGTGCTTTGACTCAGAGGTTGCCAGCCTCTTCATCATTGCATTAACAAGTGCTTTGACTCAGAGGTTGCCAGCCTCTTCATCATTGCATTAACAAGTGCTTTGACTCAGAGGTTGCCAGCCTCTTCATCATTGCATTAACAAGTGCTTTGACTCAGAGGTTGCCAGCCTCTTCATCATTGCATTAACAAGTGCTTTGACTCAGAGGTTGCCAGCCTCTTCATCATTGTAAAAATGTATTACCGCTTTTTTTTTTAATTCAATCGTAACATCTCAATTATCCCGCCAAAAATTATTGGGTCTAAATTGGTTTTTATTATTATTATTTTCAGAAACAAACTAACTTGTTTTTTACGAATTTATCATTCATAAAGTCTTTATGATATATTTTCAACTTATAATGAATATGAAATTATAATTGTTATTTTGAAAAAAAATTATTCATGATCAATTCATGATTTAACCAGTTCCTTCAAATTAGGAGAGCATATTCAAATATAATCGCTCATTAAAATCAATTTTTATGTTTTTTTTTAAATCGAAATTATCTCATCATAAACCACGCAAACTGACTATTTGTTCTTATCACCATGTTACCAATATCAGAATTGTCTTTACAGCCAAAATTTCGCTCGATAAAAGTCCATCCAATAGTGAGATAATTGAGCAACTAACATTTTTCCATATCACAAAAACCTCCGCCAGCATGACAAGTTCAGAGCAGCCAAAAAATGAAAATTGGTTCAATTGCTGTGGCCTTAAGCCAATTAATGTATTCAAATACCCTAGTCAAGCATCAAAAATTATTTGGGGCGTCAATTACAATAATATTTTACAAACGTCATCACAAATTATAGAACTTATTAAATCTAACAAAATACCTATCCAAATGACACTTAACTTGATTGATATTTTTTCACAAATTCGTGATAAAGAAATTAAATTATTTTCAGAACTTTACCAAAAGATATCAAACGCATTTTCATACATCAATGAACCAGAAAATGAGAAATTGGCGACACTTCTACACTATCAAGGTTTCAAATTCGAAAACTTCAAACCGAAAATGACAGAAGCAGAAATTCTCAATTTATATCCACAAAAATCTCCTTTATACTATATTGCATGGGATAAAGTTGATGATCTTAAATGTAAATTCCCAAATCTTGATATTAATCAGGAGACTAATGATATCGCACCACTTGACTGTGCAATTAGATATGGATCAGAATTGTGTTTCATTTACTTGAAAAATTTAGGAGCTCAATACACTAGATACTCCGAAAGATATGCTATTCAAGGTGGAAATATTAACATTTTTATGCAAATGATAGAAGATGGTAAATCATTTGATAACATGATGAATACAGCATTGGATTATCGAAAATATGAAATTGCCAGGTACCTTAAATCCAATTTAGGTCAAACATTTGATTCAATTGCAGAAAATATGTATTTCGGAAATTATGATATTGCCTCTTATTTACTTTCTAATGGAGAAGATATCAACAAAATATATAACATTCTCTTTCTTTTCATTATTATCATCGTTTTATGAAATTCTTTCGATGTTAATGAATGTCCTCTTACTATAGCTATCAATGCGAATTCAATAGAAATTGTCCAATTCTTAGTAGAGAATGGTGCAGATGTTAACACGAAAGTTATTCTTTTTCTTTTCATATTTATCGTTGTTTTAAGGCATTATTTTTCTTTTCATATTTATCATCGTTTTATGGAATTCTTTCGATATTAATGAATGTCCTCTTAGTATTGCAATCAATGCGAATTTAATAGAAATTGTCCAATTCCTAGTAGAGAATGATGCAGATGTTGACATGAAACTTATTCTTTTTCTTTTCATATTTATCATTGTATTATTACATTATATTTCTTTTCACATTCAACATTGTTATATTCCATTATATTTCTTTTCATATTTATCATTGTTTTATTATATTATATTTCTTTACATATTCAACATTGTTTTATCACATTATCTTTATTTTCATATTTATCATTGTTTTATGGCATTCTCTTTCTTTTCATTATTATCATTGTTTTATCACATTATCTTTATTTTCATATTTATCATTGTTTTATGGCATTCTCTTTCTTTTCATTATTATCATTGTTTTATCACATTATCTTTCTTATCATATTTATCATTGTTTTATTACATTATCTTTATTTCCATATTTATCATCGTTTTATGAAATTCTTTCAATATTAATGAATGTCCTCTTACTATAGCAATCAATGCGAATTCAATAGAAATTGTCCAATTCCTAGTAGAGAATGGTGCAGATGTTAACATGATACTTATTCTCTTTCTTTTCATGTTTATCATTGTTTTATAACATTCTCTTTCTTTTCATATTTATCATTATTTTATTATATTCTTTTTCTTGTAATATTTATCACTGCTTTATGATATTCTTTTTCTTTTCATATTTATCGTTGATTTATTACATTTTCTTTATTTTCATATTTATCATTGCTTTATGATATTCTTTTTCTTTTCATATTTATTATCTTTTTGTTACATTCTGTTTCCTTTCATATTTATCATTGTTTTGTTACATTCTGTTGCTTTTCATTTTTATCATTGTTTTGTTACATTCTGTTTTCTTTCATATTTATCATTGTTTTATGACATATTCTTTCTTTTCATATTTATCATTGCTTTATCATATTCCTTTTCTTTTCATATTTATCATTGTTTTATGACATTATCTTTCTTTTCATATTTATTATTGTTTTATGACATTATCTTTCTTTTCATATTTATCATTGTTTTATGACATTCTGTTTTCTTTCATATTTATCATTGCTTTATCATATTCCTTTTCTTTTCATATTTATCATTATTTTATGACATTATCTTTCTTTTCATATTTATCATTGTTTTATCATATTCTTTCGATGTTAATGAATGCCCTCTTAGTATTGCCACTAAAATTGAAGCAACAAATATTATTACTTTCTTAGTTAAACATGGTGCTACAAATATCTAATAATTCTTTTTCCGATAAAATTATTTTACATTGAAAAAGATCTGCTACATTTTTTAAAAGTTTTTTGAAGATTAAATAGGAGTACAGCACTCAAAGTGCAACTCCACAAACTAAAAAAAAACAATTTAAGAAATTGTTCGCAATTTGGACGTAGCTTGTCTATTTATTTTTGAGGGTTTTACATAGTATGCAAAAAATGCGCAAAAAACGATTCCGGGAAATTGTTCTCTTTTTGCTCTCATTTAAATGCATTTGCGCACTTTAATTTGAAATATAAGAGTTTTGGAAACTATCAAAATTATCTGCTCAAAAACTATAGAACTTCAAAGGTGTTAATAGAATTACCAGCCTTACATATAGTGTTTAATATGATGATGCACATCATGCTGGGATTTATTCCTTATTCATCTAGTTATTTTAAGATTTACAACCCCCTGAAAATTTTGTCAAAAATAATAAATGAACCTTTTTCCATTTTCAGTATCTTAGTTATTTTAATTAGTTTAACAAGTAGTTATGGTAGATACCGAATTTTCTATTTATATTCATTGAAAATGTTTAGATAGTGAAGAAGAAAATATTGCGTGTCAAACCGCAAGATTCGTTATCAATAAGAATGTCTTTGTTATCCGTTTCTAAGAACAGAGCTGACGAACCACAAGGTTCAAGTGGTGTTTTAGCTCGTTATCAGGAACGGTTAGCTTCAAAATATTCTCAGATAGTTAAAAAATTGCAAGATAAGGCGAATTCGCAATCATCAGAATGTCGAATGCAAATGGCAAATAAAATGATGCTTTACCGTCAAGCAGAATCCGAAATATTGACGAATCAAAAAGCAATTTGCGACTCTCTCGGTACAACTCAAGAACATTATGACGTTTTAAAGGAAAAACTACAAAAATTATCTGATGAACTACTAGAAAAATCGAGAAATCTTAAAACAGACTGCATGGAGCTTTATGACAACACATTTAAATCATTACATCCATTAGTTGAAGAATGTTTTAACGAATCTCAAGATATTATACCACAAATGCCTGTTGCTTATGCAGATAAATTACCTCGTTGTGTCTCAACACTTAACGTAAATTACCTTAGGAACAAGCAAGAACTGATTAAAACATTTTTCACAATAGAATTAGGAGTTATGAGGCAAAACGCATCATTAATGGATGAGTTTCAGCATAGAACTGACGAATGGAAAGCAAATAGATTCAATAGTCTCGTTGCTGACGCTAAAAACAAATTTAATCCGAATAATACCATCGATCTTATGCCATTTTACGAAAACTTCCATCAAGAACAAGGACGATTTACACTTTGCTGCAAGAAATTACTGCAAAATATATCTCTTGTCGCTCCTCCAGCACAATTTTCGATGGATGATCTGAATAAGTGGTGGGCAGAGGTAGAAGACATATTATCATTGCATGCAGAGTTCATTAAACAGTTTACAGCTAAATTACAAGCGAAAGTTGACGAAGTTAACAACGAAAATGCGGAATACTTACAGAAACTCGAACAAGAGCTCGTTACTCTTAAAGAGGAGACAGAATCAAGTGCAGCCATTGCTGAAATTACCCCGTTATTACGCGCAAGTCAAAAATATAATGCAACAGTTGTTGAAAAATTAACAAAATACTGGGAAAACCGCAAAGTCGCTCTTAGAAAATCATTTGAATCGATCAAAGAGTTTGTAACTCCACTTATTAACGATTATGCAGAATATACAACTAAATTAAACACATTTAAGCAGAATTACGAGACAGAACAGAAGACAGTCGATGAACAAAGTACTCAGCTACTTGATGGTTACGAACAAACCCTTACACAAAAGACAAATGAAATCACTACTCTTGTTGATGCTCAAAAGATCAAACAATGTGTTGATGACTGCAAGCAAACATTATCCAAGATCGAAGCCGAATACAGGGAGCACTACAAGAAGGTTTTAGCCATAATTGAAAAACAACCAGGCGAATTAGTTTCAATTTACGAATCATCAGAGACCAATATGCTCACAAAACTCAAGATGAAGAAGACTGCAAACAGTACAGAGTTCGATGAAGCAACAGCTCTCAATACATCAGCATCAACTCGTCAAAAGTCCAATTCCAGGGCTCCTAGACGTACTCCAAAGGCCAAGGAGTCGAAGACAACAGCTCTCAATGTATTCTCATTCAGTCTCGAGAACGGCGCCAAATTTGAAGAAATTGAATCGATCGCAGTCATTCCCCCGATCGACGAATACACCGACGAACCTGAGGTATCAGCTCACGGCAAAGGAAAAGGCAAGGCACCACCGAAAAAGCCGGCCAAACCACCGCCAAGACCGAAGAAACCCGGCCAAAAAGGAAAAGGCGACGAATTCGAAGAAGTCGAAGCCCCAGAATTCTCTGTTACAGAGACCCTTCCTAAAGTCGACGGAAACATCATAGTTTACGTATATACTCCGTTCAATACAGATATTATTGATTGGATTAACCAGTTCAGACGAATAATTATCACTGATATTAATAGTATTTATTCCAATCAGATGAGGAGTGTGAGCGATACCCAAGTTAAACAAGATTTAGTCGATCAATTAAATGAGAGATTAAGAACTCACGCTCCACGAGCCAATGCAATTGAACTAAACATTGCACAGGCAAGAACCCTTCAAATAGAATCAAGGAAAGTCCAATTAGAGAAGCATTTCAGACATGCTGTTGCTCAATTCAACCAATCCAACACAAACATCGAAGGATTGATTGCCAGAAAGAAGACAGCGCTAGAAAAGGAATGCGAGAAACTTGATACATATGTAAATGACTTAAACAACGAGAAAAGTTCCACGAATTTCTCAGTTTTGGGTCAAAATTTACATATCAGCGAACGCCAGTTCAATGCAAGTTTAGAAGCAACTAGACAAGACTTGATGAAAGAGATTGACAATCTCCAGAAGTTCACGAATGATTCTAACGAGAGATTCATCAAAAACATCGTTGGTGATGAAGGATGTCCACAAGAAGAAACAGACATGGCAAATGAATATTTCGGAAGAATGAAAGAACAAGTTGACATCGTTATAGGTAAGATGAGAGAAAACGCAAATGGACAACTCGACCAGATCAACCAGAGATGCCAGGAGATCCTCCAGAACTTCGATTCTTTGATGCCAATACATCAAGCTGATGTAAGTTTCATCGAACAATTAAATTCAATGGAAATGGAAGCGAAATCGAAATTCGAAACTTTGTTGGCGAGAAACAAATCAAGGGAGTCCGAAATCGACTTCGCAATACAAAAAGCAACAGAAGCACAGGCTTATGTATCAGGAGAACCTCAACAAGTCATGTTGAAGCAGTTCGAATCTTTGGATAACATAAGAGTTTTGATGGCAAAAAGAGGAAATTATTTGTCACTTTTGACATCAAATGTTTCAACGGAACCCATTGGTTATACAATAGATTTAGGTGATGAAGGTGGAGATAAAGTTGCTCCAATGGAATCACCAACTGCAAAAGGCTCAGATTCCAAAGGAAAACGTCCGAAATCGAAGAAATCAGAAAGAGATTCCAAACCAAAAGAAGCTCCAAAGAAACAAGATGTCAAAGCGAAAGCAACAGACAAAGTTGATAAAACTGAAGATAAAACAGAAAGTACTTTATCTTTCTCTCAACACTTACAAAACATCGGTCAAGATTTCACTGCTGCCGTTAATAAATCTTCAACTGATTACTATAACACATTGAAGGGAAGAAAGATCGGAATCACAAGGACAGAACAGATTCCTCCAGCACAACAAGAACTCGTTGACAATATGCAGCAAAGATGGACAAAGCTCATTGAATCAAGCCAATCTGTTACAGAACAAAGCGTTTTGAGATTCAGATCACAAGTAATTAATGCATCAACTGTTGCGAGATCAGCTGCAAAAGTTATATTCGATTGCTTCGAGAAATATTACGACCAAATGGTTGTTACAGCCAGATCTGATGTACAACAGAAATTCGAGGTCGACATGAAGCAATTACAAGCTGAAAGAACAAAGAACAAACAGAATTTGACGCCTGCTTTAGCTGATCCAAATAACAGTGAACAATTCGCGCAATTGATTAACCAAGAACAAGATAGAACTGCCAAGGAATCTAAAACAATCATGGAGTTCCAAGGCGGTGTTTTATCTGCGGAAAAACATGTTGCGCAGTTGTTTATGACACATATTCCTGTTGTCAGCCAAATGTGTCTCCAATTGTTCGATGGATTCATTTTAACAGACGATTTGAAACAAGGAGCAGCTCCTGGCGCTAAGAGAAAGACAATGAAGGAATTACTCAAAGAAAAGATGAGACAAGAAGGAAATGGACCAGTTGATCAGACAAGAAACGTAAAGATAAGACAATGGCCAGCATTGCCTGCACAAATGTCTCCTTTGAATCCACAAACACCAACAGAAGGAACAGGAACAGCTGAGAAATCAGAGAGATCTGGTTCAAGAAAGAAGAAGAGACCAGCAAAGACAGAAAAGACTGTAGCTGCCGAACCATCCAATGATAAAGAATCTGGTGTTGTTTTGTCTTCTCTTGATACTGTTTTACATCATGGCGCAATTGTCGAAAGAAACAGATGTTTCGATGAATACGAAGAGAAACTAAAGAAGAGAATTGATGAGTTCCAGGAATACACGAAATCCCTTATTAATGATATGAATGCATTCACTGCTCATTGGAAGCTTTGCGTGCAAAAGATCAAACCAAATAACTCATTCTTTGAAACACAAAATGTTTAATAATAAAATTATTGATTGTTTTAATAAAAAAAAATACATAACTCTTTATATTATCCAACCAACAGCATTGGCTATTTAAGAGTGCACTTACCCCCGTATGACACGACTTTCAATTATGATCTTTAATGTTATTTTTCAATTACGCTCCTCGCCAGTTGTCAGAATTTTGAATTAAAGTCAGATGGCATAAGTGCACCCTTAAAGAAAATAGAAAAGCACTCATTAAACCAATCATGTTTTCAACGTCTTCTTCTTCAATGCGATAGATACGTGATACAAGTTTTTCCAAGACCCTGTCATGCCAGGGATCTGCATTTTGATAAGAAAGTTAATCTCATCTGGATAAACAAAAAGAACTATAAAGAATGGAATAAGCATTCTAATTAACATGGCTACTAGTTGAATAGGAAAATTAGTCTCTTTCAGCCATTGCTTTCATTTCTAGTGTAGGAAACTGAAAAGAAGCAATCAGTCACTTTTATCTTAAAAAGAAGAGGAACGCCACTTTTAGATCATGTACCTAATGTTAAATATTTCAGGGTAATTTCATAACAAGAATTCAATTTATGAATTCAGAAGTATATTCAATTTTTCTGTGAAATTTGAATTCAGATATTCATGATTTGTTTTTATCTTTTTGCTTCCGTAATATCAGAGCAGTTCAACGGGGAAGATACTCTTGTTATTGAGGATGGTGTTACTGAAATCAATGAATCTCAATACGAGAACTGTTCTAATTATACAAAAATTATTTTCCCAACAAGTCTCCGCGTTATAGGAAATTTAGCATTTGCACATTGTGAAGGTTTAATACATCTCAATTTTCCACCAAATTTAGAACGAATCGGCAAACAAAGTTTTATAGGATGTTTAAACTTAACAACAGTTACATTTTCCAATGCACTGAAAATAATAAATAGTTATACATTCTGCAATTGCTCAAGTCTTTCTACTCTTTCTCTTCCTTCAAGCTTAGAAAGCCTCGAACGTTCAAGTTTTCAAGACTGTACTCAACTTACAGAAGTTGCATTCAATGCATCAGATACAAATATTAGTGCTGCAGCATTTTCTGGCTGCTTATCACTCACAAATGTCACTCTACCAAAATCGACAAAAATTATCAGAGAAAGTCAATTCGAAAACTGCAGAAATCTCACAAAACTAGTTAACACTGGAAATATTGAGATTATTGAAGACAAAGCGTTTACTAACTGTTCAAAATTTTGGGATTTTACTTTCGAAAATTTAATCGAAATAGGTTCCTTTTCTTTTCAAAATAGCAACATTGGTGTAGCAATGTTTGGTAGCGAATTAAAATCTATTGGTGAATACAGTTTCTCAAATTGTCAAAATTTATCTTACGCTGAGTTTTATTTAATCGATACAAAACTATCAGAAGGAACTTTTTCACACTGTGCCTCCTTAAATAAGTTAAGTATGTCAATAAAACAGTCCAAAATTCCTGATTATTTTGCGGATGGATGTGAAAATCTAAAAAACGCATATCTTGGTGATGAATTAAAAGAAGTAGGTGATTGCGCATTTAGAGAATGCTATAATTTACAAAAAGTTTCATTTTATCAGTATTTGACTAAAATTGGAGAAAGTGCTTTCGAATCATGCACCGGACTGACTTCTGTCACATTTGAACAATGTACCTTAACAGAAATTGGCCCTATTTCCTTTTACGGTTGTTCAAATTTAAATTCTGTTGTTTTACCAAAACCGATAGCAAGTATTAATATCGGAGCGTTTGCATTGTGCACTGATTTAAGTCATGTTACCCTTCCTGATACATTAAAAGTAATAAACGCCTCTGCTTTTGAGGAATGTATAGCATTATCTGACATTAATTGGCCAGCATCACTGGAATACATCGGTGAAATGGCGTTTTTGCTTTGTTTTGATCTGAAAGAGCTGTTTCTCCCCAAAACTATTGAATATATTGGTGAAAGAGCATTTTTTGCAACTCCTAACTTGAAAAAAATAACAACTGCTTTGAAAAGCGATTTTATAATATGTGATACTGCGTTTAACGATCTTTTGATGCTGAATGAGCTCGATTTTCTCTCAAATAATTTTGATATACTTAAATTTACCAATAAATCAAACATTACCAAGATAGTCTTTAACTCTGACTTAATAGTAACATTTCCTTGTATTAGCGACTTCATATTTTTGGAAAATTTGACGATTATTAATCCAATTAATTCAATTTCTATTCCAAGTTATTTTGTTTCTGGATACCTTTCTATTTACATTTTTGCGAACATTGGCTCGGTTGCAATTGATGCTTTCGCTGACGCAGATATAAAAGAAATCTTCCCAAAAAGTCTGCGAATTATCAAAAATTATGCATTTCAATCATGTGAAGGAATAAAGCAACTCAATTTTCCACCAAATTTAGAACAGATCTTTGCACGAAGTTTCTTTGGTTGTACAAATCTGACAACGATTACGTTTTCTAACGCATTGAAGATCATTGGTGTTCAAGCATTCTCTGGTTGTTACAAACTTGCCACTCTTTCATTACCAAGCAGCTTAGAAACTCTTTCATCACACAATTTCAGAGATTGTAAACAGTTGACAGAAGCTGTGTTTAACAGCAATAATACACTAATCGATGCAAGATCATTTAGTGGTTGCTCAAATCTTACAAAAGTTATTTTACCAAAATTTATCAAAATTATCAAAGACAGAACATTTGAAGATTGTGAAAATCTAGAAGAAATCATCAATATTGAAAGTATAGAAGTTGTTGAAAACAGTGCTTTCTCAAGATGTTCAAAATTAAGACAATTTAATTTTAATTCCATCAAAGAAATAGGTTCATATTCTTTCTATCGGTGCAATCTTGAGACAATAAGTTTTGGTGATAGTTTGAGATCAATTAAAGAGAATTCTTTCTCGGAATGTCAAAAATTATCAAAAGTTGAGTTCGGCCATGGCAATCCTGCACTTTCTTCAGGTATATTTTCATTGTGCAGTTCATTACAAAAGCTTCTCTTGCCAAAAGAACTAACAAAAATCCCTGATTCTTTTGCATCTTTTTGCACGAATTTAACTATTGTTTCTCCACTCAATAAAGTAACCGAAATAGGTAATTCTGCATTCTATGGTTGTTCTTCTTTGAAAGATTTCAAATTTGGTATCGAATTAACAAAAATTGGTGAAAAGGGCTTCTCAAGATGCACTCTAGCCTCTATTGACCTTAAAGATACTAAAATAAAAGAAATAGCCGATCATTGCTTTGATTCATGCAAAAATACCATTAAAATTGTTTTTCCAAATAATTTGACCGTTATTGGCAACAATTCATTTTATGGTTGTCGTTCTTTAGTTCATATAAACTTTCCTGAATCACTCAGAGCTATCAATGCTTCGGCGTTTTTGAGTTGTTCAGAATTAATCAAAATTGAGTTACCAAAGTCACTAGAAATTATAGGAGATATGGCATTTAATTCTTGTTTTGCCATGGATGAACTAGTTCTTCCGGAAAAACTCCAATTTATTGGTTCTAGAGCTTTTGAAGATTCAGAAATTCTGAAAAAGATCACAATCTGCATGGATCCGCTTATCAAAATAAACGATGATGTGTTTGGAGATCTCTTTCATTTAAATGAATTAGTTTTTCATTCAAATAATTATGAGATACTCAAATTTATTAATCAATCATTGATTCGCAATGTTACATTTGACAGTTCCTCAGTAACAACGATTCCTTCGCTGTGTTTTTGTCCATATTTGAAAAATTTAATAATTTTAGATCAAAAAAGCTCAATTTCTCTTCCAAGTCGATTTGTTCAAAGCCAAGATCTTCATATTTACATATATTCAAACATTGACTCAATTGCAGATGATGCTTTCGCTGAAGCAGAAATTAAAGAAATTATTTACTGCGGAAACACTACAGTTGTTGGAGATTTCCTTGTAAATGCTATTTCCTGTGATTCTGTCCAATGTTCACTTAATTATAATAAAAAAACATTCGGAGGAAAATATTTCAACAGTAGCAAACTCGTTTGTCCGTATTACCATGTAGGAATGAGCAAGACAATCAAGGTTATTATTAGTTTATCAGTCATTGCCGCTGTAATTTCAATAATAATTGTTTCATTCTATATTTATCGAATAAGAAAAGACCAAAAATATATCAAGGATAAGATGTTAATACAAAAACTAGTCGTAGAAGATTTCGGATAGATTGTATTTGTTTTATGTTTAAAATAATTTTCAATTATTTTATGAATAAAGAATAGTGTTTTATGACTTATTTTTGTCGAACATAGTGTTTTACATTATGATTGTTGCAATTCTGAGAATGTTTGCTAAATATTTAAGTCATAATATTAGCATACCTTCATTTTAATAACAAAAAAGTATAAAAGCCATATGAAGTACTATGTAGTGATTTATAATTACTTTTTCCCGATCAAAAATATTAGCTTTGATCATATAGGATTAGCATATAAAGCTTGAGTGTCAAAAAATTGAGAGAATGTCAGAAAGTGGTAAGTACACCCATATGGTACACTAATACTCCTAAGACATGGTTTATTTTCAATGATGCTGCACGCCGATTGTCAAAAAAATTGAATTAAAGTCAGATGGGCGTAAATGTGGTCTTAAAAAAGATTTTTTTCAATATTGTCACTTTTATCAAATCAAATCTTGCAGAACCAAAAGAAAGCATTTTTGATCATATTGGATCAACATGTGAATAATTATTCTTCATAGAAAAATTCTGTTTCCATCATTGTTTCTAAATTTCATGAATTTAAAAGGATCTAATGGTCTTTTCTTTTAGATATTTAACAAGGTAAGCAAATTTATTAAAATATAAACTTAAGTTGAATACCTATTCAATCATTTCGCAGGTATCTTGCAGACAAAAAAAAACACCAACAAGCAACACAAAGTCATATATAATACTGCTCATTTTGATTAGTATATAAATACTGTATAAACAACATTTTACATATTTGTATCAAATTAACTTTTTAGTCATTTAATACTTGATTGTTTGATTATGCCTTTTGATTATTTTAATTCGCTTTTGAGCTTTGTGCGGCACACCTGGGAGATTATTTGGACATAATGTGGCACCAAAATTATAAGACTTATCAGAATTCGTTTTAAATGTCTGATCATCTTCATTATACCAAATATGGAAGTTTTTGACAACAATTGGATGTCGAACATCGAATTTTGAAAACTGATGAGTGTACGATGAGCTTTCCGTAGTGCTATTTCTTCTGAATCTTTGAATTAAATTAAATGCAAAATAAGGAGTATGCTGGGAAGAATCAGAATCAAAAAATTCTGAATTTGCATACGGA
The DNA here is from genome assembly GCF_026262505.1 of Trichomonas vaginalis G3. Lineage (NCBI taxonomy): Eukaryota > Parabasalia > Trichomonadida > Trichomonadidae > Trichomonas > Trichomonas vaginalis. Next base: position 15,653,403 of record NC_067204.1, on the reverse strand, counting down.
TCAGTGTTTTCAAAATTAAAATCAACTCCTTCCCATGCTGGGTAAATAAAACATGCTTTCGCATATTTTGGAAGTGTCCACATGCTAAAATAATGATCACCGCGAGTGAAATAGAAGTCAACAGTTTCACAAAAACCTGTAGCAATTTTTATGAATGAAAAATAAAGTGTTTGATTTTCTGATGATGATTTAATCGTGATCTCACAAATATTTTTAAAAACCAGTTCAAGATGGTTTGCTGTACTTGTTCGGAAATTCTCTGGATTTAAAAATGCAACATATGTATCTTCTCCTGGCTCAGGTGGGTCAAATGAGATAGTACACTCTCCGAGACTTTCAATCTTATACGAGTTTGCGTTATGAACGGTATATTTAGGGTTGTACAAACTGGCACGCCTGCTGGCACACCTTTTTTGGCCAGCTGGCACGATTTTTTTAAAAAACACATTAAAAAAGTCACTTTTTGCCCCATCTAATGAGATTTTTTTTTACAATTTTTTCCCCTTATTTTTCAATTTAGATATGATTTTAAGCTCTCCAAATTGAAGTTTACCTGATGTTTCTTAGTTTTTATGATAATAAAATGTTGCAAAGTTGAGTTTGGATTCAATAAATTTAAGAAAATTTTATTTTACAATGAAATTATAAGAAAGGATGTTTTTATCCTATGTCAAAGAGAATACATTTGTAGATCCCGACTTTTGACATGGTTGAAAATTCCAAAAAAAATTCAAAATTTAAAAAAAAATTAAAAAATATAAATTTCATGTTAAAAATTGATTTTTGAATTTTTTTTGGAAAAATAGAATGTCATATTTTTATGTTTTATTGCTATTTTTTACGAAATCAATAAAATATTTGTTAATTTGGCTGAGATTATAAATAAAATCTTTCTAAATCTTGCAATTGATTGCTAAAATCTGTTTTATGTATTAATTGGCATTGAGATTCGTTATAAAAGAATGCGAATTATTTTGTATGAGTAAACGTATTTTGTAAAATTTCAAATTCTCTTCTCTCATTACTTACCTTAGATCTCTCGGCTTTTAGCTCTCAGATTTCGCTCATAGAACTCAGGTTTTAGTTATGTACTCATAGATGTATCATTACTGCCCGCAGATCTCTCATTACTACCTTACTAACCAGATCTTAACTCTCATTACTACCTTACTAACCAGATCTTAACTCTCATTACTACCTTACTAACCAGATCTTAACTCTCATTACTACCTTACTAACCAGATCTTAACTCTCATTACTACCTTACTAACCAGATCTTAACTCTCATTACTACCTTACTAACCAGATCTTAACTCTCATTACTACCTTACTAACCAGATCTTAACTCTCATTACTACCTTACTAACCAGATCTTAACTCTCATTACTACCTTACTAACCAGATCTTAACTCTCATTACTACCTTACTAACCAGATCTTAACTCTCATTACTACCTTACTAACCAGATCTTAACTCTCATTACTACCTTACTAACCAGATCTTAACTCTCATTACTACCTTACTAACCAGATCTTAACTCTCATTACTACCTTACTAACCAGATCTTAACTCTCATTACTACCTTACTAACCAGATCTTAACTCTCATTACTACCTTACTAACCAGATCTTAACTCTCATTACTACCTTACTAACCAGATCTTAACTCTCATTACTACCTTACTCATCAGATATCTAATTATTTACATATGATTTCTCACATCTCACTCAAGTCTCATTACTTACCCTATCTTTTTAACCTTTTCTGATAATTACTGAAATAACTAAATCCTTTTTTTAGTTTAATTCTGATATTAAATTTTTAAAATCTCTTTAATTTTTTGAACTACGCCTTTAATTTGTAATTGCCGATTTCACAGATTTGAACCATTTAATAAAATAACATTATTCAACTTAATCATATCAAACATGGTAGTTTGATTTTCAGATCTACATTTTAAAAACCTCTTTATTATCTTGAGTTATACTTTTATTATATAATACCTGAGTTCATAACTGAAAACTCTTAATTAGAGTACAATATTCAACTTAATCATAACAAGATTTGTTGAATTTCAAGTTTGATTTATATCTTCCATCACTTAAAACTCTCACAGCTTACAATATAAGCTAAAAAGTATATTTTCATAGTAATAAAATTAATTATTAAATTTTTTACTTTTTCCTTTCCAAAACTAGAAAAAAAGGAAGGGAAAAGGGAAAAAGAAGAAAAAAATAATAATGAGCATATTATATAATTGTGGTCATAGGCCGAGTGGCGTGGAAAGGGTGGAGCCCGAAGGGCGACATCCTTTCCACGCCACGAGGCCCGATTTTTGGCCACTTTTTTGATTTTGGCCGCGTGCCAGCTCCTGGCAGGCGGCCCGCAAAATTGTGCCAGTTTGTACAACCCTAGGTATATTTATCGATCACACATAAGAGGAAACCGATCATAATCATAATGAAATAGAATTAAGTTTTTCTATAATATTTTAACAAAAATTGAGAAAAGCCTCAATTTAAAAAAAAGTACTGGATCTGAAGATGGAAAAGTTTTCATATTTATGCATAGTTTACAAACATCATAAAATTCGTAAAAAATTGTGAAATGAAGATAATTCAATAAATAATCTGTCCTTAACTCAAATATTGAAAAGATTCTCAATTTTATTTGTCAGAAATATTATTCTTTATTAAGTTAATATTCAGATAATTTAGTTCAATTATTTTCATATGTTCATTTTTTACAAATCAAATAGGCATCATTCAGAACGAAGCATCAAATAAATAAATGTTATATTTCATTCGTCTACGCTGAAAAGGTGGGACGCTGAAATATTCTGAAGCATAACGATATCGTATATACAAATTAAACGTTGGGATATTTTCAGAAATTTTTGACACAATGATTTGAAATCATTTGAAAGAATGCTTGAACGTCGTAATGTTCAACGCATTAATTAAATAGAAATTCTCTTTACAGTGAATTTAAAATATGATGGATTTTTTTTTCTGAAAAACCGCAGGTTCCAAAAAATGTTTGCACTATAGTAAAAAACATATCATGATACTTTTTATCGGAATGAATTGAATAATGTTTAGTGATCTGTAGTGCGGAGGTATAAACTTACAACAATTCTTTAGGTAAAAAATTTGAATAATTTCATGTCAAAGTGATTATAGAAAATGGGTTTATAATTTATTCGTTTGGGCAAGCATGCCAACTTCGGCAAAATATATATTATTTTCAAAAAATGTATTTTAATTTTTTTGGGTTATAATTCTATAGCTAAAATAGTTTAATGAACAATATTTTGCAATGATGGGTCATGGTCATGGAATGGTGAAACTATTTTAGCTATAGAATTATAACCCAAAAAAATTAAAATACATTTTTTGAAAATAATATATATTTTGAAAAACAAACTTTTACATACAAATCTATATAGCCTTTTTGGATATTGCATCGCGAATTCGAGCAATCATATCATCTATTATTTGATCTAAATCTCTAATGGCTTGATCAGCGTTTTCTTCTGTTTTCTTGGTCGAAACTTCTTCTACAGCAATTTTCATCTTGAGATTGCTTATATTCTTTCGAATTTGAGATTCTGGAAGAGGATTTGGGTTTTTCTGCTTAACTCGCCTGTAAGATGCTAGCTTTTTGTTTAGACTCGTTATAGCAGACTTGCATTCGTCTATATTTTCATTCATCTCATTTGCAGAGCCAATGAAATCAAAAACAGATGCAACTCTTGTTTTTGCTTGTGTAAGTTGGATGCAATTGTTGTTAACTTCATTCTCGAGTCGAACTTGTTCTTGGTAAAGTGAAATTATTTCTCCCTCGATTTCTACAGATTTCCAATATTGATCACTCTTTTTAAGATCGTTTAGTACTTTTGCACGAGCAATCTTTGTATTTTTGAACTGTTCAATTGTTTTTGAAAGATGTTGGATCGCTGAAGGAGTTGCAGTTTGTAATTTTTGTCTCTCTTTGCCCTCAGAGAGAACATTGTTAATCATTACGCCATGTTTGTTGATTATTTGTCGCATTCTTACAATTTTTGACTTAAGTGATACCTTTTCTGCTTGCATTTGTGTTATCTCTTGTTTTAGTTGAGTTACTTGCTCAGGTGTTACCACTACTCGATTTTTACTTCCCCGAGAAGTATAGAAGCCTCCGAATTCATAACTTCTAGCAGTTGATGAACCCGAAGCATTCATTACAAAAATTTTCACACTTTGAAAATGTAATAAACAGAAATTCATCAAAAGTGACAGCTCTCAATTTTTTGACATTTGTAAATTCTAAATTGAATGAGAAAAATGAAATAATACTAAGCATAATACAATATTCTAGATTTAATTATAATTAGGGGAAAGTTAGTTTTGAGAGTACTTTTCATAGGCATATAGAATGAAATCTTCTGAAAAATAATATCACATAAACTCATATTATTTTCTAATATATAACTATTTTATATAAAAATCAAATTCAATGATCTTAAAAGCGAAGGATAAACCTCAAAATTTACGGCAAACCCAAATTTTAGCTAAAAGTGACTGGGGAAAAAAACGTTTAGTATTAAAAAAAAGACCGATGAGAGCTTCGTTCGAAATATAGAGGGAACTGAGAATGCGCAACCATTCTCAGGGAATATTGGATGCTATTCCCGTTCCCTCTGTATGGAAAATTGAGGTTTTCAAAGGGAGTTAAAATAATATCAAATTTATACTAATTTACTTCAAAATACAAAAGTATTTGACAGCTAAAATTAGTTACTTTAGCAAGCCTATCAATACCCTTTTACGATTATTGTTACTTTTTCGAAATAAAAGTAAAAACAAATTTATACTAATTTACTTCAAAATACAAAAGTATTTGACAGCTAAAATTAGTTACTTTAGCAAGCTTATCAATACCCTTTTACGATTATTGCTACTTTTTCGAAATAAAAGTAAAAACAAATTTATACTAATTTACTTCAAAATACAAAAGTATTTGACAGCTAAAATTAGTTACTTTAGCAAGCCTATCAATACCCTTTTACGATTATTGCTACTTTTTCGAAATAAAATAAATTTATTATCAAAAACCTTTTTTTTCTTAGTAAAAATAAACGAAATTTTTTACCTTATGAACTTTTGATGGAAATATGCAAATTTAAAATAATAAAGAAAGCCGCGAGCGAAGCGATCGGCTTAGTTCGAAGATTTTGATTCAACTCTTTGCTGATCTGTAATTCGCAGAAGCCGCGAGCGAATCGAGCGGCTTAGGTCTAAGATTTTGATTCAAATCTTTGCTTATATTCCTTAAATTCTTTATGAAACTCGCAACAGTTCCATAAAAAATTTTAAATTCTAAACTGTCGAAATTACCGATCGGTAATCACACCCTTCACGGGTGCGTCACTTTTTACAGGCGTGTCACTTTTAGCTAAAATTACCCCTACTCAAAATTTACGAATATAATGAGTGGGAATATAATGCTTATCTATCATAAAACCATATGAAATATCAATTTTTGCTTTACGCCTAATTTTTGACGACAATTAGCAAAAAATGTTAAATGTTAACACTCAGTCCATTTGAATATGAAAAATAAAATTGACTTTGATTAAATGTTTTTATTTATCATGCAATTCTTCTTGCGACCAAAGATTTGAATAAAAGTTCAAAAAATAAGATAGCTTAAAAAATAATATACGGTAGTGTTTACTAATAGATGAATAGTATATAAATTCTATTAAAATGGATTTGATCCAAAAAATATATAAAATTTGATCATAAATAAAATTGTTTAGTTGTCATTTAAAATGATGTAATTATTCAAATTTTGCTAAGACCCATTCGTCTTTGATATATAACTCCCATTTTTGCATTTCTGGCTCGTACCAAAATTTTGAAACTTCGAATAATTCGTTAGGAGTGTAATTACTATTCGTTTTTGGATTAATATCGAGAGATAAATGTGGTGTATTGTTGTATTTTTCAATGAACTGCCGCGACTAACTTTTGGTAATTCGATTTCTTGAAGTTGAATGCTCTTCTTATTGTATTTTCGGCAACATTCAATTTAATTTTACCATTTTCCAATTCAACTTCCTTTCCCACACTTTTGTAAGATTCACCTTCTTCTATTCTTCTTTTAGCTTCAAATAGTCATTCTCTGCTTATAGATTTGGCAGTAGTCATAAAAGTAGTCCTTCTTTTGTGATAAGATTCAAATTTGAATGTGGATGATAAATAAAAATCAAAAATAATTGTTATAATTTAAATGAAGAAGTAATTTAAAACGATTTTATTTATGATCAAATTTTATATATTTTTTGGATCAAATCCATTTTAATAGAATTTATATACTATTCATCTATTAGTAAACACTACCGTATATTATTTTTTAAGCTATCTTATTTTTTGAACTTTTATTCAAATCTCTGGTCGCAAGAAGAATTGCATGATAAATAAAAACATTTAATCAAAGTCAATTTTATTTTTCATATTCAAATGGACTGAGTGTTAACATTTAACATTTTTTGCTAATTGTCGTCAAAAATTAGGCGTAAAGCAAAAATTGATATTTCATATGGTTTTATGATAGATAAGCATTATATTCCCACTCATTATATTCGTAAATTTTGAGGTTTATCCTTCGCTTTTAAGATCATTGAATTTGATTTTTATATAAAATAGTTATATATTAGAAATAATATGAGTTTATGTGATATTATTTTTCAGAAGATTTTGTGTTCTTCTTCAAAATTTTATTTTTTTTATTAAAAAGAATCTTTACAAAATATACATTTACTTTAATTAATATTTAAAAACGTGCTCTATCAAAAGTTCCAAAAATTCAATATTTTAGCTTTTCTGAGGTGTCACTTTTGATGAATTTCTGTTTACAACAAGATTATCTAAATAATCAAAAATTATATATTTCTATGGATATTTTTCTTGAGATTACCCGACGTTCCCAACTTCTGGAAAACGGTTTTTCACCCTTATGATCAGTTTCAGACACTTTGGGAGTCTCCCAAACTTTGATATTTTGCATTATGATAGAGAAACGTGTCTAGTTTAACGCACAGTTGTTTTAAAGGCAAATGATGATATCACATGAAATTATCAAATTATCAAATTTTGAAGTACCAGTCCAAAGGGTTAATTAGATCCTACACAGATGTGCGATAGTGAAACATATGTGTTCTTGATTTGAGAAGTCCTACTGATAGAGGTATGAATCTCACAGCTTTGTGTGAGTGTGTCTGACACTTGTATAGAGTGGAATATGCGCCGACATATATTATATAATAACATGTAGTAAGGGTTTCGTTTTGCTAAAATTGTCACTTTTATAGCTAATTAATTTTTGGTTGTTTTGCGAAACCAAAAAAAAAAAACTATGATATACAATGTGTGTGTAAAGAAAATACTTTATTTACTAGTTAAAAAATCATTTGGTATTGATCAAGTTATTTTTTCTGGATAAGATATTATATGGATAATTGGATAGAAAATACAATTATATAATCTTGTACCTGGTTTAATTAAGCTAATTGTCATCAGAAACTTGTAATTTTTATGAATTTCAGATTTTTTTTCATTACTGCTTTTCTTAATAGGTCAAGTTCTTATTTACGTTATAAAGTATGATATTTACAAATATCAAGTTATCATGTTTTTTGAGAAATTATGAGAAACAAACAAAAATGAAAAAGATAGGAATAGCAATGAATAGTGATGTGGGTATAGAAAGTGTAAGAGATATGAATGCAAAGCAATCAGTATTTAGGATATTGACCATAGATTTCGAAAAAAAATGCTGCATATTGAGCGAAAACTATGATTATATTATAAGGCTGTCATTTAAAGCATAATGAAACTATTCCCTTTTCATTTTAATCGAATAAGATAGTAAAGATTTTTGAATTAGCTAGAAACTGATGAGATGTTTTCACAAATCAGATTTTTAATCTCTATAATGCATAATTCACTCAATATCTCAATTTTGATATTGCGAGATATTTTTGCTATCGGTTTCGCAATTTTGACACAATAGTAAGAGGGTTCTATAAGCATTATTATCAACGTAGAATCTGAATATCATATCAGAAAATGTCGCAAATCTGACATTTACCCGACCAAATAGCAAAAATAATTGAATACTTTTCGCAAAAACTTTAAAAATCGATAAAAATATGAAATATAGATATTAAAGAGACTTTTTATATAATATTCATAAAGATTTTCCAAAAATATGATACCGCAAAATTAAAAAAGTAACGTCTTGAGTGGAGTCAAAGGTCGAAATTGCTAGCTAAATGTTTTTTTAGCGAAATTGCGTATTGTACGTTTTTTTCGCAAAACGAAACCCTTACATGTAGTTGATAATTATGAAAAAATAGAATTCGATGCGAATGATATTGAAAGTTGTTTTGTAATTTGATATTTTTCTTATATGTGTTAATTAGTAAATGGCTTGTTTGTTGTGATAGTACTGTGAAAAATGAAAGGTATTTTAAATTAAAAAATTGAGATTTTGAGACATCTCTAGAATTAAGAATTTATTATGTATTTGACTTTTATATAACTATATGTAAAGGATCTCGATGTCTATATGCTTTAAATAAAATTAAATAAAATGAGATAAAAAATTAAAATGGACAAGAAGATATATGGAAATGTAATTTGTATTGTATTGGTTGTTGGCAAAATGATTTTAATACAGATTTAAGGATTTGGAATGGATTTGAAATTAAATGATTTTAATTCAAGGAGTAATAAGATTTTGAACTGGTTTTTATTTTGTGAATGTAAACTCCTTCCATAGGATATGTATTAGAAAGATAATTTTTAAACTTTTTGAAAGAATTTTTTTTTGTTTGAGCGATTTTCTCATATTTAATAATATATTTAAGTTGGCGTATCTTACGCCCTTCCAAAAATATGTATTAGAAAGATAAATTTTAAACTTTTTGAAAGAATTGTTTTTTTGTTGAGCGATTTTCTCATATTTAATAATATATTTAAGTTGGCGTATCTTACGCCCTTCCAAAAATATGTATTAGAAAGATGACTTATAATTTCATAAATTATTTTGTCCCGACGGTTTGAGCGGTTATCAGAATGGTTGCTTACACAATGCGTCAGCAAAATGTCGGTTTTGGGTGCCCTTCTTGGCCTCCTGAGTACTCACCAAGATACCCCAGCTCCCGCAAAACACCTCCCTTAGGTGCGCATTACCTGACGGCATTATTTTGCAATTATTTCAAATTTTTTAGATGTCTTTTGTTAAAGTTTGTTAACTAAAGACTTGAAAACAGCTTACCGCTTCAAGCTGCTCTCTTCCCGGTTCCTCTGCCGCAATCTTCTGTTTGATTGTGCGCAAAGCTCTCCTCCTTGTGAACTTTGCCTGACAGATACACCTGGGAGACAGCATTCGGACATCTTACCGCTTCAAGCTGCTCTCTTCCCGGTTCCTCTGCCGCAATCTTATGTCTGATTGTGCGCAAAGCTCTCCTCCTTGTGAACCATGGCTGATAGAAAGAACTGAAAGACAGGATAGGAGGAACATGCCGGTTCAAGTTAACTTGCAATATGCTTCTGATTAGTGATTTTAGATGAAAGATTAGCGAAATCGCATTTAATTTGGATAGAAGGATTCAATTTTATGAAGCAGGCTCGTAGAAAATATGCAGGAATAGCACAATCTTTTGCAATCACAACGCGATTGCAAAACTTCGACCGACAAGAGTGTATTGTGCACTCTTGTCGGTCTGCATGTCTCATTCCGGGAGACATTGTCACTGCATGTCTCCCAGAATGAGACAATCTTCGCAATCATAATTGGAATGCAACTTTGACCGACAAGAGTGCACAATACACTCTTGTCGGTCTGCATGTCTCATTCCGGGAGACATTGTCACTGCATGTCTCCCAGAATGAGACAATCTTCCGCATTCATAACTTGAATGCGGAAGTTTGACCGACAAGAGTGCACAATACACTCTTGTCGATCTAAATGTATCTTACAATCAAAGACACTTTCATACAATCTTTTCGAAGTTAAAAAAAAAATTTAATTATTTCTTTCTTTTGTTTATTAAATCGCCTTACTCACGTACTAATCTCTTTTAGAGACTCTATCGAGCTATCCCCACATATAAACCTGTGACAATAATACATATTTACTCTCTTCATATTCTGATCTCATGACACATTATCGCAAAAACTATAATTATACAACACATCTCATAAAGTCTCATTTTAGCCCTATCTAAGCGTTCAAAACCTATTTTCCACACGTAATCTGATTCTTCTGGCTCCGCTGATTCGATTTCTGCTGTCAGATCGTGAAAATATGCATCACATAAAGAGATAAATAAACACAACTCAAAATTATTGCTTTTTTTTCAAATTGTCTATTCATCCATCTTTACATATTTATTATCTCCTCCGTTTCCCCTCACAAATTCTTTTAATTTTCTGAATAATACGTATAATAAAATGAATATCTCAAAAACTAAAACACAAAATTAATGTTGGAAAATGACTAGATATAATCTGAACTTTTGAATTCATACATTTTTGGAAAAAATTGAATTTTCAAAAAAAGAGCTTATTTAGGTATGAACCTGAAGAGAAATTTTAAGGAAAATATTAAGTTGTGCAATTTGCATTTATCTCTTTATGTGATGCATATTTTCACGATCTGACAGCAGAAATCGAATCAGCGGAGCCAGAAGAATCAGATTACGTGTGGAAAATAGGTTTTGAACGCTTAGATAGGGCTAAAATGAGACTTTATGAGATGTGTTGTATAATTATAGTTTTTGCGATAATGTGTCATGAGATCAGAATATGAAGAGAGTAAATATGTATTATTGTCACAGGTTTATATGTGGGGATAGCTCGATAGAGTCTCTAAAAGAGATTAGTACGTGAGTAAGGCGATTTAATAAACAAAAGAAAGAAATAATTAAATTTTTTTTTTAACTTCGAAAAGATTGTATGAAAGTGTCTTTGATTGTAAGATACATTTAGATCGACAAGAGTGTATTGTGCACTCTTGTCGGTCAAACTTCCGCATTCAAGTTATGAATGCGGAAGATTGTCTCATTCTGGGAGACATGCAGTGACAATGTCTCCCGGAATGAGACATGCAGACCGACAAGAGTGCACTCTTGTCGGTCAAACTTCCGCATTCAAGTTATGAATGCGGAAGATTGTCTCATTCTGGGAGACATGCAGTGACAATGTCTCCCGGAATGAGACATGCAGACCGACAAGAGTGCACAATACACTCTTGTCGGTCAAACTTCCTAATACAAAATTTGATTCCCTTATTATCTTCTTAACAAAACTTAAGATTTCAATAATACATCATGAAAACATTCATTTACTACATTCACACTGTTATTCCTTTCTATAAATTAACTCATTTAATAGAATCTTGTTTTTATATCTTATTATTTTCTCATAATACTTCTAATTCCTCTATTTCCTCTTCCACATAAAATTTAATTTTGTAATGCTATCATATACACTTAATGTTTTCAAATTTTCAGATTTAAATTTAATCTTTATTTTCATCATCATTTATAATCTTGTTCCTATATAAAGTTATAATAAATTATCGTCAGATTCTAATATTTATGATTCTTACTACTCAATTCAATATAATTATGTTAGTCACTCATATTCAGGAGAATAATTTAAAAATCTATAGCTCATATTTTGATAGTTATATATTTAGATGATATATATTGCAATTCCGGTTTCAACACGATCAAATGCCAAACCAAGACAAAATATATATGAATTTTCAAAATATCGATTTACATTAGAATCTATATCTAATTTTATCAATACACAAGTAGGGAATGTTCAATACATCTTTGAGCAACGTGAATAGCACAATTTTATAGGATTATTTGTTGATTATATAAAATATAAGCCAAATCGAATCTGCTGTATAGTACTTTAGTTTATCATTGAATGTTAAATGTGTTCAGATAAATATTTGAGTCAGATATCGCATTTTCTAATTTCAAAATTTATCTCATGAAGTTAGAATTTATTTGATCATACAACATCATGTTAGTCAAATTAGAGTTCAATGGCGATTCTAAAATGGAACAAATGCTTGTTTTATCAAAATGTTAAAATATTAATCTAAAAAACTTAATATCTAACCAAACCATTCTAGAATTATTATATACAGGTATAGGCAATCTAAATGCACACGGAATTCGGAAAATTAAAAAGAATATTTATGAGATTATTAAATCTTATGTAATTCAATGAAAAGTAGATAATATGAATATCCATAGGCTATATATCAACATATGAGTTTTTGGTTTGACCAATACTATACTAATGTGATCAAATTAATCTGATTTCTTAGATTTTCATTTGAAGCATTTGCAGTAGTAGGGGTACCTTTATATATTAACATATTAAAAAATTGCGCTCCGATTCGCAGTTTCTTCATGATTTTGAGATTGCATTAGATTTCGCGATGCAGAAAAAAATCACTTTAGATTCCCGTCAAACTCTAAGTATAAGCATGTCTCTATATGTAGAAACTGTCTGCGCTATTTATTTCCCGGCTCAAAAAACCACGGTGTCTGTGTGAGGAAAATACCCATTTTAGGACCCTGGGTCATGAAAATTTTCCAAGAGTTGGAAATATAGGGTATTAAAACGTCTAAGATATAGATTAATTAATGATATGATTATGTTCCTATATGGTGAAATTTTATAATTTATGATTCTAAATCTCAATTGAAGAAGGTATTAAAATCATTATCGAAAAAATATTAAAAAACTTGTATGACTTCGGTTTTCAATAAAAGCAGGTCTATCTTTGATGCACACAACTTAAAAATATCGTATATTGTGATAACATATCTAAAAATTTTGTAGATTAGATATTAACAATCCAAAACGTAACCTTTCAACATTTTCGGTTGAATTAAGATATTAAAAGCTGGTTTTCACATATCTGTAAGTCATCTGAAGATATCCCAGAATAAAAAGTATTGAGTCAAAGAAAATGGTTAAAAAAGGCATTGATGTAATTATCATAGTATTAAATTTTACAAACAAACAAAACAAATTAAGTAAACTTAGTTCTATTAATTGATCGCGATTCTTTTTTCTTTTTTACAGCAACATCTGAAGATTCTTGCGAATCATATGTAATTGAATTGATTCCTGATGGCTTTACTTTATTAAATTGATTGAATATAAAAATAATGAAAATTGCTAGCATAAAGATATAAAATGTGTAAACATTTGTTGTATTTGGAGCTGGATTAACTGATAATGGATATGTCTGTGACCATGTTTGTCCATCAGGTGAAAAAGAAAGTAAAATTTCGTTATAAAAAATTTCGGGAGTTGGACAGCTAAGCTGTCCATTTTGTAATATCGTAGCATTTTGTATTTTGTCGCCAAACTTGCATAGCGGGTTCTCGAAAGAAATGTAATTTGTTGAAATATTTATGACATCTCCTGATTCACCATCGACAATGGATGGTGAAACATTGAGAATGGTAGGTAATTGATCATTTTCGGTTAATTGGTTACTTCTTGTCAGAGATGACAGCAATAATACTATCAATGGAATCATATTATGAAAAAATAAGAAAACTGTTTGGTTTGAAATTTTTCAAAGTACGAACAAAAAAATTCTGTGAGTTTTGAATGGCCTTATAAAATTTTACTTATATATGGATGTTCTTGCAAACTCAAAATTTTACGAAAAGTTATCGTATTTAGAAGTAAAGAATGGAGTTATTGATGTACATCAGTAGAATAATCTAATCGTAATGGTTTCGACAAGCAAAATTTTTAACGTCAGATTTTTGAATATAAAATTTCCAAGTGATTATCTGGTTGTATCTTTAATGTATTATTAGTGAACGTTAAATAATTATTGAAAGGTTTTTTCTGATTAGATTTGAGATCGGTAATCGTGATCGAATTTAAAATGAGTTAGGCAATGTATTTCTGTTTTGATTTATGTTCTGGGGTCGATAAATTGAAATTTTAATCTCGAAGAATGAATATTCAAATTGATTCGACTGCATCTGTCATAAAATGAGCGCAAGAATGGAATGTACCTATTCTAAATCGTCATGATTGAATATAAATCATAGTATTCTCGTCTACCCTTTAAAGGAAACAGGATATGCTTGTAATATTTGAAATGACCTTAAAATTTAGCAACAAGAATATCTAAATCAACATCACTAATTGAATGGTCGCTATATTATTGTACTATTGCTTATGAACTTATAAGATTTTTAATGGAAAATTTAGAATTTTTCATTTTGTAGAGGTATATGTGACTTATACCTCTGATTGCTAGAAAATTCTTTGTTTAAATGTCATTTCTCCAAGAGAAAGGATAAACATGGTATAAAATAAAAATTAATATGTAAATTGAAGTAAAACCGAATATTTTAGTGACCAAGGTTAAGAGCATCAACACCCCATTCAAGCCATGGATCAACAAATCTGAAAGCACGATCACGAGACTTTAATTTGTTCATTTGTTCTTCAGAAAGAGTGAAATCAAGTTCGAAGTTACCCTTGATGTTAACTGGATTGTTGGACATTGGGATAACTACGTTGTATGGAGAAAGCTGCTTCAAGAATCTGAGGTTAGTTTGAGCTGTTGTCTTTCCGACTTCCTTAGCGACTTCCTCAAGAACTGGATCCTTGATAAGTGGGACGCCAAATGGACCCTGAAGTGTTGCTCTGCCGAGGCAAGAGAAGAAAGTAAGGTAAATCTTTCTCTCAGCGAGGTAACGGGTCATAACTGGCTGCTGGAGATAAAGGTGGCCTTCGATCTGGTTGCAATATGGCTGGATCTTAACCTTTTCGGAATATCTGATTCTTTCTAACTGTTCAATTGAGAAGTTGGAAACACCAATGTGCTTAGCATATCCTAAGTCAACAAGCTTCTCAAAGGCGTTCCATGTTTCGATGATATCAACGTGTTCGAAGATGATCTTTCCGTTAGCATCTGTTGGAACATAGTTATCATCCTCTCTTTGTTGGAATGCTGCTGGCCAGTGGACAAGCATCAAATCGACATAGTCGAGTTGGAGATCCTTAAGGATCTTCTTTGCTTCATCAATAACAAGTGGTTCACGGTGCTTTGTATTCCAAATCTTTGATGTGATCCAGACCTCTTCACGCTTTACCTTGCCATGGGAGAAGATTTCCTTAAGAGCTTCGCCGATAATTTTTTGGTTCTTGTAAAATGCAGCGCAATCAATGTGTCTGTAGCCACAGTCTTCGATAGCATAACGAAGAGCCTCTTTAAGTTTAGCTGGATCTGTAGCATTGTATGTTCCAAGACCACTGGATGGGATTTACATTACTTGAAAGTGAATTCATCTATTCAATTGAATTTGTGTATTCAAATGGCCAGAACTCAATTAATTTTTTTTATCGTGTGGATATTCTATCCTACCGTAAATGTATAATCATACTTTTTAATTATCTTAAGTTACCGAGATTTGAATAGGCAAAAAATTTTCTATCAACTTCATCTTCTTCTCAAACTAAAAGCCAAAAGGACGAACAAAACCTTTAAATCTGAAAAAATGATTAAACTCTTTTATGTTATTTTGTTTCACATGAAATTTTAGGGGGTATTATTATTGTCGTCTGGCGGTTTTAGACGACAATGCGAATTTTCAAATAATAGGATTTTTAGCCAGATAAAGAGCTACTCCATATATCATGCGTGTTTGCATACTATATACATAGATGGAATTGATGTTCTTCCTTTATTTAGGTACCGAAACATGCTTGAAAAATCTATTTTTTAGACGACAATGATAATTTTGTCACTTTTCCAGACGACAATAATAATTTGTCACCTTTTTAGACGACAATAATAATTTTGTCACTTTTTCCAGACGACAATAAAACATCCTCAAATGTTCTGGGTACCCAATGGATTGAATTTATCGATTAAAATACTTGAGTACAACTAGAGTGCTTCAGACTGGACTAATACACTCTGAAATAATCAAATATTCTTTGTAAATAAAATATATAAAAGAAAAACAAAGAATACTTATATGAATCGGAATTACAAATTGGAATAGTTTGGTTTCATATTAGTATAAAGATAAAATTCACATTAAATTAAAATATAAGAATAAACAAAAATATTGAAGTTATATGATGCAGCATGCAATACTTAACTGATTCACAAATTCTATTTCATATATCAATTGATATTCAAGATAAATGCAGTAATGAACTTCATTTCATAAATGTCATAAAATATCGAATAATGTAAATGATTTTAGTTTCGATTAATATAAATAGGGATGTAGTTATAAGACTTTCGTTTGGGATTGATTATTTTAATAGGATGGGCTTTTTTTCAAAAGTATAAAAAAAATTGAATTGACTCAATTCATAAATTTGCAATTGCTGGAAAAAATTAATATACTTTTATACATGGCACAATGGGCGCTACTTTTTTGGCGCCAGCGGCGCCGCCCGCGCCTCCGGTAGGGTTGTACAAACTGGCACAATTTTGCGGGCCGCCTGCCAGGAGCTGGCACGCGGCCAAAATCAAAAAAGTGGCCAAAAATCGGGCCTCGTGGCGTGGAAAGGATGTCGCCCTTCGGGCTCCACCCTTTCCACGCCACTCGGCCTATGACCACAATTATATAATATGCTCATTATTATTTTTTTTCTTCTTTTCTCTTCTTTTTTTTTCTTTTTCTCTTTTCTTTCTTCTTTTTCCCTTTTCCCTTCCTTTTTTTCTAGTTTTGGAAAGGAAAAAGTAAAAAATTTAATAATTAATTTTATTACTATGAAAATATACTTTTTAGCTTATATTGTAAGCTGTGAGAGTTTTAAGTGATGGAAGATATAAATCAAACTTGAAATTCAACAAATCTTGTTATGATTAAGTTGAATATTGTACTCTAATTAAGAGTTTTCAGTTATGAACTCAGGTATTATATAATAAAAGTATAACTCAAGATAATAAAGAGGTTTTTAAAATGTAGATCTGAAAATCAAACTACCATGTTTGATATGATTAAGTTGAATAATGTTATTTTATTAAATGGTTCAAATCTGTGAAATCGGCAATTACAAATTAAAGGCGTAGTTCAAAAAATTAAAGAGATTTTAAAAATTTAATATCAGAATTAAACTAAAAAAAGGATTTAGTTATTTCAGTAATTATCAGAAAAGGTTAAAAAGATAGGGTAAGTAATGAGACTTGAGTGAGATGTGAGAAATCATATGTAAATAATTAGATATCTGATGAGTAAGGTAGTAATGAGAGTTAAGATCTGGTTAGTAAGGTAGTAATGAGAGTTAAGATCTGGTTAGTAAGGTAGTAATGAGAGTTAAGATCTGGTTAGTAAGGTAGTAATGAGAGTTAAGATCTGATGAGTAAGGTAGTAATGAGAGTTAAGATCTGGTTAGTAAGGTAGTAATGAGAGTTAAGATCTGGTTAGTAAGGTAGTAATGAGAGTTAAGATCTGGTTAGTAAGGTAGTAATGAGAGTTAAGATCTGGTTAGTAAGGTCGGAGAGTTAAGATCTGGTTAGTAAGGTAGTAATGAGAGATCTGCGGGCAGTAATGATACATCTATGAGTACATAACTAAAACCTGAGTTCTATGAGCGAAATCTGAGAGCTAAAAGCCGAGAGATCTAAGGTAAGTAATGAGAGAAGAGAATTTGAAATTTTACAAAATACGTTTACTCATACAAAATAATTCGCATTCTTTTATAACGAATCTCAATGCCAATTAATACATAAAACAGATTTTAGCAATCAATTGCAAGATTTAGAAAGATTTTATTTATAATCTCAGCCAAATTAACAAATATTTTATTGATTTCGTAAAAGATAGCAATAAAACATAAAAATATGACATTCTATTTTTCCAAAAAAAATTCAAAAATCAATTTTTAACATGAAATTTATATTTTTAATTTTTTTTTTTAATTTTGAATTTTTTTTGGAATTTTCAACCATGTCAAAAGTCGGGATCTACAAATGTATTCTCTTTGACATAGGATAAAAACATCCTTTCTTATAATTTCATTGTAAAATAAAATTTTCTTAAATTTATTGAATCCAAACTCAACTTTGCAACATTTTATTATCATAAAAACTAAGAAACATCAGGTAAACTTCAATTTGGAGAGCTTAAAATCATATCTAAATTGAAAAATAAGGGGAAAAAATTGTAAAAAAAAATCTCATTAGATGGGGCAAAAAGTGACTTTTTTAATGTGTTTTTTAAAAAAATCGTGCCAGCTGGCCAAAAAAGGTGTGCCAGCAGGCGTGCCAGTTTGTACAACCCTAGCCTCCGGTGGCTCCCACTGGTGGGGAGGAGACGATAGAAAAAGATATAAATTTTACTAAAAAAATTGAATTTTGGAAATTCTTTTGATTTTTTTGAATGATTTACGAAGAGATTGAACACATTTTGTACTATGAAATATCGTTATTAATAAATTTACTTCTTAAACATCTATTAAAATCGCAATTTTGAATATTTTTATGATTTTTTTTGACCCAATCACTTGCGCCCGCGCCCACTGGGAGGGGCGCTTGTAAAGTATTCAAAAATCAATGTAAACATTTCAATTTTTGCTCCCACCTCCCATTGGAAAGTAGCGTTCAAGTTCAAGTGATGAAAGTGCATAAGAAAGCTCCTTAATCATACCGATAGAAACAGCATTAGGGGCGCCAAATGGCGCTCGGTGATGTTTCCCATAAAAGCTTAATTTCAGGTATCCATAATCATAACCTGTCAGACGCAATAATTCATTAGCACACAATCATCGTTTCTCAATCAAGAAACGAAACGCACGATTGATTATGCTGGCCATTAAATTTTCATATCAAATAATTTACTACTTCAAGAAAAATTAAAGACTATCATCAACCAAAGCTTAAAATTCTCAGTGTTTACAACTCTCATACTTCGAATATGCATATTTCCAAAATAGCATGAAAATTTTTTTCATTTGAGCTCATTTTCTTTTGTTCTATTAACTAATACATGCAGTACAAGCTTGTTATACGTATACTTAATAAGTAAGGTCTTAAGGGAAATAATAAAAAAGAATTTTGCTATTAATTATATTAAACAATATTTATTTGTAATTTCGTGATAATTATATTTCTTATTACAAAGTAAAGGTATTTGATATAATGTTTGCCTTACAAAAATGTTTCCTTTGTCTTGCCACCATAGGTATTCTATTTTGTCACTTTTTGTGCCCGCCGTGCCATGTATATATACTTTTAAAGAACAGATAGGTATTAATAAAATTTCTTACACAGGAAATTTCAAATCTGACTTCTTTAAGTTAAAAATTGATATTTTGGTAAATCATATAAATATCTGCATAATATTCGTATTTTTTGATGTACCCAGATTTGCCTTACTTTTACCACCTCTCTAAAGCTGGGGACACCGCCTATCGTTGGGAGTAGCTATTAAATAGAACCACCAAGGGTATTTTTCGAACTGCTGGTGTAGTGGAAACATCCGACATAATGATTCATTATGCTAAGGTTTTATTCCCATTTAGCCAATTTTTTTCTTTTTTGGATCATGAATTTTTTTTTGGGTCACTATAAGATTTGTTTCATGTTCTAAATCTGCGGCATATGTAATCTATTTTTATTTACCTATTTTTTAAAAATCTATTGGATTGCCAAATTTGAATATATTTAAAATCATAAAAATCCAAAAAAACTATAAATATATGTTTTATGCATAGTGCCGATACTCAAATATCAGATTACTTAGATCCATGAATAATATCCGAATTTTTTTCTTAAAATTAAACTTCAAAACTTCTTCCAATCTTATTCTTCATCAATTGTAAATTTTTAAAACCATTTTTAAAATAATTTTGCGTAAATTTTATTCCCATGTTGTTTTAATCGAAAATTGATACATTTTCAAAAAAATAATATTGACTTATGAAATTCATTTTTAAGGTGAAATAGTATTGTTTTTATTAAAGTATATGAATAATATATAAAAAATTAATGAATAATATAAGCAGATTTTTAGTTTACAAAACAAATATGAGCAATGCAATTTCAAACTTTTGCTGGCAATTTCGATATTGCTCAAGTTTGTAGTATTTGTGATACCTATAACATCGGCTTAATCAAAATTCGATTTTTCTTATGAGTTATTGAGAAAATTTGATTGCAATGAGAAGGATTTCGACGTTTTTGATAAACTAAGAGCTGAGCTTTAGGGGTTCAGTTCATTTATGGCTGTAGTTTGATGCGTAGATCTCTTTTTTATTGTAAATTCTTTCAGCATGGAGATCGAGAATGAATCTTTTGAGAACTTTATGAGTTTTTACACCCGTAAAGAGGTCCTTCGAGGAAAGATAGTCCAGACTACATGAAGATGTGGGTTAACCAAAAAAATCCGATGGTTTCCCCATATTCATGTAGATCTTCGAAAAAATGAGCACCAAAAAAGCCAAAAAAATAGGCTTTTTATTGGATTTGTACACTAGATCAATAATCTATTTAGGATCTGACACTCTTTTTAGCCAGAGATATGAGGTCCTTTCTAGGAAAACGATCTATTCATCCATAAAAAAAACGAATTATCGTTTTCCCCAGAAATTACATGGGGAGTGGTAAAAGTAAGGAAAATCTGGGTAAATTTTTTGAGAAATTCAAACTAATAACAAGGAATTTATTCAAACAAACAAATACATAGAAATTAAAGGCAATTATTGCCATTATACGATAAATCTTAATCTTGGACCGGCGAATTTAATCGTTGGTTAGCTCTCATTTTACGAATCGCTGAGCGTGTTAAAGAATTTTCTGGGAATGAAAGGTCGCTTTGATTCATTAATATTTTACCTATGCACTGCTGAATTTCGGAAACCCATGCATCTCGTTCGTCCTCTGTATCAGGGAATATTCTGTAAATTCGATCATTATTCCTAGCTTTCAAAGTAAAGCAAGGCTGTTTCTTGTAATTGATATCGCTTTGAACTTCAGATTCAGGGGTAAATTGAATTTTACCTTTTTCCTTTCCGTCGTCTTTTGTATAGTATGTTAAAGCGTCTGCTTGGAGGACAAACCATCTCTTTTTAATTGTCTTAATTCGTCCTCCTTCTTTTTGGCACCAACCAGCTTTGCAAATAGACATCCTCAAAAATGACTCATATCAGAAAAAGTTTTATAAAACTTTTAAATTTAAAAAAAAATTTTAGATGATTTTAGTTCCATTAAAGAAATTATATAAGATTGCAAAAGTGAGTAAGCTTTGAATATAAATCAATTATAAACAATTATAATAAGAATATCCATACGAGATGATTTTTTCCGATTAACCACCCCAACGATTTTTATAAATTACTTTTGAGAAGTCAACTTGAAATTTGAAAAGGCGAAATATCAAAAAGAATTTTTTTAATGCTATATGCATTAGTATTTTTGAGTTTACAAAAGGGCGGCTTTTTCGGGCAATTCAATTTTTCTTAACATTATTTAGTTGAGAGGATATTAATATTTTTATTTTTGGATTCAGGATGTGCTCCAACATATAATAACTACAAAATAAATAATCGTTTACCTATTGATCAAAACAATATGTCATATTTTTTTGAACGATTATCAAATCCGCACCTGATTTTTCTGTTGTTATATGCTTTAAGCTAATGTTATTACTTTTTCTTAATTCCATTAAGTTTGAATACTTTCTTCCGATTATATTTTTACACCAATCTAACAAATTAGAATGGGCATACACTTCATACGCCAGTATGAGTGACTTATTAAACTATCCATAGCATATAATTCCTATCTGATGAAATTGACTTTTCCATTTTTACACACTTAAAGATATGAGCTCTCAATTTTCGACCCCCAATATACGTTTATTTTAGTTTCGGCATATTAACATGAAGCACGAGCCAAACCCTTAAAGACGTGTCCTCTAGTTTTGCCAACTCTTTCATATATTGTAACTATTTTCAGGAAAAAACGCAAATTCAAAATTAGAAATTCACATTTAATCGAGTATAGTATTAAATTACTATCTTTCGTACACGGACCAAGCAACAACTCAAGGTGCATGCTCATTACAGACAAAATCCCCTCTAGTGCACTTAAATTGGGTGAGTTAGCACCAAACAAGCCATAAGTTAAAGATCTGAACTTGCTCCAGACAATGTATCACTTTAGTTATGAATGCACCAGAAATCCGTCCCAAACTCATACATTTCTACGCTAATCACGATAATAAATATACTATTTTGTACTTTTTACAATAAATCTCTCTTTGTTACACTACAAAATCAATGTGCATTTCGTTGCACCAGTTTTGAATCTTGTTAAATAATGATTTTTGTTACTTTCATGATACAGTCCCATTTAGTAAACGGATTATTTACAAAATAAAAATAAAAAATATATTTTTTATTTACGATTTTTTATATTTGGATTTTTAAGGCATAATTTAGAAAATATTAATAATTTAATCGATTTGATATTAAGAAAGACATTTAAAATTCATAAAAGATCCAAATAATTTCATATCCAAAGTTATTAATATTTGAAGATTTGAGGAAAGAAAAGGAGAAATATTGCATATGAAATGTTTTCAAAAAATACATCAGAAATTGTAAAAGAATTTTAATAATTAATAAGATTTGGATGGGTTAAAATTTGTGATGAAACCACCCGATGCTAACTCACGCCACACATACACAGAAGCATTCTATCACGCAACCACCCGATGCTAACTCACGCCACACATACACAGAAGCATTCTATCACGCAACCACCCGATGCTAACTCACGCCACACATACACAGAAGCATTCTATCACGCAACCACCCGATGCTAACTCACGCCACACATACACAGAAGCATTCTATCACGCAACCACCCGATGCTAACTCACGCCACACATACACAGAAGCATTCTATCACGCAACCACCCGATGCTAACTCACGCCACACATACACAGAAGCATTCTATCACGCAACCACCCGATGCTAACTCACGCCACACATACACAGAAGCATTCTATCACGCAACCACCCGATGCTAACTCACGCCACACATACACAGAAGCATTCTATCACGCAACCACCCGATGCTAACTCACGCCACACATACACAGAAGCATTCTATCACGCAACCACCCGATGCTAACTCACGCCACACATACACAGAAGCATTCTATCACGCAACCACCCGATGCTAACTCACGCCACACATACACAGAAGCATTCTATCACGCAACCACCCGATGCTAACTCACGCCACACATACACAGAAGCATTCTATCACGCAACCACCCGATGCTAACTCACGCCACACATACACAGAAGCATTCTATCACGCAACCACCCGATGCTAACTCACGCCACACATACACAGAAGCATTCTATCACGCAACCACCCGATGCTAACTCACGCCACACATACACAGAAGCATTCTATCACGCAACCACCCGATGCTAACTCACGCCACACATACACAGAAGCATTCTATCACGCAACCACCCGATGCTAACTCACGCCACACATACACAGAAGCATTCTATCACGCAACCACCCGATGCTAACTCACGCCACACATACACAGAAGCATTCTATCACGCAACCACCCGATGCTAACTCACGCCACACATACACAGAAGCATTCTATCACGCAACCACCCGATGCTAACTCACGCCACACATACACAGAAGCATTCTATCACGCAACCACCCGATGCTAACTCACGCCACACATACACAGAAGCATTCTATCACGCAACCACCCGATGCTAACTCACGCCACACATACACAGAAGCATTCTATCACGCAACCACCCGATGCTAACTCACGCCACACATACACAGAAGCATTCTATCACGCAACCACCCGATGCTAACTCACGCCACACATACACAGAAGCATTCTATCACGCAACCACCCGATGCTAACTCACGCCACACATACACAGAAGCATTCTATCACGCAACCACCCGATGCTAACTCACGCCACACATACACAGAAGCATTCTATCACGCAACCACCCGATGCTAACTCACGCCACACATACACAGAAGCATTCTATCACGCAACCACCCGATGCTAACTCACGCCACACATACACAGAAGCATTCTATCACGCAACCACCCGATGCTAACTCACGCCACACATACACAGAAGCATTCTATCACGCAACCACCCGATGCTAACTCACGCCACACATACACAGAAGCATTCTATCACGCAACCACCCGATGCTAACTCACGCCACACATACACAGAAGCATTCTATCACGCAACCACCCGATGCTAACTCACGCCACACATACACAGAAGCATTCTATCACGCAACCACCCGATGCTAACTCACGCCACACATACACAGAAGCATTCTATCACGCAACCACCCGATGCTAACTCACGCCACACATACACAGAAGCATTCTATCACGCAACCACCCGATGCTAACTCACGCCACACATACACAGAAGCATTCTATCACGCAACCACCCGATGCTAACTCACGCCCACACATACACAGAAGCATTCTATCACGCAACCACCCGATGCTAACTCACGCCACACATACACAGAAGCATTCTATCACGCAACCACCCGATGCTAACTCACGCCACACATACAGAAGCATTCTATCACGCAACCACCCGATGCTAACTCACGCCACACATACACAGAAGCATTCTATCACGCAACCACCCGATGCTAACTCACGCCACACATACACAGAAGCATTCTATCACGCAACCACCCGATGCTAACTCACGCCACACATACACAGAAGCATTCTATCACGCAACCACCCGATGCTAACTCACGCCACACATACACAGAAGCATTCTATCACGCAACCACCCGATGCTAACTCACGCCACACATACACAGAAGCATTCTATCACGCAACCACCCGATGCTAACTCACGCCACACATACACAGAAGCATTCTATCACGCAACCACCCGATGCTAACTCACGCCACACATACACAGAAGCATTCTATCACGCAACCACCCGATGCTAACTCACGCCACACATACACAGAAGCATTCTATCACGCAACCACCCGATGCTAACTCACGCCACACATACACAGAAGCATTCTATCACGCAACCACCCGATGCTAACTCACGCCACACATACACAGAAGCATTCTATCACGCAACCACCCGATGCTAACTCACGCCACACATACACAGAAGCATTCTATCACGCAACCACCCGATGCTAACTCACGCCACACATACACAGAAGCATTCTATCACGCAACCACCCGATGCTAACTCACGCCACACATACACAGAAGCATTCTATCACGCAACCACCCGATGCTAACTCACGCCACACATACACAGAAGCATTCTATCACGCAACCACCCGATGCTAACTCACGCCACACATACACAGAAGCATTCTATCACGCAACCACCCGATGCTAACTCACGCCACACATACACAGAAGCATTCTATCACGCAACCACCCGATGCTAACTCACGCCACACATAGACAGAAGCATTCTATCACGCAACCACCCGATGCTAACTCACGCCACACATACACAGAAGCATTCTATCACGCAACCACCCGATGCTAACTCACGCCACACATACACAGAAGCATTCTATCACGCAACCACCCGATGCTAACTCACGCCACACATACACAGAAGCATTCTATCACGCAACCACCCGATGCTAACTCACGCCACACATACACAGAAGCATTCTATCACGCAACCACCCGATGCTAACTCACGCCACACATACACAGAAGCATTCTATCACGCAACCACCCGATGCTAACTCACGCCACACATACACAGAAGCATTCTATCACGCAACCACCCGATGCTAACTCACGCCACACATACACAGAAGCATTCTATCACGCAACCACCCGATGCTAACTCACGCCACACATACACAGAAGCATTCTATCACGCAACCACCCGATGCTAACTCACGCCACACATACACAGAAGCATTCTATCACGCAACCACCCGATGCTAACTCACGCCACACATACACAGAAGCATTCTATCACGCAACCACCCGATGCTAACTCACGCCACACATACACAGAAGCATTCTATCACGCAACCACCCGATGCTAACTCACGCCACACATACACAGAAGCATTCTATCACGCAACCACCCGATGCTAACTCACGCCACACATACACAGAAGCATTCTATCACGCAACCACCCGATGCTAACTCACGCCACACATACACAGAAGCATTCTATCACGCAACCACCCGATGCTAACTCACGCCACACATAGACAGAAGCATTCTATCACGCAACCACCCGATGCTAACTCACGCCACACATACACAGAAGCATTCTATCACGCAACCACCCGATGCTAACTCACGCCACACATACACAAAAGCATTCTATCACGCAACCACCCGATGCTATAGTGATGCGAAAAATTCCCAAACATATGGGGTTTCTCATATCCCGTCCCCTATCGTTTCCCCAATTCAATTTTTTTTGGAATTTTATTTTTTTTCCCGCCCATTTGAATTAAAAATGGGCGATTTTCGTTAATGTGATTGAAATATCATAAAATTAATACGTATTTTAGCTAATAATTCTATTTTTATACAATATTCTCTCATTAAATCAACATTTTTTTCTAATTTTAATTTTTAATTTCTTCATAATTTTAGCGATTTATGCTCATTATTAGCAAATAAATAATATATATAATATACTTATTTCATTTTATTCAGATAGGTCTTTGGGATTGGGATACCTTGTCCAAATTCAGAGGAAGTTTGAGAGGTTGGATGGGGTAGCCCATATTCATTATCCCAAGTGTACTCCACGAATTTAAAATTATATTATATTATTGATGACATATCTAAATTTATAGATAAAAATTTCAATGCGTACACAATTTTTTTGAGAAAATTCTTTTTTTTTACTTATTTTCATTCATAAAAGCTCACGTGAACTTAATTAACAACTGAGACATTTCCTATGAAATCATTTAATGCCGTCAAAATAGACATGTCTAAGCTGTTTTGAGTGACTTTCGCTCGATGTCTGATGCAATATCAGACATCGAGCGAAAGTCTCTCATATTGGCAACACATCCATACGATCAATACTATAGCTACGAATTACAAGCCTGTTTGGGCAATTTTTGGCCGAGTTCTGATTTTTCATTAGATCTCGAGCGAAAGTCTCTCAAATTGGCTGCCAGTTCATAAGAGTGAAACTCTAGCTACGAATTAGAAGCTTGCTTGAGAGACTCTCGCTCGCGTTGGGATCTGCATCAGAACTCGAACGAAAGCCTCTCAAAGTGGTAAGACCTGCTCATTGTTGAGCAGGAGCTGCGTAATGTGTTCGAGTAGAGTGAGGCTCTTCTAAGATCTTCCTTGTGATTGGAAAAATTAGAAGAGTCTCACTCTACTATTTTGTAATTGTATGCCCTGGCCTTTGAGTGACCAGGGCTGCGTAATGTGTTCGAGTAGAGTGAGGCTCTTCTAAGATCTTCCTTGTGATTGGAAGAAATTAGAAGAGTCTCACTCTACTATTTTGTAATTGTATGCCCTGGCCTTTGAGTGACCAGGGCTGCGTAATGAATTCGAGTAGGATTGTACAATAGCTCGGCAAACGCCGAGCAAATTGATATAAACGTACATCCCACAAAAAATGGATTGTCAAAATTTATCCCAAATTTTACAAAACCGCAGCGGTTATGACATCCCAGGGCTAAAAAAATTCGGAAACTCGCATCTCTACGATGCTAACTCACGCCACACATACACAGAAGCATTCTATCACGCAACCACCCGATGCTAACTCACGCCACACATACACAGAAGCATTCTATCACGCAACCACCCGATGCTAACTCACGCCACACATACACAGAAGCATTCTATCACGCAACCGATGCTAACTCACGCCACACATACACAGAAGCATTCTATCACGCAACCACCCGATGCTAACTCACGCCACACATACACAGAAGCATTCTATCACGCAACCACCCGATGCTAACTCACGCCACACATACACAGAAGCATTCTATCACGCAACCACCCAATTTGACATTAATATTCATAAATATATTTATCAAACTTATATGCACCCAACGAATTTTCAAATTCTTATCAACCACTTCTTTATTTTTATATTTTACAATTCTCTTATATACAAATTTAATACAAAGTTTTTATTCACTCATCATCTCTACTTCTTTATTATCTTCAATCTCATTCTAGCAGCTCTCGCATCTTTTACTTCCTTCATTAATTCAGGCAAGTATTTTTCCAACCAAATTTCTGGTTTATTTTGTAATGCAGATTCATAATTTTTTGATTGTTTTTCCAGAGAATTGATTAAATCTTTGGCATCTTGGAACGTTTCAAGATTATAAAGCAGTTTTACGACTAAAACTGCTTTATTTTTATCGTCAATATCAATAAATTCTGCGTATTTTGATATTTCGATCGGCGAACTCTTTTCTTTGTGATCCACGAGTTCATCCTGAGCACCTACATTTTTATCGATTGGGAATTCTATGATTTCACCTACGTTTTCTCCTATTTTCATAACATGTATGCCTGCAGAGGGAACATGACTCTTATTCATAAAGAAATCCTTGCAATATTTACAAGGATTCTTATCAGTATTAATATCATTATAGGAGAATCCGCAATGTATGCATTTTTCGTTTAACAAGTCATTCTTCTCGCGTTTTTGCTTATTAATGGGATCAATTGATTCATTAATCCTAATGATAGTATCATTCAGAATGAATTTGATGAAAGTAGAAAAGTTTCTTGCTTTTTTTGCAAGTTCGTTAATGTGTCTATGCTTACCCTCTGCACTATTATTAGTGCTTATAGGTGGAATGCGGTGGTATGCTGCTAAATAGGGATGCGTTAAACACGCCATTTGACCGGGCGTACATTTTTTTTGTTCGCCCAAAAATTTCGCCATTTGAGAAATTCAAAAATTAAAAATAAAATTTTAATCTTGATTTTTTTTTTCGTGATTTTTTTGAAACTTACATAAGCGATGAAATACTTTTTTTAAGTAATCGTTTATTATATATAAATATATCTTAATAAATTTAATTCCTTAAGGTAGAGCGTGTTCAAATTTAAAATCTCATACAATATTTTCTTAATGGCGTATTTTTCTGAGGTCGCCCAAATAAAGGTGAATTCAAAATTGAGAACTCCAAGGCGTATGGCGAGTATTCAAAAAGTACGCCACTTACAAAATATTGAATGTGGATTATCAATTTTTTGGCGTGTTCAATTTCAAATTTTGATATTTATGTTTATTTTATTCAGTATAATGCTAAGAATTAAAATATAATTCATAGAATTTTTTTTTGAAAATATTTTACATTTTTATTAGACCACTCCTAGACTAGTCATCAGGTTATCCTCAGATCATCCTCAGACTACTCCTTATCAGATTACTCATCATCCTCAGACTACTCCTTAGACCCCTCCTCAGATCTTCCTCATAAGACTCCTCCTCAGATCTTCCTCCTGAGACTACTCTTCAGACTACTCCTTAGAGTCCTCCTCATCAGACTAGTCCTGAGACTAGTCCTCAGACTACTCCTGAAACTACTCCTCAGATTATCCTCAAACTACTCCTCAGTCTAATCCTCAGACTCCTCCTCAGATTATCCTCAAACTACTCCTCGGTCTAATCCTCAGACTCCTCCTCAGATTATGCTCAGATTATCCTCAAACTCCTCAGATTATCCTCAGACTACTTCTCAAACTCCTCAGTCTAATCCTCAGACTCCTCCTCAGATTATGCTCAGATTATCCTCAAACTCCTCAAACTACTCCTCGGTCTAATCTTCAGACTTCTCCTCAGATTATCCTCAAACTCCTCAGACTACTCCTCGGTCTAATCCTCAGATTATCCTCAGACTCCTCCTCAGATTATCCTCAAACTCCTCCTCAGATTATCCTCAGACTCCTCCTCAGATTATCCTCAGACTCCTCCTCAGACTACTCCTCAAACTCCTCAGATTATCCTCAAACTCCTCAGATTATCCTCAAACTCCTCAGATTATCCTCAAACTCCTCAGATTATCCTCAAACTACTCCTGATGTATATATGAATGAATTTCGATGTCAAACCGTCAGTCATATTGTTAGTCAAAACGTCAGTTATATTCTCATTCATACACTCACTCAAACCGTCAGTCATATTGTCAGTCAAACTCTCAGTCATATTGTCACTCAAACTGTCAGCCAATTGTCAGCTAAACTCTAAGTCATATTCTAACTAAAGCCGTCACTCATATTGTCAGTCAAAACGTCAGTCATGTTGTCACTCAAACTATCAGTCTTATTCTCACTAAAACCATCAGTCATACACTCTCTTAAACTATGAGTCATATTGTCACCCAAACTCTCAGTTATATTCTAAATAAAACCGTCAGTCATATTGTCGGTCAAACCGTCAGTCATATTGTCGGTCAAACCGTCAGTCTTACTCTCAATAAAAAGCTAATTCATAGTGTCTGTCAAACCACAGTCATATTGTCACTCAAACTGTCAGTAATATTCTAATTAAAGCCGTCAGTCATATTGTCAGTCAAACTGTAAGTCATACACTCACTCAAATCAACAATCATATTGTCACCCAAACTATCAGTCTTATTCTCACTAAAACCGTCAGTCATATTGTCAGTCAAATCGTCAGTCATATTGTCACTCAAACCGTCAGTCATATTGTCAGTCAAACTGTCAGTCATTCACTCACTCAAATCAACAGTCATATTGTCACTCAAACTATCAGTCTTATTCTAACTAAAACCATCAGTCATACACTCTCTTAAACTATGAGTCATATTGTCACCCAAACTCTCAATCATACACTCACTCAAATCAACAGTCATATTGTCAGTCAAACTGTCAGTCATATTGTCACTCAAACTGTCAGTCTTATTCTAACTAAAAAGCTAATTCATAGTGTCTGTCAAACCGAAGTCATATTGTCACTCAAATTGTCAGTCATACACTCACTCAAATCAACAGTCATATTGTCACCCAAACTGTCAGTCTTATTCTCACTAAAACCATCAGTCATACACTCTCTTAAACTATGAGTCATATTGTCACCCAAACTCTCAGTTATATTCTAAATAAAACCGTCAGTCATATTGTCGGTCAAACCGTCAGTCATATTGTCGGTCAAACCGTCAGTCTTACTCTCAATAAAAAGCTAATTCATAGTGTCTGTCAAACCGTCAGTCATATTCTCAGTCATACTGTAGTTCATACTATCACCCAAACTGTTGTTCATACTGTCACTCAAACTCTAAGTCATATTGTCAGTCAAACTGTGAGTCATATTCTCTCTCAAACCTTGAGTTATACTGACAACCAAACCCTCATTCAAAATGTCACTCAAACTGTCAGTTATATTCCTAGACACATTCAAACTTTCAGGCATATTGTCAGCCAGATACTCAGTTATAGAGTCACTTTTTTGTCATTAATGAATTCAGTTATAGATTCAAACATACATTCGGTCCAATATTGGATCATGCAGTTAATTCTACATTTTTTTAACTTGTAAGTCATTATTTATGAAAATATTTAAAATAGTGTAATTGCACAATGATGTGCAGTATTATCTTTAATATTAATATTGTAATATGATATTAGATTTTATCATATGAGATATTAATATTGATTTATGGATCACTGCACAATGATGTGCAGTATTATCTTTAATATTAATATTGTAATATGCAATGTTATATTCTAATTTGAATGTTCCTTTTTAACCTCATGATTTCTTCTCACTGATCTGCCTTTTTATGCAGCATTTTGTATTTAATCTCTCTTATCCTTTAGATTCTCTATGCTTTCCATCTTTCTAAACCAGATTCCATTGTTAATTCTTAAATTAACACAAATCTTAAATTTCATATTAGTCATTGATCTGAAGTTATTGAAACATCTGACGTCTTTAGATTATCTTATCTAATATTAAAATGATTGATCTATTTACATTTTTAAAATAGTCCTAAAAAGTCTCAATATTTATAAAAGCATAATAAAATTAAATTTTTTAATATCATTTTGTAAATTATTCGTTTACTTTATGGCATAGTCTTGAAAAAGTATCAAAAAACATTATCTTAATGGTCTCTAAAGAGGTTAAGTAGCATACACACAGATATGCTAATGTGGTAAAAAGAGATTTATTGCAAAAAGTCCAAAATAGTATATTTATTATCAAGATTCGCGTGGAAACGTACGAGTTTGGGACGAATAACTAACATTCTTAAACATTTAGTAATACTCTGATAAGTACAAGTCCTTAGATGCGACATATGGCTTCTTTTGTTCTAACTTACCAAATTCAAGAACTCAAGTTGGCAGTAACTCTGTACTAAACATACTCTAAGAGCTTGTCATTATTCCGTGTATGACAAATCATACTTTAATGTTTTACTCGTTGAATAAAGAATGCTTGATTTTGAAATCGAATGTTTTTGCTTAAATAGTTCCAGATTTTTGAACTAGGGACGGAATTAGAGGACACGTCTTTGCTGGTTAGTCGCGTGCTTGATGACAATATGCTACAATTATAATAAACGTACAAAAGGGACGAAAATTGAGAGCTTGTAACTTTCAACCCATTTTTACATCTTTGACATTTTTGCTCTCCTTGAACTCCAAATCGCAAAAATCATACTAGAAATTGGCGTGTATTTATTTTTATTGAAGCATCAATCATTCGGAAAAATGCTATTAACAAATTTCATTCTTCAAAGTGCCCTTATTATAAGGGTCTACTCTTATTATACGAATTTCCTTTTAAATTTCATGAAAATCTTTCCAAACCTCAGTAATATGCAGCATTTATCAAGAAAGCTTATGAATTCAAGTAGAAATTGATGTTAATAAAAGTGACAAACGAAAATCAAATGAATACTTTAGTAAAAGGATATGGAGAAGTAACGGCAATTGATTGCGGCAGATTTTCGACTGTATATAAAGCACAAGAATTATCTACAAAGATTACTTTTGCGATTAAATCAATAAGTTTAACTTCCAGATCTAACGATACAATAGCTCCATATAGAGAAATACAAGCATTAAGTGTTTGTGAACATCAGAATATAGTTAAATTGCATGAAGTAGTTCAATCAGCTTCAGCAATAAATCTCGTTATGGAATACATTCCTTACAATTTATCGAAAGTTTTATCATCAAATATAGTATCAGAAAGTTTGGCAAAAGGGTTTATTTTGCAGCTATTTCGAGGCCTCGCACATATGCATTCGCTTGGAATGATTCATCGCGATATAAAACCACAAAATTTACTGGTTACAAAGCAAGGAGTACTCAAAATATGCGATCTTGGATTATGCAGATTACTCACTGATCATTCCAATCAACAAGGTTATGATGATTCCCATGCCTGGACACTTCAAGTTGGTACACACTATTATAGATCTCCTGAACTACTTTATGGAGATCGAAATTACGGGTATCCAATTGATATTTGGGCTGCAGGTTGTGTTATGGCAGAAATTTTAACAGGTTCTCCTCTTTTCCCAGGAACTGGTGATGTAGAACTCCTTGCAATGATAAGTGATCTACTTGGTGATGCTTCAGAGAAAAATTGGCCAGGAATTTCTCAATTATCTGATTTTGGAAAAATTTGTTTCAAAGAAAAGCCTGCCAAGGATTTCCATGAGATTTTCCAGTCACTAAGTGAAGAAGCCATTGATCTCCTCCAAAAAATCATTGTTTATGATCCAGCAAAGCGAATTTCGGCTGCTGAAGCATTAAAGCATCCTTGGTTTAGGACGGAACCAGCTCCAATCATTGCGCCATTTGATGGTCAATCATTTGATATTTTACAGCATTCTTATATATGATATTTATTGTTTTTTGTTTGTAATAATAAAATATGATTAATTAGGTAACTGTTTTCATCGATTTTTATCTTTATATTGAAAAATCACAAAATTTAAGGCTCCACGTTCATAAATTGAGAGGGTCGTAATCCTCCTTTTTTTAATGGCCCATAACTCCACGAATACCCAAAGACAAGGGGTCGGAGTATGACCAAATGAAACTGTAGCTTCAACAGCATAAAAAGGGGTTTTTCGTCCAAAACCTTGGTAATTTACCTCCAAGATCTATTAAATTTCGAAAAATCGAAAGTTGCTCTTATTTGTTTTATTTACCCATAAGCTCTTACGCTGCATCATTGTTTTTCGTAATTTGCAATATTTATTTCATTCTCGATAAATATCTTCAACAAATCACATATGCACATTAGGATATATTTTATTACATATAAAGAGTAAAATTCTGAAACTATACAGAATTCTTTTGAATATTTTTTGCATATTTTAAATCATCTATAATAATATGAGTTTGTTTCATTTTATTCTATACCAATCAATTCAAAAGATTAGACGAATTGATTGCTCTATTATAATTTATTATAGCTTGTAGTTTTTGACTTAATTATAACAAATATCATAGGTAATTTCATTAATATCTTCTGCTCGATCATATTTTTATATTGTATATACAGGATAATGTTGAAATCCTACGTTTGAGGTCAAGATTGAGAGTTATTGATATTATACTCTTTTGAAACTAAACTTTTTGAAACAATAATCAAAAATTATTTACTTTTATTTGATTCTATAGCAATCATCATTAGTTAATAATTATTGACCGGCCCGTCTACCAAAGCTAACTCAATAAATTTAGTGTATTTCAATTTTCACTACTACAAATACTGTCTTAAGAACTATTTAAACTTTCCCATGCTTTTACCCAGTATAATGTAAAAATATATCCTTTTATACGAATTATAAAATTTGAAATATCGAATTTGATAAATTCATACCTACATTATGAAATATTTAATAATTCACTATACAAATACATCTTTGGAGTTTCATAAATTTTAAATTAGAATGATTGTAACATACAATGAATTCGAATTTTTATGTAGAATCTTGGAGAATGATTTAGTATTCATTGTAGTATAACTAATAGCAGAAGAAAATCATATATATTGGATAATGTATCATATGAGAGTCTATATCAGAGAATTAAAAAATTGAAAGTTTTAGTAATTCAAATAAAAATAGTTTACTAATATTTTGTGTATAATGACTATCTGAAAAAGCAAAAAATAAGATATATTTTTTTGAAATTATTTCGATTTCGAAAAAAAGTTTAGTGTTCGGCAAATGAACTTCAAAACTGTAATAAACAGAAATTCATCAAAAGTGACAGCTCTCAATTTTTTGACATTTGTAAATTCTAAATTGAATGAGAAAAATGAAATAATACTAAGCATAATACAATATTCTAGATTTAATTATAATTAGGAAAAAGTTAGTTTTGAGAGTACTTTTCATAGGCATATAGAATGAAATCTTCTGAAAAATAATATCACATAAACTCATATTATTTTCTAATATATAACTATTTTATATAAAAATCAAATTCAATGATCTTAAAAGCGAAGGATAAACCTCAAAATTTACGAATATAATGAGTGGGAATATAATGCTTATCTATCATAAAACCATATGAAATATCAATTTTTGCTTTACGCCTAATTTTTGACGACAATTAGCAAAAAATGTTAAATGTTAACACTCAGTCCATTTGAATATGAAAAATAAAATTGACTTTGATTAAATGTTTTTATTTATCATGCAATTCTTCTTGCGACCAAAGATTTGAATAAAAGTTCAAAAAAAAAGATAGCTTAAAAAATAATATACGGTAGTGTTTACTACCCAGATTTGCTTTACTTTTACCACTCCCCATGTAATTTCTGGGGAAAACGATAATTCATTTTTTTTATGGATGAATAGATCGTTTTCCTAGAAAGGACCTCATATCTCTGGCTAAAAAGAGTGTCAGATCCTAAATAGATTATTGATCTAGTGTACAAATCCAATAAAAAGCCTATTTTTTTGGCTTTTTTGGTGCTCATTTTTTCGAAGATCTACATGAATATGGGGAAACCATCGGATTTTTTTGGTTAACCCACATCTTCATGTAGTCTGGACTATCTTTCCTCGAAGGACCTCTTTACGGGTGTAAAAACTCATAAAGTTCTCAAAAGATTCATTCTCGATCTCCATGCTGAAAGAATTTACAATAAAAAAGAGATCTACGCATCAAACTACAGCCATAAATGAACTGAACCCCTAAAGCTCAGCTCTTAGTTTATCAAAAACGTCGAAATCCTTCTCATTGCAATCAAATTTTCTCAATAACTCATAAGAAAAATCGAATTTTGATTAAGCCGATGTTATAGGTATCACAAATACTACAAACTTGAGCAATATCGAAATTGCCAGCAAAAGTTTGAAATTGCATTGCTCATATTTGTTTTGTAAACTAAAAATCTGCTTATATTATTCATTAATTTTTTATATATTATTCATATACTTTAATAAAAACAATACTATTTCACCTTAAAAATGAATTTCATAAGTCAATATTATTTTTTTGAAAATGTATCAATTTTCGATTAAAACAACATGAGAATAAAATTTACGCAAAATTATTTTAAAAAATGGTTTTAAAAATTTACAATTGATTAAGAATAAGATTGGAAGAAGTTTTGAAGTTTAATTTTAAAAAAAAAAATTCGGATATTATTCATGGATCTAAGTAATCTGATATTTGAGTATCGGCACTATGCATAAAACATATATTTATAGTTTTTTTGGATTTTTATGATTTTAAATATATTCAAATTTGGCAATCCAATAGATTTTTAAAAATAGGTAAATAAAAATAGATTACATATGCAGCAGATTTAGAACATGAAACAAATCTTATAGTGACCCAAAAAAAAATTCATGATCCAAAAAAGAAAAAAATTGACTAAATGGGAATCAAACCTTGGCATAATGCATCATTATGTCAGATGTTTCCACTACACCGGCAGTTCGAAAAATACCCTTGGTGGTTCTATTTAATAGCTACTCCCAACGATAGGCGGTGTCCCCAGCTTTAGAGAGGTGGTAAAAGTAAAGCAAATCTGGGTAATAGATGAATAGTATATAAATTCTATTAAAATGGATTTGATCCAAAAAAATATAAAACCAAAAATAATTGTTATAATTTAAATGAAGAAGTAATTTAAAACGATTTTATTTATGATCAAATTTTATATATTTTTTTGGATCAAATCCATTTTAATAGAATTTATATACTATTCATCTATTAGTAAACACTACCGTATATTATTTTTTAAGCTATCTTATTTTTTGAAATTTTATTCAAATCTTTGGTCGCAAGAAGAATTGCATGATAAATAAAAACATTTAATCAAAGTCAATTTTATTTTTCATATTCAAATGGACTGAGTGTTAACATTTAACATTTTTTGCTAATTGTCGTCAAAAATTAGGCGTAAAGCAAAAATTGATATTTCATATGGTTTTATGATAGATAAGCATTATATTCCCACTCATTATATTCGTAAATTTTGAGGTTTATCCTTCGCTTTTAAGATCATTGAATTTGATTTTTATATAAAATAGTTATATATTAGAAAATAATATGAGTTTATGTGATATTATTTTTCAGAAGATTTTGTGTTCTTCTTCAAAATTTTATTTTTTTATTAAAAAGAATCTTTACAAAATATACATTTACTTTAATTAATATTTAAAAACGTGCTCTATCAAAAGTTCCAAAAATTCAATATTTTAGCTTTTCTGAGGTGTCACTTTTGATGAATTTCTGTTTACAACAAAACAAGATTTATTATAGGGAATTCTAACCATTATACTATGCACTTAGGGACTCCAAAATTAATTTTCAAGTATTTGATCGCTACCCCACCCAAGGGCTGTTTTGTTGTGAATGTGAAGAAACAGTGTGAACTACTATTATTTCCTATCCGTTGACTCGCATGATTTATATACAAAAGTTCTTGATTTTCGAATTTATTAGTGTTTTGAGATTATATTGCTTATAGTAATAAAAAATCAGTAAAATACAATCTTCATATATTTTAAAATATTCTCTATTTCATATCAACTCTTGATTGAAGATAATCGAAATCAGGAAATTTTCTAGATTATTCAAATCAAAAACTGAACTCATCATTACAATTTTGATATTATATAAATAATATATTAATATTTATTAATGCCAAATTCCAGTTTTTGTTGGAAATTGGCAATCTACTTTTCAGATTTGGGAAACTTTTGTTTCTCTGGAATCCCTGTCTTATAAGGGATATTTCAATTTTTTATGCGCGTGGATGGGTTTTGAGAAATTGTATCTTTCATAAAAATGAAAAAGAATGTGATAATTAGTTTCTCCTAATATTGCGATTAGTCATGCTGCAATCAGATTTTAAAAATTTTTCTCACCGATGTAAATATGTTAATTTTTTCCAAAATTGATTTTGGACGAAAAAAACCAAGTTTTTTCAAATTAGGTATTTATTCAAATTGAGTGTGACCAATAGATCCCTCTCATCATGCAGATGATGGATCAGGTGTCTGTTCATTCCAAAACCAAACTTATGAGGCTACAAGTGTGCTTTTAGGCAAAATCTTAATTGAATGCCCTGTCAAAATTGAATGCATGAACGTGGAGCCTTAACATGATAAATTTGAATCTAATAGATTTAATTTAAAAACAAGAGAAAAATATAAAGTTAAGTATATAATTAGAAGTGCTGATTAAGGCCAGCGCATGTTAGAATTGCATAAATCAATTCAATAACAAAAGGGAAAATGCATGTAATAGAACACGGTATCCATAGAAGCAGTACATCCCAATAATTGAGAATTGATATTGCAGTTAAGAAAGTTCCGAGGGCATGAAATGCAATGAATAAAAAGTGAAAGCTAATTGAGTGTAATGTTAATCCTGTTAATGTCATTACAGCAGTAAGTGCAAGAAATACACTGCCAGTGATAATCACATCTTTTAATCTGCGATCAACAACGTCATCAGGAAGCTGTGATGTTTGCCTGAATTCAGGAACTGATTGCCATAGAAAAGACCAGGCAAGAGCATGTACTGCGAGTAAAGTGCACCTTGTAGCATAAAATTTTAGGTGAGGAAGCTCTTTTCCCATTTTTTTCGTTTATAAATTCAATTTTGAATTTTTAGCTCAATTTTCTTGTGATAATGCATAGTGTATTGCGTTTACATAATAATTTCTTGTGGAACTTGAGGCAAAATAGATTTTTGAAGTATTTTTACGCATTACAAGTAATTTATGATATAAACCAAAAAAAAAAAAAAAAAAAAAAAGGGAGTGGGGCTTCCAGGCACTTCGTGCCTTCTAGCCCTGAGGATGATTGGTATAATGAAGTTTTTTTTTTCTTGGGGTGGTCTTCCAGGCACTTCGTGCCTTCTAGCCCACATAAATGAAGTTTTTATTCGGAGGTCTTCCAGGAGCTTTTCACAAATTATATATGTTTTCATGTTTTGTCAAGACTTCTTCGTAAATGTTTTGTCAAGACTTCTTCGTAAATGTTTTGTCAAGACTTCTTCGTAATGAGCGTAAATGACCCAAAAATATAATTTAGGTGAAGAGGTGAGATGTCACCTCTTTTCTAACCTCTTTTCTCACCTCTTGAATTTTCATGAAATTTACACCAAAAATAATGTTTATGTTAGAATGTTAGATCTAACACCTTTTCTAACATGTTTTCTAACATCGTGAATTTTCATGAAATTTACACCAAAAATATACTACTAGGGTCATTTACGAAGAAATCTCAACAAAGTCTTTACGATGAAATCTTAACAAAACATAGACAAGAAAGTTCATGAGAAATTAGATGAAGAAGTCTTAACAAAGTCTTTACGAAGAAATTCATGAGTTTTCTACGATGTTAGAAAACATGTTAGAAAAGGTGTTAGATCTAACATTCTAACATAAACATTATTTTTTGGTCATTTACACTCATTTACGAAGAAGTCACAATAAAGTCTTTACGAAGAAGTCACAACAAAACATCTGTCACTTTTCAGGAAAAAACATTTTTATTATATATATATAAAATGAATTTTACAAAACCACCGTTACCCTTCTTTGGAAATAAGAGTAGATGTAAAGATATTCTATTGAGAGAACTTAAGAAACTACCGAATGGTCTAACATTTGTAGATTTGTTCGGTGGAAGTTTCTATATATCTCATTTGTGCCATACTGTATTTCCTGACTCAAAGATTATATGCAATGACTTCGACAACTATATGAACCGTCTCAAACATATACCAGACACAAATAAAATATTGAGTGAGTTGAAAGAAAAGATACCTATAGGTAAGATGGAACGTATACCATTAGATAAGAAAAATACTGTCAGAGAGGTTTTGAAAAAAGCAGAATATATAGACTGGGATAGTATATCTTCTAGACTATTGTATAGTGGTTCTATAAGAGTTCATGACATTGAAACACTTATGTCAAACGTTTTATATCTTAACTATACAAATGTTTTCAAAGAGGACATAGAAAAATATATTGAGGGTATAGAGTTTGTGAGATGTCATTGGACAGAGTTGTATGAAAAATATAAAGACAAGGAAAATGTTTTCTTTATAGTAGACCCGCCGTTCTTTAACACATACGATTTTCAATACCAAGTAGACTGGACTTTGAGAGACTCTTTAGAAACTTTAGACGTTTTACATAACCATCCATGCTTTTACTTTACATCCGATAAAAGTGGTTTGGAAAGTGTCATGAGATGGTTAGAGGACATACATGACTATGAGTTTAGATATGACAAGATAGAATATGAGAGAGGTCCTATAAACTGGAGAAAGTGTCATAACAAAGAAATTTTATTAGTAAGTAAATGTGGTTTGAAATAGGACTACTTGTTTTAGGTTTTTTCCATTGTGTCATTTACTTATTTGACGTGGCAGAAAGATATAGAGAATATGAAGATGAACCAATGCCTGCAAATGTCCAGTATATGTACTCGTAAGAGATATTTTTATCTAATATTAAATGGACGCACAGAACTTAGCGAATGCACAGCAACCTGGACAACCAAACCCAGAGAATATTCCAAATGAAGTTAGAATACAAACTGCAATGGCAAACTATGGTCAAGTGCCAACAGATGTACAAATGCAAACTGCCATGTCAAATGACGCTGCGTTAGGTTTGCCACCATGGTATGCAAATATGAGATGGAAAGAGTTTTATACAAACCCGAAGTGGGATATAAACAACTTTATGCAGATGACGCGAACACAGGAGTTGACCCAGAATATGTTTTCTACCAGAGGAGAAACAGAATGTATGAGCTCCAGTTAAAGAATGCTATGGAACTCAACAGGAAACGTAAGAGACTAGGTGGACATTAGATTTTTACATATAGTAAAATGGGTTTCTTTGGAAGAATAGGAAACTTCTTTCGAAATGTTGGAAGAGGTATATGGAATGGAATAAAAACCGTAGGAAGAGGAATTTGGAACGGAGTCAAAAATATTGGTAAAAGAGTAGGTCAGTTCGTTGGTATTATACCTAAAGACCCTGAACCAGAAGAACAAGCTCCTGTTATACAACAGCCTGAACCTGCACCACAGTCTAGTTGGCAACCAAATCCAACACCTCAACCGTATTAAAATTATATTTTTACCGTTCGATAGTAGTTGTATATGAGACTAAGTTCTAAGTAAAACGCATGGTATAATGGAACTATTCTCTTTCTTCCATCTGTTGTAAACCATACTTGAAAGTCTGAAATACTTCCACTCGGTGGTTCATATAGCTTTGTAGGTTTTTCGTAAAAGTCATTTGCCAAGCATAAAAAAGAGTTTTGTGCACCAGAAAATGAAGCATGAACTATAATAGCATCTGAGTCGAAAACATTTTCATATGTTCCATTAGGGTTTTCGACTTCATAAAAGTTCGGGTGTACTGGATATTCTGCAGGCTGATTTAACATCCTCAAAAATCTATACCATGCCAAGTTGTTATATTTTGTAGAAATATAAACGTCTTCTCCAAGGTCTTCTATTCTATTGATTTTAACAGTTGCATTTTTCCTGTCATATATAATATCGAGATGGTACTCTCCTTCGTCAATGTTGTACTGTTTTGCATATTCGAGATAGATATCGTTTATTTTTTCTTGAAAAGCTTGAAGAGTTGTTTCTAAGTTTACAAGCAAATTCACTTG
Source organism: Trichomonas vaginalis G3 (assembly GCF_026262505.1). Lineage (NCBI taxonomy): Eukaryota > Parabasalia > Trichomonadida > Trichomonadidae > Trichomonas > Trichomonas vaginalis. The sequence continues at coordinate 15,611,132 of NC_067204.1, read as the reverse complement.
TAAAAGTTTTCCCTGTTCAAATTTCTCATACGTACGTTTTTCTTTGTTATAGTATCGAATTTCAAAAGCGACCGTAAATGGGAAACCATGTATGGCTTCTGAAATGAACTTCATTCTACGAAAGCCAATAGCTTTTGTGACAGATGGGTCTCTTAACCATCTTAGTGGGTAGTCAAAACGATAGCCTTCATGCTTTACGGTCTCTGTCTCAAACTTTTGACCTACGTTAGTAAAAAGTTCATCTAATGGTTTAGTTGTAGCAACTCTTGAATTTTCTTTTTCTATTGAAAGCATATTTTATCTAGAATAAAAATGTCGAAAGAAACAGCGTCTATGAGAGAAATACAACACAACCGACAACTCATTGTACAAGCTCTAAATAAGAACACAACAAACTTTTCAAACTATTCTAAGATATCTGAGTCATTGAAAGAAGGAAACTTAAAACTGACGATAAACCCAATGACAGACGAGTTTCTGTTTCAAGACAGTAAGAACCATACTGTTTGTATAAATCCAACAAAAAGAACTTTAAACGAGAAACCTATAGATGAACTTCTTTTGAAGGCAGATATTGACAACAAAGCTGACAAAGAGTATGTAGATGCAACAAGAGACTATATTCTCGCATGGACAGATAGAACATACCCACAAAAACATCATACACATAACATCTATGACGTAGATGAACTTCAAGAAATGTTAGATGACAAAGCGGATAAAACATATGTTGACAATAAAATGTCAAGTGAAGTGACAAGAGCTGACAAAGAATATTCTAAAAAGACTCATACACATACCATTGCAAATATTACAAACTTACAAGAAACCTTAAACAAGAAAAGTGACGTTGGACATACACACGATTTCTTCGCAACTGTTGGTATAGAAAATATTGCAGGAACGGTTGAAGAACCTGATGGAACTGGTGGGGATGTATTAAATTGGAAACCTCCTAACTTTCCACAAGGTTTAACATCGGAGGATGACATAACAACGATGAAATACATTAGATGTAGAAATGTCTATGTCATGGAGGATGAAAACAAAGTTAAATTCACTGCTCAAGATTTATATGATAAGAAAGCTGACAAAACATATGTTAACGATGAGTTAGATAAAAAAGCTGACAAAACAGAGCTTCAAACGTTAAAGACAGAAATACTTCAAACACTATATCCTATAGGTTCTATTTACACGTCAATGAACTCTACCAGACCAGAAGTAGTACTTGGTCTCGGAACTTGGACTCAAATAGTCGACAGGTTTTTGTATTGTGCAAACTCTTCAAAGGAAACAGGTGGAAGTAAAACGATTTCAGGTGAAAACTTACCTGCGCACAGTCACTACATAGATTTAAGTACATCTCAAGCAGGTTGGCATAAGCATAAATTTTGGGATTGGCACGCCTTGAAAAAAGGTAAAGGATATGATGTTAAAGACGACGTTCAGTTTGCTATAAATTGTTACTGGAGTGACACTCAGGGAGATGGAAACCATACACATCGCGTTACAGGATATACACAAACAACGGGACAAAGTAAAGACTACATGCCACCTTACATGACAGTTTACGCATGGTATAGAATTGCTTAGTCGTCATTTTCAACTTCTTTAGCATATTCGTCAGGAGTTGTCTTATATTTGTTAGGAACTGTCTTTGAAAGTATACCACCTTGAACTTTGACAAGTTTGAAACGAGGTCTGACAATAGTAGTTTTATCTTCTGCTTGCAGTCTGTACATTTTGCCATGTTTGCCTAAAACTTCATAATATTCTCTTGTATACTTTCTTCTATTTTTACGAACACGAATGTGAGTACCTGTCGGGTTCCCATTGTTGTCATAGTCAATAGTATTTTCATATGGGTCGCGTTTAGGTATTTCTATTTTTACTTTGTCGCCTTTCTTAAGTTTGAAGCCTGGCATTCTTTCTTGTTTGTCTCTTTTGACTAAACTATTAAATATATAGTCTTTCTCTAAGTCAGGGTTGTTTTTCATTTCTTCGGGGGAGTGGTTTCCCAAACCTTTTTGTTTACGGCTATTGTAAATATTTAAAACTTGTCTCATCTTTGCCATGGAGAAGTGTCTATATTTGTCGTCATATGACATTTCATTTGCTTCACCACCTTGTGGTTGGTTTAAGTCTCTTAAGATTTTTATACAACTGTCAATGACACCAAGAGCAGAATGGTTTTGGTCGACAATGAAATATTGGTTTACATTTTTTGAACGCAGATAGTTTTTAATATCGTCTGATTTGAAAGAACTTTCACAGTCAGATGTCAGTTTTGTTGGATGGTATTTGTCAACAAATATTGTCAAAGCAGTTTTCACATCTAAAATATTTTTGGACTGTAATGGTATGGCTTCACAGTATCTTGTGTTTTGACCGACAAATATTAGCCAGTATGGTGGTCCATCTTCTCTATACCTCGGAATGTTTTCCATGATATCCATAAACCAAGCATTTGGTGTTGAACTAAAGATTTTTACCATGAGTGCTTTCTTTGTCGCTTTAGAAACATAGGGGTCCTTGTTTGGATTCGTCATTTTTTAACCCATAAGAAATGGGTTTATTTGGCGCATTAGCAGGAGTTGCATCCAGATTTTTGCCCGCAGTGGGAACAATAGCCAGAGGTGCATTTGGAATTGGAAGGAAGATTTTGAGTACATTAGGTATACTGAAAGAGAAAGCACAACCTATTATACAAACTGTACAGAAAGGTTGGGAGGTAGCACGAGATGCAGCAAATCTTATTCCAAATCCTGAAACAAGAGGAAAAGTTCAAGGATGGATGGACAATGTAGGAAGACAAGCAGGAAACTACTATAACAAAGCAAATGACTACTATAACCAAGCAGGACACTACATGGACCAAGGTGAAAGATTCTTTAACAGAGGATATAACCATGCACAACAGTGGGTAAACAATAACCAACCGCAACCACCTCAAACTTGGGGAATGTAAAGTTTTTTACTGAGATGAAATGAACAATACAGCATTGAGACAAATGGGTTCAAGATGGATTTGTCGACTTCCAGCAGTTACACAACCACGTGTTTGTCAAGTTCTTCCTATACCTCAGGAAGTTTTAGACCGACTTAAAAAACCTAAACAACCAGTTGAAAACAAACCAAACTAAAATTTTTTACTGAGATGAAATGACCGAAGAAGTTGAAACGGTAGATTTGACACCACAAACAAAAAGTTCAGAACCATTGTCAAAACCTGTCAAAGAACTTACAGATGAAGAGAAAAATTCAATAATAGAAAGTGCCAGGTCTGGAAATACAAACCCTAACTATAAAGTCACTTTTCATAGAAATGGAACGGCTAGTATCTCAAAAAAGAAACAGACTCTCACAAATAAAATATTGAAGTCTGAAGGAGCTTTCGAGACAACAGATGGGAAGGTATTCTTCACTGACCAACAGTTCATTATAGAACATCTCATTGACTTAGAGTCGAAATATTCTAAACTTTACAACAAACACAAAAAGTTGAAAGGAAAACAAAAACAAATGGCATATGACATTTATGAAGATGTTGACGACACAACTAAACCTGCAAGTGAGGTAAAGTCAGATGAACCGAAAAGTGACGAAAAACCGATAGAAGAAGGTGAGCCAAAAACTGAAGAAAAACCAAAACCAAAGGTTAGTTTCCAAACTAAACCAAGCCAACCTTCATTAGCTGGTATGGGTTGGCGTCAAAGACTTATGGTAGCTGGTGGTTACGTAAAGTAAAGAAAAAAAAATATTTTTTTATTTTTATTTGAACTGTACGCTGAGTTTGTTGGAACAGACCGTTGACAAAACATAGACAAGAAAGTCTCAACAAAACATAGACAAGAAAGTTCATGAGAAATTAGATGAAGAAGTCTCAACAAAACATAGACAAGAAAGTTCATGAGAAATTAGACGATGAAATATGAAATGGCATACCATTTAAAACAAAATATTTTAAAAAAAATATATTTTTATTTTATTTGAAATGTACGCTGAGTTTGTTGGAGAAGACCGTTGGAAAACTTGTTTGTTAGATGAGAAATATGAAATTCACTGTTGTGAGTCATTTGAAGTCAGAAACAAAAAGACAAAAAGAGTTTTAAGCGAATGGGAGCAAAATGACGGATATGCTAGGATGAGGATTGGTGGAAAACACTATTTTAAACATGTTGTCATTGCAACTCATTTTATACCGAATCCTAACAATCTACCCTTTGTAGACCATATAAACCATATAAGAAATGACAATAGACTTGAAAATTTACGCTGGGTCACTTGTTCTGAAAACAGTAAGAACATAGGCAAATTTCGAGATATTGTATTCGAATTTGTCGACGAACTAGAAGATGAAGCAATTGAAATTACAGACTATGGCAAGCATACGTTTGAGTTTTACTACTATAGCGAAGAACAGGACTCTTTCTACCTTTATACCGGCGTAAACTATAGAAAATTACAAGTATGTTTTACTAAGGCGGGCTATGCTTATGTAAACACTAGAGATACAGATGGAAAACACGTTCATATATTTCTCAACAAATTCAAGAAGCTATATGGCATACCATTTTAAAACATTTTTTAAAACAGTATATTTTTACATATATTAAATGTTTCAGGTTGAAAGAATACGGTGGAGCCAAAAGTGGCTCGACCTCAAAACAAGCATTTTATGAGCTTACAAAGGGTGTTATGAATGAATTCAGCAACATACATCCTGACCTCGTTCATTTTGTTGCTAAATTCAGTAAAAATAATGTTTATGTTAGCATGTTAGATCTAACACGTTTTCTAACCTCATTTCTAACCTCTTGAATTTTCATGAATTTCCTTAAGATAGAAAAAAATATATTTTAGTTTTATTTTTTTTAAGTTTGGTCATCCTTCACTGTATGACAAATATACTATATTTTACTTAAAAATATGCAAGCGGCTCATAGCTCAGTGGTATGGGCTACCTCGCTACAGACGTCGAAGACCTCGGTTCAAATCCCGATTCGCGCAGGTTTTTTCCTTTTATGCAGTGAAATTTCATGTACATAGGTTACTTTGGTGTTAGACCCTAGTGAAGAAAATAGAACGATATAAGTTTACATTTGTAAGGTTACTTTGGTGTTAGACCCTAGTGAAGAAAATAGAACGATAGGAGTTTACATTTGTAAAGTTGGACGATAAAAATCTCTGCTACTAGCAGTACTGCTACTGTCAGTAAAAGTCCTTCCATCAGACAGGAAAAGTTCTTCCATCAGACAGGAAAAGTCCTTCCATCAGACAGGAAAAGTTCTTCCTTCCGACAGGAAAAGTTCTTCCTTCCGACAGAAAAAGTTCTTCCAGTTGTCCGTCCGTAAACCATTCAAATTTTCGAAAATTGAGAACTTTTCCTGTCGAACTTCAGGAAAAGTTCTTCCTTCCGACAGAAAAAGTTCTTCCTTCCGACAGGACACAAACGGATGTCCGACAGGAAAAGTTCTTCCTTCCGACAGGACACAAACGGATGTCCGACAGGAAAAGTTCTTCCTTCCGACAGGACACAAACGGATGTCCGACGGTTAAGCCACAAACGAATGTCCGACGTCCCACCCAAAAATATTTTTTATTTTTATTGTACGTACTGAATGACAGTCGAAGCAAAAACGTTCACGAACAAATCTAATGGCGAAACATTCACAAAAGGCACTTACAACGGTATTGAAGTCTTACGTAGAGACAAGGATGGTTATATAAATGCAACAAAGATGTGTCAGCAGTTTAGGAAAGACTTTAGAAGGTTGTTGGAAAATAAGTCCTGGGAAGAGTATTTTAAGGCATTTTGTGAAGAATATACCAACCCGCGGAAAACGGCGGGTTGCTTTTTATACAAAGTTCATGCAGGAATTCCGGATGAAATCAAACAGGTTAGAGGAACGTATGTAGACCCAAGACTCGTAAACTATATAGCAATGTGGGCTTCTCCAAAATATTGTATAGCAGTTGGAAAAATTATGGACTCCATAGACAAGAAAGTTCATGAGAAGTTAGATGAAGAAGAACTTGAAGATACAGTAGAGAATGCAAAACCTTTGTTTGAAGAAGAAGTTAGAAAAATGCATGAAAAACAAATAGAACATGAACGTGAGATATGTTCTGGTTATAGAGATTCTCCATACGAACTAGACCAATGGGAACAAGAAGATTTAAAGAGAGAATTTAGAGAATATGAACTCGCTAAGATAACATTAGAAGCTGCAGAAAAGAAGTTAAAAGTTTGGGGTCGTTTTGTACAAAAATATTGTGAGTAAATGAACCATTTTTTTTCGACAAAAATATATTTTAGGGTAGAAGGTTAGATCTAACCTGTCTTCTACCCTCTTTTCTACCCTCTTGAATTTTCATGACTTCTTCGTAAATGTTTTGTCAAGACTTCTTCATAAATGTTTTGTCAAGACTTCTTCATCGGAATGAGCGTAAATGACCCAAAAATATATTTTAGGGTAGAATGTTAGATCTAACATGTTTTCTAACACGTTTTCTAACATGGTCTAAAACTCTTGAATTTTCATGAATTTTACACCAAAAATAATGTTTATGTTAGAATGTTAGATCTAACATGTTTTCTAACACGTTTTCTAACATGGTCTAAAACTCTTGAATTTTCATGAAATTTCCCGAAATAAAAAATAAAGTTGGTTTTTTTAAAAAAATATTTTTTTATTTTTATTGTAAGAACATGTTAGCAACAACAGCACCAAACTCGTTAGTCATGAACCCAACTTCAATGTTAGTAGAGATGAAAAGCTTCATTCCTTCTTCATATACTTTCGAAACAAAAATCCAGAAGATAAAGCAAGAACTTTTAACAAGTAATTTAGACTGTAGTGCGAAAGATGAAACAAATGAACAGTATCTTTATGAAATGCAGGACATTATTGACCATTTACCCAAATTGCCTGAAATCCAGCAACAAAAGCTTACTATTCCAGAATTCGATGAAATAGAAGTCGGACTGACTGACTCAGTAGAAATAAAGAAGTTCATACGAAAGGTTAACTATGAGTTTCTTGGATTTCATTGCAACCACAAAGTCATGGACAAAGACTGCGACATGGTATATAAGAACATCTCTGACCTTTACAAATCCGAAGAATTTAAGACCTACGACAACTTTGTTTCATTAGTTGCAAAATGTGTTTGGGAAATAAGAGATAAAGAGAGTAGGGGTAAGGTATGGAACGAACAAATAAAACCCGCAACTTTTGAGTTAAAGAGAGCAATTGACGCCTTGGTTGTTTTAGCAGGTAAGGTTTCAGAATATAACGCAAAAATGAACCCGCAATGTTCAAAATGTAAAGCAGCAATGAGGAAATATAACTACTCCGTCAAAGAGATAGAACGTATGCGAAACGACTATGCAGATTTAAAGAAAGAAGCAGAAAAACCAGCAGAAGATAAAATGAACATGTTAGAATTTCTGAACAAAAACTATCCAACCGCTAACGATTTCCTATTATCTGACGTCAAGAAGAAGTATAAAGAAACTTTCGGTATCGTTAAAACATTCGATGTACTGACAGAAGAAATAGAAGCTACGAAATTGTTTAGAGTCATGAACCATCGCAACATATACCATGTAAAACGCTTGTAAATAGTTATGTTAGAAAACATGTTAGAAAACATGTTAGATCTAACATTCTAACATAAATTATATTTTTATTGAATTCCGTATGAAATTTCATGAGTTTTGTATGTTTTAGACCATGTTAGAAAACATGTTAGAAAACATGTTAGATCTAACATTCTAACATAAATTATATTTTTGCCGAATTCTGAGTAAAATTCTGAGTAAAATATATTTTAGGGCTTGTGTCAAACCGTTGAGTTTTCACAAAATTTAAAAAATAACGTTTACCATGTGAAACGTTTATAAAATAACTGGGGTAGAAATGAGGGTAGAAAACGGGGTAGATATACCCTTCTACCCTAAAATATATTTTTATTGAATTCAGCAACAAATTTCATGAATTTCCTCATATGTTTGCTACCCTCGGAAAACCGAGGATAGAGATTCCATTCGAAAATCGTAAAAAATTGCGACCCGCGGAAAACCGAGGAACGCCTAAAACACATGAAAATCGTAAAAAAATGACCAAATTTCATGATATAACTGTATCTTTTATACAAAATAAAATTAAAGTTAGTTTTTTTAAAATATTTTTTTTTATTTTGTATGTAAGAACAGGAAATGTCAAACATTGAGTTTGAAACAGTTAGAAAGATAGACAATGACACCAAAATGGTTAGAATTGGTGATTTAAACGTAAGATACTCAAAGAAATACAAAAAATATTCCTTGTCAGACATTCTAACACTATCTGAAAAGAAAACATCCCACGACTGGGTTAGAAATGCTTCTACTCAGAAAATTTTGACAAAAAATCCTGAGCTTATGATATCGGTAAGATTCTATGGAACAAGAACATATCTTATAGACAAAAGTCTTATACCACTAGTTTTGTTCTGGATTGACCCAGTTGTTGGATATAATTTCATAACATATGGTTCATTCGATACGGAACGTTGCAGTGAAGGCTTACTTTACATTGTTCAGAAACCGAAGGACTTCAATACAAAGAGATATAAGATAGGAAGAACATTTAATATAACTCAAAGATATGACAGTATAGTCAATAGAGTTAAGGTTGCGTTTGTTAACGATATGAGAGCTGCTGAAACAGAACTGCTTGAAAAGTTTGAGAAAATGTATGGTGCTCCCACGAAAGGTAAAGAAACGTTTGAAGTAGATGAGATAGATAGTGCTATAAAATTATTTGACGAAGTTGCTGAAAAATACATGTAAAGCGTTTATTTTTGGTCTTTTGTGAAAGTCAGAAAATAACGCTAATTTTATTTTTTTTTATTTTTTTATTTTGTATGTAAAGACAGATATGTCAACAACCGAGAACACAACAACTGCTATCGTTCATGAAGCTATAAATGAAGAATATGAGTGGGTTCAGTTTAACAAACAACTCCGTCTCATTCGTTCGGTCAAAGATGACATGTACCAAATGCAAAGTATTTTGACAGCATGTTTTGCTCCAGATACTAAGAAACCACAAGACTGGTTTAGGAACCAAAGCACACAAGAACTTTTGAGCGAAGCACAGCGAGACATACTTTTTTCTGAAAACAGTGAAGAACAGCGACTACGAGAAAAATCTTACTCGCCAAAACTCTATGAAAACAGTGAAGAACAGCGAGTAAGTAAAAAACCCCAGTCGCCAAAACTCTATGAAAATCGTGAAAAATTGCCAAATGGTTTGAGAGGATTATTATGTACATAGACTTCTTGTAAATGCTGTTGCAATGTGGGCTTCGCCTCGTTATGCTTGGTATATTTACAGACTTCTTGACGAAATTCATAGACAAGAACGTGAAGAGCTAGAGAACAAGCTTGAAGCAAAAGACAAAAGCATTCAGAAAAGAATACCACGTTCGGTACCAAAAGGAAAGGAAAAGAACTATAAGTATATGATTTATACTGAAGAGATGGAAAATGAAGAAGACAGAGATATGGTTATGTTGCATTTAGTCAGAAGAAACAACAAAAGCTTTTACGACCTTGCTAAGATTTACAAATCTGACAGAAATTGGTTCTATCGCGAAAACTTACCGATTTCAATGACCCCAAATGAAGATGTGAAACAAATAGTTCAAGATACGTTACCTCAAACACACTATGATATGAAAGGTTGTACAATACTTACCTTCAAAGAAGATTTGCCATTGTTAAAGGAAAAAATAACAGAGTATTTTGACAACTTCAAACAAGTAGAGTAGATGAACCATTTATTTTTACGCTTGACTTCAGATGGCTCAGGTAGCTCTATAAGGTAAATTGTCTTGTCAAATCCTTCTGGCATTCCGAGTCCTTCCATCCGACAAGAAAAAAATTTCCCGACAACTGGAAAAAAATTTCCCGACAACTGGAAAAATTTTTCCTGTTGTTCGTCCGTAAACCATTCAAATTTTCGAAAATTGAGAACTTTTTTCCCGACAACTGGAAAAATTTTTCCCGACAACTGGAAAAAAATTTCCCGACAACTGGAAAAATTTTTCCCGACAACTGGAAAAGTTCTTCCTTCCAACAGGACACAAACGAATGTCTCACGTTCCTCTTCCTGAATGCCTTCCAAAGCCAGAAGAACCGACAGCCCCAGCACCACAACAGACTAAGACTAAACACTTACATTTTTCAAGCTTGACTTTTTACAATTTGAACTTTGTTCGCGTAGATGTGAATTCTGAAAGAAGTATGAGGGTCTTGTATGACTTTGTACTTCTCCCATAGTTCATGTCTGTCAAACTTACCTGCCATGGACTCTTTCATAAGTTCCATGAAATCGTCTTCGGACAATCCAGGGAAAAGTATGATATCAGTAAGTATTCTTTTAACATCCTTACTTAAACTCTTGGCTGTCTGTACACAAATGACAACTGAGATGTTAAAGTGTCTGAGCTTCTTAAGAATTCGACACATGTCTTGTTCTCTATTCTTTAACAAAGGATGAGAAGCAAAGTCATCTAAGATAAGAAGACATCTGTGAGGGTAAGTCTTCCAATCGTAAGATTGCAATTTCTTCGAAATGTATTCTATCTCTTTCTGTTTGTTTCTGAAGTGTTTCTTCTCTAATATTCTCTGCATTTCCTCATTTGGGTCTTTAAACTTCGAATTTATATACTCATTTATAGCATTATACTTCAAAACTCTTCTTTGGTACTTCTTTATCCAATCTAACAACTCAGTATCCTTTATACATACTAACTTAGACTTCTTTATAATATCTTTGAACGAATTGACGGTTTGGTCAAATTGACCAGAAGTACTACAAATAACAACTAACTCATAGAATGGGTTCTTCTCATCTAGTTCTTGTTGTTGTGCAGCCATTTTAAGATAAGTGAAAGTCTTACCCGACCCAGGTGGTGCAATTAGACCTGTTATACCATTCTGAGCAAATAAGAACTTGTCATGTATGGGTTTTATCTGAGCATTTTCCAACTTCCTCTTGTTCTTGTTTAAAACATTCTCAAATTTCTTGTCAATGTCAGCAAACTTTTTTTCTAACATATTTTTAGAAAAATTAAAATTTTTATCTTTTAGAAAATGTCTAGCGATTTCGCTATCTATATTCGAGACAAACTTTTTGACTCTAAAACATCTGTCGACCATAAAATCTTACATAGTGTAAACAAGAAAGGTGAATTTGTTCTAAAGTTCTGTTTCTGGGAATATGACAAGAACCATAAAACATTAAGCAGAGCAGTCTTAAAATTTGTCAATGACAGACTTGTTGACAGAGATGACGCCGATTGGAAAGATGAAGTCCAACAAAAGTTCTTAGAATGCAAAGAAGACACATGCGCTGTTCTTGAAGATGAAATAGAAAACAGAATAGAAGAGCTATTAAAGGACAAAGACCTTTTACAAAAATATGGTTCTGAGAAGTTTGACATAACTCCACCAGAGAAGAAGAAGAAGAGAGAGAAGAAAGAAAAGAAAGTAGAAGAAGAGAAGAAAGAACCTGAACCAGAGAAAAAGAAATTTGACATGTAAAAATAAAATTTTATTTTTAGAACATTTCTGGGTCAATGTCAATGTTCTCTTCCTCTTTAGGAGCAAACACTGGCTTAGACTCTAAAATCTTTTTACCCAATTTACCTTGAACTTCAACTATCCTAGACTCATAATATTCATAGTCGTCTGTCTTCTTTGGTTCATAAGGTATAACAAGTTTGTATGCTTTGCCTTCTTTAAGGTTTGAGAACCTTCTGTCAAAACTTTCTTTGACTGTTAACAAACCTTCTATGTCTAAGTCTTCAAATTTCGCACCATTTTTAGTCACAATAGCAAACTTAACTGGTTCGATGTTCCAAACTTTGTCAAATGTAGACTTTTCAAAATGGTAGAAGTAAACATTCAAATAAGCGAATGGGTCTAGTTCTTCTTTAAGTCCTGACATGTACTTATTTACTGAGATGAATTTCGTCATCTTTTCTATCGGATAAAAAAAATATTTTTTTTAAAATTTACTCAGAAAAATTTTTCTTTGTATATACGCCGTTCTGTATGTCTAAAAGACTTTTGACATTTGCCAAGAATGTTCGTTTAGACGCTGTCATATAACCATATTCTTGACAATATTGTTTATATTCATCGTACAATGACCTTTCATCTAAACACTCAAAGTCAGTTTCATCTATAAACAGTTCATATACACTCTTGTTTGCTTCTAACAATGTTTGTCTTTCTTCGGTATATGGAATTTGTCTTGGATTGAACTTAGAAATATCTAATGTCATAAAATATGAGAACAAGTGGTTGTAAAAGTCAGATGTCAAAGTTTCTGCTAAGTCGTCAAAATATTCTGTATCTTGCATATGAGCTTCTGACGTTCTGACAACTACATATCTTCTGTCAGAACTTTCTAACTTCATCGGAACAGCATTGTTTGAAACCATAATGAAGTTTGCAACATTTTCACAAACTCTTTGGTCTTTATACTTTCTTTCAACAACTCCAACTTTGTCTGTTATAAGACTCTTCAAAGCATCTGAGTTCAAAACTTTTGTTGTATCTATACTTTGAAGTTCGTTACATACTATAAGTTTCATATTCTCTATTGAAGAGTTAAATTTACCGCAGATGTTTTCTAAGTTTGTCATATTAGGGTTCGAATAGCCCTCTAACAGTTTGCATAAGATATCTGTAAAGAAAGTGTTCTTACCAGTTCCTTGTTTTCCAATTATAATGAGAGCAGTTTCATTTTTAGCACTTGGATGTTGTAAGATGTTTGCAAACCAACATAAGATATACTCATAGACTCTTTCGTTTCCATTGCATATAATTTCTTTGACATGGTCTAACCAAGCTTCTATAACATTTTCTTTCCATTCTACTTGTTCGTATTTATATCCAGTGAAGATAGAATAGAAGTTTGGAGAAGGTGTATAGAACTTTATACCTCGAACTGAAAAATCTTCAAGTTTTGACAATAAGATATCCCAAGCATCTAACATCTTCATACCAACTTGTACGACTTTTATTTTCTTAAGTTTCTGTCTACATTCTTGTTCTGAAACTATTGTTGCTCTTGGTTTGTTAAAGACAACATCCCATTCTTTCATGACATAACATTCTGGGGCAGAGTCAACATAAATGACTAAACGTTTCAAATTCTCGACTGCTTTGTTATAGTCTCTAAATGGACACATATTTCTGAAGGCTTGGAAGTCATAAAAATCTGAAACGTCTATTCTGTACATTTTTATAAAAATAAAAAAAATATTTTTTTTATTCTTGACTTTGTTGTTGCATTTGTTCCATTTGTTGCATTTGTTGTTCTTGAGCTATTTGTTGTTGAAGTTGTTCTTGTAGTACAATACTTTCACCAGTTGCATCTTCCAATTCGAAACTTTCTGCCGTCATTGACAAATACATAGGACATAAAAGTTTTACAGGAACAAAGTTTGCGTCGACTAAGGTTAAGTTTATGTTTGCTAAAGTGTTTGAGTTCACTAAAGCTGAAAACTCTGCATTCGAATGAACAATAGGCAAACCAGCAGAGAAAGTGTTGTTTATACGCATGAGTATCTTTTGGTCATAGTAGTTTCTGTCGATATTCGAATAGCACTTTGAACCTAAGTTTGAAACAATATATAAAATAGGTGTACTTAAAGTCAATGGAACAGACAAACCTTGTATGACACCTTTTCCTGTTATAGGAAACTGTTGGTAGTAAAAACCAGATATAAGTTTTGTATTATAGCTCATATCGTTTATACTAAACTCAGTCGGACATCCAAACATAATGAAACCTGCTCTAGTTGCAGCACATGTTACATCCGTCCTTAAAGTATTAAATAAGTCAACAAAACCTGTTGGTGGTATATCTGAGTAAGTATCTTCAAAGAAGTATTTTTTACCATTCACAACAACAAAGTCTTCTGGTGTCAAAAGAGCAAAACAGGCTTTAGTCGTCATCGTGTTTAAGGTCAGTTTACAATATCGTCCTTGAGGACTTTGTAAGTTTGTTGTTATAGAATTATATGACTCAGGGTTTTTAGTCGTAATAGTATAAACCACTATGTCTTCTGCCATTTACATATATTTAAAAGTTTTTCTGAAAGTGGAGAAGAACTTCATCTAAACTTTCACATGGCGTTTCTTGAAGTTCTCTGTCTAAGAAGTTCAAATATTTTGTAAAGACATAGAACTTTCCTTTGTCTACACGAACAAACAAAACAGGGTCTTTCATATCGTTCAAAAGTGTGTAAAGTCCTTTACATGAAATAAAGTCTATATTATTTTTCTTCAACATCTTTCAAGAAGTTTTTGACATTTTTACTTAGCAACTAAATTTTAATGAAATGTTGTGGTCGTCAAATATTTTTATGACGTCTGGGAAACTATATTTTAAGTTCAACGTTTCACCTCCTTTCATAACGTATATCTTGTCAATGACATTGTATGAAACACCACAGCAAGCAATGTCGGGTTCTATTTCTTTGATGTTTATTCGTCTGCCTCTGTCAAAAGTTTCAATAGTTCTTTCAAAACTTCATGAGGTGCGATGACATATGAGTTCACTTTTACAGGGTTGTGTTCGACCAAGTTTAACATTATACCCAAAGCTTGACAAATCTTCTCCTGAGTTTTAAGTTTGTCTTTAAGTTGTTGGTAGTCGGTTTCGAATATCTGCAACAGAACTTAAGTCTCTGCTAACTTCAGGGTATGTTGGTTGTTCTTTTACAGAACTATTGTTATACCCACTTCGTCTTCGTATGGTTTCCCCACTTCAACATCTCTTTCTTTGACATTGACAACAACACTTTGACTGTTTGTTTGAGTTGGTGAATTTAACTTCACATCTGCCATCGCCATTAAACCTTTTGAAACACTTACGCTTCTATTTTTCGGAAATGACATTTTTACTTAGAATAAAAAGATGGACGTATTCGAGTATCTCTTCGAATTGAAGCAGAACAAAGTTTACACACACAAACAATACAAATACATTGACAGAATAGTTCTTTATACAAACAATGGAAAATGTTATAGAATAGCAGTCTTTGCTGAACCAAAATATTTTCATAAAGCAAAGAAGTTGGTATAACTGAAATGGTGAAAGTTCTTGAAGCAGACAAAAATATAACAACAAAACTGACCGATATTTCTAAAGGTAAGTTTATAATACAATATTATATCAAAACTGGCGTACTGTCAATATTTGACGGAGAGAAGTCAGTTCAAGAACAACTTACTGACCTGCTGCAAATATCTGCTCGATGGAAGCTGTCGTTATGCCAATCTGAGGAGCCCCAGCAGGTTTCATCGAACGAATCTTCAAAGAGCTCTTCCGTGAAAAGTGCTATTGGTTTTGTAAACTTCTTTGCTTTCAATTCATCTGGACCGTCTCTGTCACCAGTATATTGTATTTGTACAGTACCAACAGTTGAAATACCACCCATAAAGTCTTCTGAGTCAGCAAATGGAATGCCAAGCCAAAAGTTTGAACGGTCTCCATTTGTATATGAGTTTTTTGACCTCCTGTATGAGTCCATACTTTCACATATGGCATAATAGAACTTTGCATTTCAGGGTTAATGGTTGTTGTGAAGTTGTTGTTAAAGTTCATAGCATCTAATGTTCAAGTTGTATGACCTCATATCCTCAACTGTAGAATATTCTTCTCTTGGATAGTATTTGCCATCTATGTTTATATGATATTTAATACCAGGGTTGTAGAAACAAGAATAGTCATTTATAGTTCGTCTGAACAGTACAAACATAGTATCTGCATGTTTCATTGCAGTTGTTAAGGCAATATCTGTTCTTGCACCTGGGTTAGCACTTTGGTTTCCAACTTCACCTGCAAAGTCTTTGACAGATATTTGGTGTATAGGGAACATAAGTGGAACTGCAATATATTTGGCAGCTAAAGCATTTGAAATATCTGGGTCCAACATATAGACTGCAAGTCTGCTTTCTATTCTCTTGCATTCAAACTTTTCGCATGTGAACTTAACTGGGTCCCAAGCAGTTCCAGCAGCATTGAAGTAGTAGTTTACTTCAGTGTTGAGGTTTGAGAAACCAAAGTCTAAGTCAACTTTGTCTTTGCAAAATTCGGCGAATGACGTTTGATTTGCTCCCTTTACGTCTGTAAGAGTGAATGGGTCTTGTGTTGGTGCAATGACTAAGTTATTTTTGCTTGGAGTAAGTTCGATAGAAATTTTTCCTGCCCAGTTTGGCAAGTATCTTAAAAACCTGAAGATGAGGAAAGATGACAAAGGAACTCTAAGTTTCAGTTTTACTTTGGTTTACTGCTGCTGCAGTTTGTCCAGAAAGGTCAACATAAACTCCTGGAACGTTAGGGTCAAGTCTTCTTATTTTCTCAATAGTTGCATACTGGTCTGTTTGTTCTCTAGCTTG
Source organism: Trichomonas vaginalis G3 (assembly GCF_026262505.1). Lineage (NCBI taxonomy): Eukaryota > Parabasalia > Trichomonadida > Trichomonadidae > Trichomonas > Trichomonas vaginalis. Next base: position 15,594,655 of record NC_067204.1, on the reverse strand, counting down.
TGGTTGTACTGAGTTTCTCAAAGCGAACCATTCATAGTTTGCCCATGTTACTGTTTGAACTAAGTCAGAGTTAGAATATATCTTATATCCCATGAAAACTTCTGGAGCATATTGGTATCCGACATAGAAAATTCCATTGCAACCTTTCTTGTCAGACAACTTGGCAGAAGGTTTTATTTCAATGTCTTGTTCCACGTATAAGAAAGAGTTGTCAATAGAAATTATATGAAACCTGTCGCAAGCAATATCTACTGTTGTTGAAGAACCTTCTCCAAACTCACCTACGTTTCCATAAGAAACAGCAGTTGTATATTCGTAAGTTCCAGGAACTATTTCTGACCTTCTAATGGCATTGTCGCATTCGTTATACCATTCGGAAACATTTCCATTCATAGCATCCAAAACTGTTGGCGTTATATTCGAGCGGCGTACATTTCATATGAGTAAAAATATAGAATAGTTGGATTTATATGTCATAATAGAACCCACGTGGACCAAGCTTTACTTTCTTCCTGACTGAGTTTTTAACTCTTCTTTTTCCTTCATTGCCCTCTGCTTGAAGTTGTTGCATCTTTGCATTATGTTCATCTAGTATGTTGCAAATTTCCCATGTCCTTTTTGCCTTTTGGCTCTGGTCGCCCATCTCAGGTAACCTATATCCTAGAAAGAGTTTGTCATAGTCTGTATTTGAGTCTTTGCGTATTGTTTGCATGACTCTTTCCTGAGTTTCTGTTCAAGCTCTTCAAACAGAGCTTGTCCATATGGAATAAGCTCGTTTCCAAATATATGTTTTTTGTAGCCATTCTGGTTTTCTTTCCATGTTACCAATAATATCTTTTGTGAATGGAAAGCTTTTACCCAATCTTTCAGTCTTGCGTCGTTTATTTCTGTAGTTGGTTTATTTTGTCAAGGAACATGTTTTTCAATACTAACATTTCATTTGTACTGTCCATTTGAGTTTTCTTAAATATTCATCCCTTCTCGGTTCATTGTCTGCAAAGTAAGTTTTTATGACATTTTGTAAACTTTCGTTTGCAAGGTCATGTACAATAGGTTCTCTTCCTTCGCTCTCCCTAACTTTCTTTCTAAACTCTTCACCAAATATACCATCTCTATGGTTCTGTGTAGTTCTTTGAGATAAATGTTCTAGAACGTCAGGTGTTATATTTCCATCAGCCATGTTCATTTCATACTGGTCCAAAATATCTGCATGTTTCATATCTTTCAATGGCTTTAAAGCCGCGCTGAAAATACCAGCTATATCTGGTTCACCATTGACTTCCATTGCGTCTACAACTTCTTGGAATTGTGGTTGTAAGTTTATGAACCACCTATCTGGATTAGCTTATGACCCATCTCATTGTAGTTCCATCGTCTGCAGAAACAAAAGTAGGTTTGTTTCCATCTTGGTTAGGTTCTGAATGAACTTTAAACAATGTTTCATTTCTATATGTTTTCTTGAAATTTAACCTTTTATTTTCACCGAGTTCATCGAAGATTGAACGTTAAATGCTCGTAAGTAAAAGGGTTGTTGTATTTGTGTACATTTTCTTTCAGTACTTCCATTCTATGCTGAATATTTTCATCTGGTGTTGGAGTCTTTTGTATGTCGGCAAACATTTTTCGATATTCTTCTACTATGTCAGCCGAATTTTTTTTAGACTCTTGGAAATATTCCATATTCTCCGCATACTCTTGTTGAGGGTCAAGATTTTTCGGCTGTTCCAAATCTTCATCTAGTTCTGTGAAGTTAGTTTCCAAAGGAGTGACTTGTTCGTTTCCTTCAGGCTCTTCTAGCTGTTGTTGCTGAACTATTTCTTCCATGTCTGGTTGTATCTGAACTATTTCTTCCTGTGGAGTTTCTTGTACCTCATCTGCTGGCATTTCATATATTCCGAGACCGTTTTTAACAATTTCCCTATCTACGTCATCCGCATTCATAAGCTTTTGTTCTTTCGTTCCGTCTCTATTTTTTACGCGTTTCATGACGAAAGTTGAATTGTCATTTAGCTCTGACATCAAATATCTCGGAGTAAATTCATCCATGTCATTTGGATGATATGCTATTAAATCATATCCCTTAGCGAGCTTGTATTTTCCAGGTTTGAGATTATATCCGTTTTGGTGCTGAGCCATAAAGCTAAATAGGTTCGGGTCAGTATTTCCATCCTTGAACTTTCCAATAGCTTCTTTATATCTGTCACTAAAGTCAACAGTATCTGGGAAACCACACTCTTCTTTAAGCATTTTTAAGAATTCTTGGTTTCCTTGTTCTCTACTTCTTTTATGTCCTTGCTCTGTTTGTGGTTGTTGTTGTGCAGGGTTTTGAACTGTTGGTTGTTGTGCTGGTTGTTGTTGCTGTGCAGGGTTTTGAACTGTTGGTTGTTGTGCAGGGTTTTGAACTGTTGGTTTTGGTTGTTGTTGTGGTGCTGGATTTTGAACTGTTGGTTGTTGTGTTGGTTTTGGTGCATGCCTGTGTCTGTGTCCATGTGACGATGTAAATGTTTTAGGTAGTCCTGGTGCAGGTGCTTCTCTTGGAGGGTTTGGTGGTATATAAGTTCCACTAGCTAGTATATAAGTTCCACCAGCTGGTATATAAGTTCCACCAGCTGGCACATATGTTCCATCTGCAGCGTAATGTCCTACCTGACTTTTCGTTCTTAAGAAAGCATTTACTAGGTCTGTTTTGGTCTGTTGTAACTCTTTTTCTTGACTTTCCACAACAGTTGCTCTAACGGCGTCATAGGCACTTTGAACTGCCTGTCTCGTTGCTGCATCTGTTATTTTCGTCATATTTTGTGCTACTTCTTTTAACTCTTTGTCGAAACCTTCAGACTTCAGTTTCTTTCCAGATGAGAAGTCGTTCACTTGTTTCACCTTACTATGAAGAGCTTCGAAGGCGTTCTTAAAGTCAGCATTCGTTAAAGCTTCATTTGAACTGTCTTCATCCGCTTGTATTTTTGTCCTTATTGACCCTATGAGTTGGGCTGCTTTAGCGTTGGCTTGGGCATCTAACCAGTCATTGTTAGCTTTTATATATTCTGCGCTTTTCATTGCCTTTTGCATGGCTGCGTCGTTATTTTTACTTTCTTGTGCTAAGTTTTCATACTGTACGGTTTGGTTTTGCAACTGTAAAAGTTTTTCTGCCTTTACATTTGCTTCAACTTCCTTTTTATACTCATCGCTATCCATATATGTCTTCAGGGCTTTTTGTTTTATCTCTTCATCTTTCAGTACTTTATATCGAGTAGTATGGTTTTTCAAATTTATGACATCTTGTTCCATTTTTGCTACTTCTGCTGCTTTTTCTGACACTTTTTTCGCATATTCCTCTGTACTTAGTTCTTTCAGTTGTTCTTCTTTCTTCTTTTTCTCTACGTTTAACTCATTTAGTTTCTTTGTGTGTCTGTCATATTCTAGTTTCTTTTTCGTTTTCACTTATTTGCTTCTGTATGTCTATGTTTGACTTTTTGACATCTGTTATTTGATTTTTGAGTGAACTCAAATTCATTTGACTTTGAGGGTTATATGCTGTTCCGTCTGCAGCTCCACCATAGCCTGCCATTTTCGCTAAAAGTGCCGCTCTTAAACCTCCACTCTGTGCACCAACAACTCGGTTTAAAAGCATAGGATTGCTTGACATTTGTTGCAACATAGTGGGTCATTCAGCATTTGTTGTTGCAACTGTTGTTGTGGTGTCAGTCTTACTATTGGATGTTTCAATGCTCTCTTCCTCTTACGTATATTCTTACGTAGCTTACGTGGCATTTTAAGTGAAGTTAAAAACATTTACGATGAAGAAGTTTCGACAAAGCATTTACGATGAAATCATGAGTTTTCTACCCTCTTGAATTTTCATGAAATTTACACCAAAAATATATTTTATGTTAGAATGTTAGATCTAACATGTTTTCTAACATGTTTTCTAACATCGTAGAAAACTCTTGAAAATCATGAAATTTACACCAAAAAATAATGTTTATGTTAGAATGTTAGATCTAACCTTCTACCCTAAATTATATTTTTGGGTCCTTTACGCTCATTACGAAGAAGTCTTGACAAAACATATACGATGAAGAAGTTTCGACAAAACATTTACGAAGAAATCATGAGTTTTCTACGATGTTAGAAAACATGTTAGAAAACGTGTTAGATCTAACATTCTAACATAAACATTATTTTTGGGTCATTTACGCTCATTACGAAGAAGTCTTGACAAAACATTTACGAAGAAGTCTTGACAAAACATTTACGAAGAAGAAGTCTTGACAAAACATTTACGAAGAAGTCTTGACAAAACATTTACGATGAAATTCATGACAAAACATTTACGATGAAATTCATGACAAAACATTTACGAAGAAATCTTGACAAAACATTTACGATGAAATTCATGACAAAACATTTACGATGAAATTCATGACAAAACATTTACGAAGAAATCATGAGTTTTCTACGATGTTAGAAAACATGTTAGAAAACGTGTTAGATCTAACATTCTAACATAAACATTATTTTTGGGTCATTTACGCTCATTACGAAGAAGTCTTGACAAAACATTTACGAAGAAGTCTTGACAAAACATTTACGAAGAAGTCTTGACAAAACATTTACGATGAAATCATGACAAAACATTTACGATGAAATCATGACAAAACATTTACGATGAAATCATGACAAAAAAGTCAACGGCTGGTCGGCTGGGGTTCGGTCCTCCTCTTGGGTCTTGGGAAAAATTCTTAGGGCTGGAAGCCCTCCGAATAAAAACTTCATTTATACTAAACATCTTCAGGGCTAGAAGGCACGAAGTGCCTGGAAGCCCCACTACCTTTTTTTTTTTTTTTTTTTTTTTTTTTTTTAAACCTGATTTGGTATCACAGTGATATTCAAAATCTCTTATTCTTTGCCTGAAATTCTGTTTTGTTTTTAGTACTGGAAATCGGCACTTTTAGTTTACAAAAATTAACGTGCAAAAAATTCTATAATGTCCTTTGATAATCAGTATTTACGCGATAAACTCGGCGATGTTCTTGTTCAGGGCCTTAAGGAAACAGCTCTTGAAGATCCAGCAGATCCAATCGATTTCTTAGCTCATTGGCTTCTTCATCATCGTGATGTTGAAGATCAATGGAAAGAATTCCGTGAAGAACAGAAGAAACTTTCTCAAGAAAAGGCAGATTTCATGGCTCAACGTGAAGCTGAAATGAAACGCCTTGAAGAGGAAAGAAAGGCTCGCGAAGCTGAAGAAGCTCGCCTCGCTGAAGAAAAGAAGAGATTAGCAGAAGAGGAAGCCGCTAGAAAGAAATCTGGTGAAGAAGAAGAGGAAGGTACAGAATCTAAAGATGATACAACTACTACAGAAACTACTGGTGAAACAGAGACAGGATACTCTGAATCACTTGGCGATACTTATTAAATATTTTTTGCTTATTATTTCTCACATAAAATTAGTCTTTAGATTTAAATATGAATATAACGTTCATATTAATATAGCCTTGGTAATAACAAAACTAAATTTTTATATTTCTTGTCCTTCATAATTGTTAATTACTGGATGGCTTTTTTTCATTTTTATTTGGCGACAGATTTTAATTTTGTCACAATGGGAGGAACTCAAAGTACAGTAAAATCTAGCCAAGAAGAACCTAGCAGTTCACAATCTTCTGTTTCGGAAGACCAAAGCACTGAAGAAATAGCAGCTCTTGAAGAATTAGATTCAATTTGGAATGATGATTCTCTGACTGATGCAAGCAGAAAATCTATTTGTGAGCTTCTAATATCAAATATTAAACAAGAACCAGATAAATCTTTAAGGAATTTTGATTTAATAACAAAAAAGCACAAATTAATCAACCTTTTTAAAACAGACGATCCAAGAACCTTAGGGTCTATTTACAATTTATTCATTTCGATCCTAAAATTAGCAACAAAAGAAAAAGATTCAAAAAATGCTATAATTTGTGGAAATATTTTATGTGAAACAATACCAGATTTCTTTAGTAAATTAGAACTAACAGATTTTATTACTCAAAAGGAGATTCTTTCTCAACTTTGTACAATTACAAAAAATTTTCCTCACTCCATATTTGTTTCCATCTCTCATTCAATTATAAGTTTATTTAATAGCCAGGATGAGTGCGTTTCCAGGATGTCAACTGTGATTTTTCAAAACATTTCAAGCAGAAATGATCAGAATGCATACATAAAAGATTTTCAAGATCTTTTTAAGGTAATAAACAACTCTACAAGTTACAGCATCATAAATTTCGTTTTCGAACAACTCAATAATATTTTAACATTTTCATCTTCAAAACATTCGAATATTTCGCTCAAGAGCCTCAATATTATCGGTCTGTTGCAACGATACAAGTATAGTTCTTTATTTGCTGAAAATATAATCCAATTTTCTTCACATTTTTTCTCTCTTTGTGCCTCTAAGGTAGACAATGACTCACAGAGTATTATTAAGGAATATATTCAATATGTTGTCGATAATTTTTATAATATTACACCTGAAATTCTTGATCTTTACACCAAATACGAAATGAACATCCCTATCATGGAAAACAGACTTATATCAGAGCTGTTATCAGGAAAACTTATTGATAAACTCACTCTGAAAAATTCAAATGCAATTTTTTCGGATTTTTCAATATTAAATCATATTCTAGCAGTTGATTATGCAACTGATCTTCCCAAAGAATTCTTTGCAAAGTTTCCTTCTTTAGAAAAATATACAAAAGAAATTGAATTCAAATTTGATCCGAAATCAATATTAAGCTTCAAGAAATTGATGAACATCAAAGATATATCACCATATTTGATGTATAAATCCGGTGTTTTCGAAGAGATTCTTGAATTTTTGAGTCATCAAAATGATAATCATATTCATTTCAATGATGAAGCCGAACTTTTAAGGAAATATTGTATTGAACTTCTCAGAATACTTCCATTTCCGGAGCCAAATGATCCATTTCCTTCAGACAATTTAGATCAATTTCTAAATAAGGAATTAACTATACGTGTGAAGCATGAAAACCAGATTAAACAGTTCATTGTTCCAATTTATTCAACATTATATGAAATAGAGGCAGAAGTTAACAACACTTTCAATGGAATTTCAGAAGATCCAATTGATTTAAAGAAAAGCCCATATACAGAGCATTTTGAATTCCCTACATATAAAAATAACCTTCTGTATATATCAACAGTCCATATGTTGGCCAAAAATCCTCTTTACAAACTGTATTGTTTTACAATTGGTCGAAACTTTTATATTACAAAGCAAAGTTTAGTGCATGCTTTAGTAGATAGTGCTGAAGACTACCACGATATCGAAAAAGATCTAATTCTTGAAACGCAAACGATAAAAGGAAAAATTTCCGATCAATCTCTTTCAAAACAGTTTATTTGTGATAAATTAGAAATTATATTCGCCATTTTGAAAGAGCTTTATCGTTTACATCCTTCACAAGAATTCCAAGATGAATTTATCATAAAAAGAGTTGATTTCTTGCTTAAGAAGTACTTGTCTGGTACACTTACACGTTGTTCATATGTTCCTTGGATAGTTTATCGATATCCGTTTATGTTTCCTTTCGAATTGAAATATATCTCATCTGTAATCTTGAATAACTCACTCCATTATGGTGCAGATGTCTTTTCCTTATATATGTATGGTAAACACTGCAGAGATATTGGATTGAAACTCAAAATTGACCAAAGATCAAATTCTCTTGAAGGAATTGGCAATATTTTGGTCTCAATCTATTCACTTCCTCACTTCAGTTTCGACATATATTTCGATAAATGTCATATGAGTTACCAAAGATTCATGTACAATTATGGAAAATTATATTTCGAAAATAAAATCAAGAACTCGGTATTGAATCTTAAAGTATATAGGGACACAAGCATGGTGCACTTATATCCACCAGAAGAAGAAAATGAGAAAAAGTCAATAATAGGATTAGGCGTAATTGTTGGAAAATCACTCATTTTCGGAACAACATTACCATTTAAATTACACTCAGCGTTGTTTGATGCTATTAATGGCCATACATTACTATTTTCAGACGTAGATGAATTATTTGCAAATAAAATGATAGAAGATGAGTTTTTCAACAAGTCATTTACTTACCCTGATGATTCTGCAAGAACCCTTGCTGATGATTTATATATTTCTGATTCAAATATGGAAATGTACCGAGAAAAAGTCAAATCTTATACTTGTGGCGAGCTTTACATGACAGCTGTTGAAGAATTTAAGACTGGACTCAAGAAAGCAATAGATATTTCAACTTTATCTCCTTTCTCTGGAAAAGAGTTATCAGATTTGTTGTTCGGAGGAACAGGACCATTCGAAAAATCTGATTTGGAAAATTTGAATAGAGAAATGATCGACGACCAACAATTCCAAGCTTTTTCTAATTTTATGATGAACGCGAATGCAGAGCGCATTTCCCAGTTCTTGAAGGATTTGGTTGGAGCTCCGAACGTTCCTTTCAACAAGTTATCGATGGTAAGACCAAAGATTCAGTTGTGCACTGGAGATGAGTTGTTTTCAGATGATTTCAATAATAAATTAACACTTCCAAAGAATGTAACTCCTGACATGTTTTGATTATATAAAATTTATTGTTTTGTTTGTTTTAATTTTATTGAATCTTTTTTTTCTGGAATAATTTGTTTAATTTGTTCCATAAATCATTGCATTCAGAATTGCTTTAGTCTATAATAACAGGTAAATGCATTTTGTATATTAGTCTATAGATATTGATCGTTTTTCTTGAAATTTGAATTCGATATTTTTCAATTTTTCAATTTTGTTGAATGGCAAGAGTTGCTTTTTGACTATTAATGATTACTCATCTTTTTCATAATTCCAAAAATAATTAAAAATCGATAATTCAACAGAGAATTTCTATGATTTTGAAATCAAAATATCAAAACTGAAAAAATTTTGGAAAAAATAGAACTTAAATTTAGTTTTTACACATATCAACTTGAAAAAGTTCAATTTAATATCAGAGATTCTGTATTATTTTATAGGATTTTTGTTGATATTATAGTAAAAAAGCAATAATCCATTAAATTAAATCTATCAATTATTCAAATTAGTCATTAAAAATATTTTATCATTCATTTTTGTCTTTTATGCATAGTTTAATTCAAATTACTCCTTAAACATGTGGTCGTCAATGATATAAATAATCAAATATTTGAAGGTTAAAGAGATATCAATCAATTGATGTCAAATCATTATATGAGCATAAACTCAATAATATTTTGTCATGTTGGCTGAAGATGAGGAAAAAAATAATTATCCCAGAGTTGTTTGTCCATTAATATATGTTTAAACAATTCTATAAGGATAAGAGTCAATTATCTTTCTATAAACATAAATAATTTTATAAAAACAAAAAAATATAAATACAAAATAAGCTAAAAGTTAAACATTCCGGTGCCACTATCCGAATCTGATGATTCACCATCTCCACCTATCAGATTGTTTAGTTTAATAAGCATTTCAACATAATCATCTGATAATTCGTCGTCATTAATCAAATCAATGATAATTGTACGATCTTCATCAGTAAAACTCTTAGTAACAACATTTTCAGCATAAGTGTTGTATGCATATATCATTCTCATGAGTAATTCTGCTGAAAGAGCCGCATATCGCTGTTCTGGCAATTGGAGTGCTTCAATAAAGTAAGGCTTCATTCCACTTTCAAAAGCTTTTCGAATAATATATGTTTTATCATCTCTGTATGAATTTGTAACATCAACTAAAGAAATTAGCAACAATTTCTTAAGTGCGAATGAGGATTTACCTAATACTTCATTCAGGATATCATAATATCCATCGTTGATGAAATTCTTCCTCTTTTTTGGATCATTTTCAATCATTGTTTTAATTAATTTCGTTGTATCGCTTGCAATCGAGTTCTTTGGCCAGTTTTCACTTTGGTCTTCAGGATTATCCTCAGGAACAAGTAGGTTATCGACCACAATTTTGGTAGATAAAGGTCCATTTGTTTTTCTACGTTTAAATATAGTTATTAAGAGCTTAATGGATGCGTTACGAACTCTATAGCTTGGGGAAGAAAGTTCGTTGTAGAATTTCCCTTCCAACATCACATCAAAAATTTTATCTGACCAAAACCTTGGATCTCTGTGGAAAAGACTCTTGAATCCTTGAAGAGCAATTAATTTGTAGTTATCCTCTTTAAGAGAGAATATTTCTTCGAATAATTCAAAGAAAGATTTAATTATATCTTCATTTTCAGCAGGTTTTGGAGGTAATTGAATAGGTTGAATGGATATATCAACAGGTTCATCTATTTCTCCATCTCCTGATGCACTAGAATCATCTTTAACTTCATCATCTGATGAACTAAATTTTTCTTTAATTCTTTTCTCTTCTTCCATAACATCTAGCTTGTGCACTGACTTAGGAACAAATTGCGGCTTAGGAGGAAGTTGTTCTAACACTTCAACAGGTAAATCTTCTTCTTGAATTTCTTGATTTTCTTCTTGTTGTACGTTTTCTTGAGGATTTGGTTGTGGAGGTTGTTCTTCATTATTTTCTTGTTCTTCGTTTGTATAAATATCATGAAATTGAGGCACATCAACTGTTAAAAATCCAGAATTTAACATATCATATAAAAGATTAATTATTTCTTGTACAGATTGTTCAGGTATCGTATCAGCATCGCTTTGTAGTATTTCACTGTAAAATTCTATTGGAGCAACGTTTAATAAGACAGGAACTGCATGAGAACAGTCTGCTTGAATGAGAGAACGTAAGCATTTGAGACACGGAACGATTGTCTTGTAATCATGCTTTGCAATTATTGAAACAAGATGTGTTATTATATCATGATAAATTAATGAATGGGCAAACTGAAAATTAGTAAAAGAAATGAGCTTTTCTATAACTTGTATAACACATAGTATAAGTTCATATGTTTGATTATGAACATCTATATCCCATTCGAGGACATCAAAAAATTGTACCATAACTCCTGAAGTTATAAAGCAACTTATATCATTTTCATGAATATTAGCCATAGCTTGAAGAATTATATGTATTATTTCTAAACATTCTTGTAGATTTTGTTGATTAAATGATTCCATAAAATGAAATATTGCAGTATCATACGATATATCGATATTTTGATCACCGCTCTTACTACTACTAACTTCATTTTTTGATAAAAAATCAATTTCAGCTTCTTTATATTCATCCATTTTTTTTTGAAGATTTTAGCAAAAAAGTGACAAAAATTTGTTTTTTTTTTAAATGAATACTCAATCAAAACCATTACTTGGTGGAAATAAATTAGGAGGTGGTCTTTTAGGTAAACAAGCAGATACAGCAGTTCAAGTCGTTAAATTATCGGAAAATCAACGAATTGAAGATATATCAGATAGAGAGACATTAATGAAGTTTATCGACGCATTAAATAAGATTAACGGAGTAAGTACAAAGAAAGTAGGTGTTGCGGCTGCAAAACAAGAGAATATTGACCTTGAAAATAATAATATCGAAGATACAATTAAAGAAATAAGGAAAGAGACAGAAGATATACTCCTTGGCGATTTGATGGGATTAGCACATCAGGCTGATGATTGCAAAGCAATTGTTGAAGAAATTAGAGAAGATTTTGACACAAATAGAAATGATGTTTCTGTGTCTTCTCATGCAAGACAAATTCCTACACCTTTTATTGTTAGATATGTTGGTAGAATAGAAAGAAAAGCAATAGAACTCTCAGAATCACTTGCTTCTTATGAAAGTCGTTTCCAAACTTCTCAGAACGCAACAGATGAGAACGAATACATCGAATTTCTTACTCAGCAAACGGAAGCCATTAAGAGATTAAGCACATCCGTTGCAGAATTGTCAGATAAAGTTGATAATGTTAGAACTCAGTCAATGAATAAGCTAAAGATTAGCGCTAACACAATTAAAGAACGAGAAGAAGCAGAGGATGAAGATAATTCATCAGCAACTGCAACACAAATCAAAAGAAAATACGAATTATTCCTTCAAGAAGAAAAGAAGCAAAATGAGAAGATATCAGAAAAGACAGATTTGTTTGGTGTCTCCTTAACAGCAGCTTCGGCTCCTCAAAAGACAGGTTTTGGTTTAGGAGGTGGATTAGGTGGCGGAGGATTAAAATCCACAAGCACCGCTACTTCTACAGCTTCTGCTATCAAAAAGTAACGTATTTACTATCTATTTTTATAAAGCTTATAGAATTATTTCAAATTATTATTTTTTTTAATTTCGTATACCTTTAAAAATGTCAACATTACGTTTTTATGATGATTCTGATGTAGTAGATTCGATTATATTCATATGTCATTTGGAGTTGTTTTATATTAATCACCGAATTGAATGGCAACTCTAAAATCATAGACTAAAGATCATTGGTAATTAGATGAAAAACTTGATTTTATTCATTTAACTGGATCTCCAAAATGAATTTTTATATTTTCTGAAAACTAAATGATTATAAAGAAAAAGACTTGTAAAAATGGAGGAAATTAATAAAAATAATTTAATTTAATTCAAATAAAAGCAGGAATTAATAGGGATTCTAAAGGGCTTACTCACTCAGCCTTAGCCTTGCATGGGCAGATAGCATCCTTAGCCTTGAGGACGTATGGGTTGACCTGTGGGAGAAGGAGAACACCTGGGAGAATGAGAGCAAGGTTGACAATAACGAAGTTGAGCCAGAATGTGCCTGCTAAGAGGAATAAAACAAAGAGGCCGGCCATGATAGCAATCTTCTTGATTGGGATGCCGCCATTGCAGTGGCATGGGCAGCCATCGCACTTTCGAACGCAGCAGGAGATGCAAGCAGCAACTTCATCAGCAGAACGGATGTGGTTTGATTCTGTAGCCTCGCCCATTGGAACTTCAGCTGGGAAGAGGAAGTCAACAATCTTATCACCAATGAAAGAGAAGAGAAGCTTTCCTAAGTTGTAAAGTAAGGCTAATAAAGCAACTGTTGGGAAGAAGCTAAGGTGGAAGTAGCCAATGAAGAAGAAGAGTAAGTTAACAAGAACAAAGATAACTCCGAATTGGATTGGCTTCTTGAAGTAGAGGATAGCCTGGATGGCGTTGACATAACGAACGTGCTCGTTAAGCTTAGCCTTGAGAAGTTCTGGATCCTTGCAGATCTTGTATGGGCAGCAAGTCTCACACATTGTGGAATAAAATGAGATCACAAACCGTCCTATAAAATATTCAAAATTTTAATCAGCCAAAATTGTCTTTTCTTAAATGTCTCTTTTGTCATTATCTATTTTGGATATTACATGAATTAAATGGTTTTTTAAAAGCAGTATTGAAAATTTGTTTAGTGCGGCAATTTTATTTTGTTCATTAAATTTATTATTAAATCATGTTTTGGAATATTTGGTCAGGGCATAATTTTATTTGTGTATCGTTTTTTTCAATTGTAGGAATGTCCTTCTATTTGAGAATTTTAGTTTAATTTATCAATCAAATACATTAAGAAATATAATAATTGGCTCGAGGAAAAATTTTATTGCTTTTTACATCAAGATAAAATCTTTTATCGTTGCCAGATTAATTTTACAAAAATATTAATTATGATATCATATATGTTAATATTACGATCAATGAATAAAGTTAAGAAAAGATACTTAACCGCCTTAACACTTCTCAATTTTATGTAAAACGTGAATAAAAGATAAAAAATACAAGCAGTTTTTGTCTATGTGATGTCTCATTAGAGATATATGATATTTATGTCGAATAAATTAGATTATATTCATAAAATCGATTGATTCCAGTTTGAATATTCTCCAGAATACCAAAATATCGATATTCAATCAGTTGATTGGGCTTACAAGCTTGTTTATAGGCATAGTAGATATTCACTCACATTAAATTCCTTTAATTCATTATTTTTTAGAAACGTCAGTTGCAAATCACGTTGGAAATCATCTAGTCTATTATTATCACAAATACCAAAATCAAAAATTTCCATTTAACATGAAATTAACCAATGTTGACCAACAAAAATTTATTAATTTTTTTCCTACCTGCCATATCTTTGTTTTCATTTTTCCTTTGTATTCCCACGCAAGTTTTGCTATAATTATATATTATAAATCGGTCCAACGTACGATCATTTCTTAATTTTTATATTTCTTTTCTTATTTTCCAATTTCATTTCAATTTTCCTAATTCATATCTTTTGCAAATCATGATCAATATACAATTTCTAAAAGATTCCCTCAATACTTTTCATTTATATTTTTATAAAGCCTAAATGCTACTCTTAATTATATAAGAGTAACTACTTACAGCTATCTAATAAGTGGAGACAAATTACAGACATCTACTCACATTTTCATCTGAAGAAATTATATATTATTCTTTGTTTGAGGTATATAATAGCATTATCCTTAAGTATTTGAAGAATTAAATTTTTACCCCAGATATAATAAGAAATTTCGTTATCAATATCATCAATTTAACCTAAACATTAACGTTTCCAAATTTTTCGGGTTCAAAAATTGTTGCCGGGTTCAGATACCGATCTTATGATAAATTTTCAAATGCACACGAAAACAATCAAATCCCTTTATGTCATTTTTATTATCGGCTACTTTATTTTTGACACATTGGCAAAAATATTTTAATGTAAAAAACCTCCAATTCTCACTCAAAACCCAATTTGAACCCTCCCAATTTGGAAACGTTACATTGAAAACGACGCAACTTTGATTTTCTGTAGAGTGCTTTTAAATCAAATGTTATTTTCGAAGATTTATAAAGCCATTTTTTTTGACATGTCAAAAATAAACTCCAATTTTTCCCAAAAATGAATTCGTCATAGAAAGTTCGAACTTGTCAGATAATTTGAACATCTCCCAATTTGGAAACGTTAATTGTCTTAATAAAAATTGATGGAAATTAGGATAAACAGGCTTTATAATATAGATAAAACATATACAATTTATTATACAACTTCATTACAAATATAGAAAGTTACTGTTCAAATATGTAAAGTTCAATATCAAGGATTTTTTCTGATGCATCGATCGTGAGTTGTGGCGATCCAAACGTATCACACTCACAAGATCGAACATTCTCGAAACCATCGCTTACAATGATTGCTGGATTTGGTCCACCCAAAATCATTGTGTCGTCATCAACAGAAATGTAGTTTTTGTTTGGCGGATGTGAGTGTTTGTAGCAATTCATTGTGTCGCCAATATGGAAGACGAATGTCGAAGCATTTCCATAGAATCTTCCTGAAGTATTCTCGATCTGGTCAGAAAGGAAAGCTCCAATGATTGATTTCTCTGTTTTTATCATCAAAATGTGAGCTCCTTTTCTTCTTGTTTTTTCAATGAGTGTGGAAAGCATTGTTCCATCTTTAGACAAGGAATAAATCAAGGCGGGACTCTTCCTCAAGTAAATCAATGGAATAAACTCTTTAAGCTTGTAATAATTATTATTATCTAATAATTTGCCGCCATGAACTTCTTGTATGTCGACCAACTTCTTCTGAACATCAGTTTGGTATTTTCTGATCTCTTCAGGAGTAATTGTGCTTGTTAATTCGGTAATAACTGTTAAATTGTCTTTTCTTGGAAAATCAAGCGGATTGTAGTCTTCTGGCATATGATCTCTGAGAACATGTGCCATCATCATTGCGTTCGAGTTCATTTCGGCAATCTTCTTCACATCAGATGAAGGAATTTTGTGAAGATCGAATGGATGCTTTCTACGTGACATGTAGATCTTGAAACATTCTCCAAGGAAGTTACGGAGATGGTTTGGATTCGTAAAACCATCCATATCTGTCAATAAAATTGTTGCAAATTCTTTTGAAGTTTTACACTTAAGAAGCGCAACAGAATTATGCTTGAAGATTGTAGTAATGAATCTGATGAGGACTTTCCTGCCTTCGACAATGAAACTATCGAAAAATGTTAAAGCAACTGGAAGAGGGCTGAATGGCAAAAAGAAGGCTGGAATTAAACCTAATGTAAGGAATGCGATATTAACTCCGAGTTCATTTGCCTTTTTTGCGACGTCAGGAGCTTTTTTGATGATTGATTTTTCAATTGCAATGACATTCTTATGGTAATTCTTTCTGTCCATTGTGAAATACCAACAGTCTTCTTGCGATCGGTTTATCATTGCCTGCAAAGAAGCATAAGCAGCTGGAGGCTCCATAAATAAAAGTAAAATTACGGCTGTTGCAGGCAGTAATGGTGAGTACTCGATACCTTTGTTGGTTGCCCAAAGAGCAGTAAGAAAATCTTTAACCAATGGCTTCATTTTTTCTGGTAAAAACTTAATGATATAAGGAGAAACACCGAAAAGCTCTTCGAGCGAATGCTCGCATGTGATATGATCTTTTAGTTGGCGTTTAGCGAAAGCTAATGAGTTACCATAAACATCTCCAGCTTCTTCAATTAATTGCTTACCATTTGAGGCCATTAACCATGCATCTCTCCTTAATGCACATGGTATGCCCATTCTAGCATTTTGCTTAAATTTATCTGCACTTTTAAAAATATTATCTCCTAAATTTGAAAAAGCAGTTTTTCTTTTTTTCTCTTCTTCGATCCATTCCTCCGTCATTGAAAAGTTAAATTCTGGAAGAATGCCGTGCATTCCGCACTCACAATCTAGACAACAAACTGACATATTAAATGAGAAAAATTTTTGGGAGAATTTTTTTATAATCGCAAAAATTATCAACGTAAAGTATTGAATACCCGATCGGAAAAAACAGCCATATTACCGAAATGAATATATCAATCTGTAAATAAGCCAAATCTATAAAATATAATTTGGTCGGCTGGTTTCTTTCAAAATTGATAGGGCTAAAAAGTTCTCTGATTTTGAAAAAATCAATAACAATTAGAAAAATCGTATTTTATAGTGCTTAGATAATGAACCTTATCACATCTATGACTGAATTAAATATATTTTCCTGTTTATTTGCGGAAATAATTTTCATTGATTTTCAATTTTCGAGAATTGAATAGCATATTTGCGTAAAGACAAAATAACAACTTTTCAAGTGCTCCATGGTGTACAAAACAGGCTTCAAAACAAATATTTAATAATTAATTCCTGCATCAAATTCCAACAAACAATATGAGAATCAATTTTCAGGATTTGTGCAGATTTTTTCATATATGAACAAATCATGCCAAGTTTCATTTTTTGTTTGCTCTGAACTTGATATGATTTGTAAAAAATTGTTGCTGCGGCACTTTTGAGGATAAAAAATAATTCTTTTTCACTTCAAAATTATTTCCATCGAGTTTTAGAAAATTCATATTTCAATAATTTCGAAGATCAAAAGAATCAAAGTTTTCGAGCTGTTATCTCATTTAAGTTTTATGTATTTAGGGGTTAAATAAATTGATGTAATTCAACAGCATGTAATAGCTATTAGATTTTTAATGAAATTTAATAAAATAATTATAATAATAAATTTGATATTCGGCAACGGCGCTACGTACCTTTTAGCATTCTAAATTTGATCACACAATCTTATTAGATATTTCTATTTCAGAATGAAATACGATAGGTTGTTTAGAGCATAGTAAAGTGAATTTATCATCAACATTACTAATCACAAATAAATTACATTATCTTGAGTCGACGATTGCCAGATTAGAAATTGGAGAAATCAATTGAAGTCTCAAGTACCAGATAGATTCAGGTATGGATACATTGAACTGGCAATTGTAAAGATCAAGCTTTCATGCAAATAAACCTTACTTTCAGACTGTCATATTTAATTGTATCTTGAATTATCAGGTGAAAATTTGGCTATAGTGCATCATTTGTTCAAGCATTAATTTACATCAGTTTTATCCTCTATCAAAAAATTATTGCAGGAAAACAAATTGCTTTTATGATCATAATAAGGGTTTCGTTTTGCGAAAAAACGTACAATACGCAATTTCGCTAAAAAACATTTAGCTAGCAATTTCGACCTTTGACTCCACTCAAGACGTCACTTTTTTAATTTTGCGGTATCATATTTTTGGAAAATCTTTATGAATATTATATAAAAAGTCTCTTTAATATCTACATTTCATATTTTTATCGATTTTTAAAGTTTTTGCGAAAAGTATTCAATTATTTTTGCTATTTGGTCAGGTAAATGTCAGATTTGCGACATTTTCTGATATGATATTCAGATTCTACGTTGATAATAATGCTTATAGAACCCTCTTGCTATTGTGTCAAAATTGCGAAACCGATAGCAAAAATATCTCGCAATATCAAAATTGAGATATTGAGTGAATTATGCATTATAGAGATTAAAAATCTGATTTGTGAAAACATCTCATCAGTTTCTAGCTAATTCAAAAATCTTTACTATCTTATTCGATTAAAATGAAAAGGGAATAGTTTCATTATGCTTTAAATGACAGCCTTATAATATAATCATAGTTTTCGCTCAATATGCAGCATTTTTTTTTCGAAATCTATGGTCAATATCCTAAATACTGATTGCTTTGCATTCATATCTCTTACATTTTCTATACCCACATCACTATTCATTGCTATTCCTATCTTTTTCATTTTTGTTTGTTTCTCATAATTTCTCAAAAAACATGATAACTTGATATTTGTAAATATCATACTTTATAACGTAAATAAGAACTTGACCTATTAAGAAAAGCAGTAATGAAAAGAAAATCTGAAATTCATAAAAATTACAAGTTTTTGATGACAATTAGCTTAATTAAACCAGGTACAAGATTATATAATTGTATTTTCTATCCAATTATCCATATAATATCTTATCCAGAAAAAATAACTTGATCAATACCAAATGATTTTTTAACTAGTAAATAAAGTATTTTCTTTACACACACATTGTATATCATAGTTTTTTTTTTTGGTTTCGCAAAACATCCAAAAACAAATATGCTATAAAAGTGACAATTTTAGCAAAACGAAACCCTTAATCATAATTATAAATCCCACTATATAAATATCAACGCGATAGCTTCGATAACCAAAATTTCTCTAACATCTTCTCAATAGTTGAACGCTTTTCAAAAAATGTCATAAATTATTAAAATTACATGCACATGCATATTAGATAATCCTATCGATGTTTGATTTGATGGGTATAGAAAATATTCAATGGGTATTCAGAAAAATACTCAAAGTAAACATAATTATTTTTGCCACTAATGTTCGTGTTCCTCGCGATTTCTATGGCGAAATCTGCAGCTGCAGAAGCCACTACCGGACCAAAGGGAAAGAGTGCTAAAAGTTTAAAGGGTCTTTTTAGTGCTTTGTTAGTGTCATTCAATGAAGATGGTACAATCAACGAGAAAGGCTTACGTGAAATCGTTCGCTACAACATAGACAAAATGAAAATTGATGGCTTATATGTTGGTGGCAGTACTGGTGAAAACTTCGAATTATCTACAGAAGAAAAGAAGCAAATCTTCCGCATTGCTAAGGATGAAGCCAAGGACCAGGTTGCATTAATTGCCCAAGTCGGTAGCATTAACATCCACGAATCCATCGAATTAGGTAAATATGCCACAGAATTAGGCTACAATTGCTTATCCGCTGTTACACCATTCTACTACAAGTTCACCTTCCCAGAAATCAAGAACTACTACAACACAATTGTCAATGCCACAGGCATGAATATGATTGTTTATTCAATCCCAGCTTTAACAGGCGTCAGTATGACAGCTGATCAGTTCGGTGAACTCTTCGAGAATCCAAAGATCATCGGTGTCAAGTTCACAGCTGGTGATTTCTACTTATTAGAGCGTGTCAAGAGAGCTTACCCAGATCACCTTATTTGGGCCGGATTCGATGAAATGATGCTTCCAGCTTGCTCATTAGGTATTGATGGTGCCATCGGCAGCACATTCAATGTCAACGCTAAGCGTGCTAGACAAATCTTTGAATTGTCTAAAGCTGGCAAGTACGACGAAGCTCTTGAGGTTCAGCACGTTACAAACGATTTAATCGCTGGCATCCTCTCCAATGGCTTATACCTCACAATTAAGGAATTAATGAGACTCGATGGTGTTGATGCAGGATATTGCCGTGAGCCAATGACAAAGGCTTTGACCCCAGCTCAGGTTGCTTTCGCCAAGCAATTAAAGGAGAAATATCTTTCATAAATTTATTAAATAAACTCTAATTTACGTTATCACTATAATATTTCAGTTTTTCAACGTTCTGAGCCTGAATAAGAAAAATAAATATATACAAATTCCATCATTTTAATTGATTTATTAATGATATTTGTTTTTTTTTTTGACAACATTTGTAGCAGAGTGCATATTGATAATAACATCGGCATTATTTTATCAATATGCCTAAAAAACCTGCTATGTTCAGATACATTAACAATTCGAAATTGACCAATGTTTCAGTTTTACTTGATATGGTGCAATTATTTTTCAATTATTTTTCGATACCTTTCTAGTCATTATTTTTCACATTCATAATAAAGTATTTGCCTTAAAAAGTTCTTTCAATGATAAAATGCAAAAAAAAACACTTTTAAATTTTTTGATGACTGAAGATATTGACAAAGATACATACAGTGAATTGAGAAGTACTTACCAAAACTATATAGATTCTTATACTGCATTGTATCAGTTAAAAACGGACAAAGAAGAAGAAGAATTAAACACGATTTACAAAATGATCAAAACAAACTTGATTGATTCAAAGATGTGTCTTCCTAAAAAAATGGTGAAAGAAATTTTAAATATCATTCCGTGTAATAACCGCTACACATACTCATACTTGAAACTTGTGAAATTCATTTTCGATGATTATCATGTTACAGGGGTAACAGGAATCAACCAGCTTTATAACTTCCTTTTTTATAAAGAATATGGAATAAATCTATGCAATACTGAAAAAAAATTCGAAATTTCGAAAAACAATGATATAGATATTCATTCAGAAAATACAATATACAGAGCAATCATGGATGACAACAAAGAAAAATTCATCATATTCACAGAAGCAGAAGGATTTGATAAAGATCAAAAAATTAATAGTTCCTTCTTTCCAATTTCTTTTATCCGAGTTTCATTACTTGATTTATGTTGTTACTACGGTGCAGTTGATTGTTTCAAGTTATTGAGAACGAAATTTAAATCAGAAATAACACAAACATGTCTAGATTTTTCATTTTTAGGAGGAAACAAAGAGATCATGAGTGAATGTTTGAAATATAGAAAACCAAACGAAAATTGCATGAGTTATGCAATTATTTCACACAACATTGATTTTGTTACATTCTTGATGAATGAATACAATTTAGAGATCGATTTACATCTTTGCGGATGCTATAATAATCTTGAATCATTTTTAGTTTATTTCGATCAATTTGCTAAAGTTGACGAATGCTTTATTTATTCAGGTATGTTTAATATTCCATCTCTTTGCGAATATTTCCTTTCAAATGGTGCAAATATCAATGCAAAAGATAGAGATGGAATAACAAATCTTCATTTTGCAGTAGAGCGTGAATGCATAGAAATAGTTGAGTTTCTAATTTCTCGTGGTGCAAATATAAATGAAAAAGATAATTTAGGAAAGTCCATTCTCCATTACACAGCGAATAATTTTAATAAGGAATTAGCTGAACTTCTCCTTTCACATGGTGCAAATGTCAATGAAAAAGATGATCATGGAAGAACATCACTATATTGGGCAGTATATTATAAAAATAAAGAAATAGTTGAACTCCTTCAGTCACATGGTGCTACCATCCCATAAAAAAGAGGCTTTAGTCTAACTAGAGAATAAATAATTAAAATATATATTTCCATGAGCAAACATCTTATTATAGATACAATCTGGCAAAAAATCTATTAAATTTGATGTTACAAACTATATTTGAGGCGCGCTTACCACATTCTGACATTATCTTATAATATCAATACATGTTTATTGTTATTGCAAAAAAGTATAACAGTAATATAAGGGATTATGTAGTGATTTAAAATAACCTTTTCCCGAACAAAATTATCAACTTTTCACCTTAGAAAATTTAGACAAAAAGCAAGAGAATCTCAAGAGATTAAGGGTTTGCTAAAGCATTTCAATTTTTCTAGGAGTTCTCTCAAAATGCTTTGTTTTCACGGAATCATTCATTATAAATTATCTCCTTTCATACCGAATAATATTTAGTGATTTCGTGACCATACGCATATTTATACTATAATGCAAATTTGAACTTCATCTTTAATATAGGGTGTCCAAAGGTGCGTTTAGCACAGCGCTCTATATGAGACTATTAAAGGAGATATATGCTGATTATAAATATATAATCAAAAATATGAATATATGTATATGATGAGTAAGTTGTATTTTGGCGCCATGCCGGGATATAAAATGAATTTTGAGACAAGAGGCGGTTTCGCGGGAAATTTTGGCGGGATTTTTTTCATTTTTTTAATGAATCATAAAGAAAACATCCTCGCTCTTGCAAAAAAATGCAAAGACTGTAAAAAAATCTACGAGACATTGGTAAAATGCTTCGGTATGGATGCTCCTAGCTATTCCACTGTAAGTATCATGTTAGGATGTATCACTTCATGAACAAAAAGGCGCCCATCATAAAAATTGACAAAAAATCGCCGGATCAAAGAAAAATCAAAGCAATTCTTCAAGCGCTAGATGAAGACCCAAGAGCATCACTCAGAAGGATAGAGGAGATGACAAAGATACCACGTACAACAGTCAGTTATTATCTGCACAATTATTTGAACTACAAACTAGCGTATACACGTTGGGTTCCGCACAACCTTAATTCAGTTCAAAAAAAATCTAGAGTCCAATCTTCGAAAGAGCTCCTCTCTATATTGGGTGCGTATCAATCCAAGAAGTTTCGCTTTTTAGTAACAGGGGACGAGTCTTGGTTTCAATATGCAACAGAAGCCAAAATCATGTGGATCCCGAAGGATGAAAATCCGCAAACATTCCCGAAGAAAAAAATTGACACACCAATGATGATGTTGTCGGTTTTTTGGGGTGTGAATGGCATCATCGCAATTGATATTCTTCAAAAACCTAATACGATGAATGCTCAGTATCTAATTGACAATGTTCTTACTCAAATTATCAATTCTGATGAGTTTGAGAAATCCAAACAACAAAAACAAAAGTTTGCAATTCATTTTGATAATTCAAGAGTTCACAAAAGTCATAAGGTAATGAATTACTTGGTGGAAAACAATGTCAAAGTTGTTCCAAACCCAATTTATTCACCTGATATTGCACCCTCTGACTTTTATTTATTCGGCACGCTAAAAAAGAGAGCTGAAGGACGCGAATTCGCGAGTCCAGATGATCTTGAAAATTTTGTAAGAGAGCAATTTGAGCAATTTTCTCATGATGATTTAAAGCGTGTCTTTGAAGCCTGGATCGATCGCTGCGAACGCGTGATTGAATCCAATGGTGATTATATTTAAATAAACTTTATATATATGTAACTTGTTTATTTCTATTCGCAGTATTCAGGTTTGTGCTAAACACACCTTTGGACACCCTATAGTTCAGTCTTTCATATTTGGCGACTTTCTTCCAAAAATCGTAAAAGATAAAAATATCAATACTTTATTAAAATACCGAAAGAGTTTATAACTTCCAGATTCACTCTTTTCAAAATAAACAAAAAACAATAATATATTTTAATGGAATTCTTCAATTTCAATTGGAATATCTCCACTTTCTGATGATAATTCCGATGATTCACTCATTTGTATAATGACATCATTGAAGTATAGTTCAGATGGTTTAGTATTGTCTGCTTGACTGACTTGCTGTGTTTCAATTGATGTTTCATCATCATCATCTTTCGATTCAAGATAGTACAAAATGCGGCTCTTGCAGCAAATTGACAATATAATAAGAACAACAATGATAACAATATATATAACTAAACAAACAATTGCTGGAACAATTGAATCTGATTTTTCTTCAGGTAAAGTATCTGGACTGTAAATCTTAAATGGATTTTTAATATTATTGGAGTGTTCAGAACCATTAATCAATAAAGTACCCGAATCATCGATTGTAACAACAGAATCAGGGTTGGAATTCAGATTATAAAGAAAAGATCTCTGATTTATGAAAGAAAGAGTTTGTACAACCTTGGGAATAAATGAATTCGCACCTTTGTTGTATATAAATACTGGAGCTCTATATATTATCTGCGGTTCAAGTGGATATCCTGAAATTGAATATGCTTCGAAATTTGAAGTGTCAAGAGTTGTGAAAAAGTATCCGTCTGTGTTTATTCCATATATACATGTTTGCTTCGATGCATCATATATTGTATAGTTCTCCTGGCCACCAAGAATAATTATTTCTTCGCATTGGAAGGATTCAAACTTCTTGTTGGTGTAAACAGAAAAAGATATGATTGTATAATCAGGAATATCAGTCCAGATTGTTAGTTTTCCTGCTTCTTGGAAAAATATTGATCGAACTTTTGTTTTTTGGAAAATTTCAATGGGTTTCGTAATTGTAACGATACAATATACACTACTGGTAACATCTGTAAAGATTATATATGAATTCTTTGGAATTTCGAATTCATATGATTCTTCTCCGAAAAGAACGAGAGTTCCGTAACCTGGACCAAAGACAGAAGATGAAGGCTGAGATTCCTCATTAGTATCAAAGTAATCTGCTTGCGGCATTCTCATTATCTGATCAATTGTAATTTTTTTGGGCGAAAACTTTAAACTGATCGATGATTCTAAATGATGGGCTATATTTGGAAGGTGAAACGCTACGTTTGAGTTCTGATTATTGGTATTTGGATAAATTCCGACAATTCCACATGAAGTTGTATAACCAGTACCTTTTTCTAATGTGACTATTATTGTTTTAGCATATTCTGTGATTATCATGTTATTGTTAATATAAGTTTTGTCTTTTTTCATTGAATTTGTGTTTTTGTAAAATGCCAACTTATCATCGGTATGAGGATTAAGAGTTCCCTGTATCATATATCCAGTTGTTGATAAACTTGTCATAACAAGACAAAATAATTTTGAATTCTGGGAAGAATCGATGTTATCGAATGAATAGGTCTGATCATTGTTCGGGTTCAAAACTAAATCGAAGTAATCACATGATTTTGAAATTTCGATGATTGTATAGTCAATTTGCTCACTTTGGTTATTCAAATTTTTGATGATTACTGGACCTGTGGTTGAATAAGCATGGATTAACTTTTCACCATCAATTATAAGCGTATTTTTTGGATTTTTTATAAAAAAAGTTGGTTGTAATTCGGATCAAAGCTAAAATTGAAGATGACCTCGAGAGATGATAGAGGATTGATAGATAGTTCACCGTCTGCCATTTCTGTTATTAAAATTGATTCGAATACACCAAATAAAATCGAAAGCATTTTGTCCCTAAAAAAATGAATTTTGAGAACCACTCTTATATTTTTCCCTAACTATTTCCATCCAATATATACAAATACATAATTCCAAAAATTGAATTATTCTGAAATCAAAAAAAGTACAAATTTAATTTCATATTATTTTGTTCCTTTCCTAGTATGTAAAACAAAAAATATGACTTCTTTTCAAATTTGGTAAGTCAAATTTTTTTTCAATAGGGCAAAAAATTTTATGAAAAATTGCTTATAAATTGTTTTTATTAGTATAGTAGATGAGTCATTTCATGAAAATCTCATGAGTCTGCAGAATAGCATGAGATGAAGCTTTGGGAAGAAGTTTGTGCCTGAAATTTACCCAATATTGGGAGATTCTCAGACTTTTTCAAAATTTCTTTGGTGCCAAAAAGAGATATCAAGATTTTATGATTTCACAATGAAAAAGATTTTTTCAATTTGAGAGTTACAATTTGCTATCAATAAATATGGTTTTCAATTTAATATATGTATGACTTAGAAGGGTATCCTTAAGAAGACGATTTGGATATATACTTCAATCAAGCTATAACAAGAATATTTATATATATTATAAAAATTTATAAATATCATAATAGTATTTATTCTATATGTCAACATTTAATGGTTATCATTGATTAATACATCTTCCAATTGAAAGCCTGGAGTCAAACTTTTGATGAACAAATGAAGTATTTCTACAAATAGACCAGATGGCCTATATGAAACAACAGGTATTGCTAATGCACTTAATAAAAGAAACAGCGAAGATATAAGCAATAATAATGGATTACTTCCAAGCAAGGAGCCATCATTTATTGAAAAGTCATAAACACCCGATTTTATTGAATAAAAAATAAATCCAATTAATGAGAGGATAAAAATAAAATATCTTCCATAAATGAATTTTTTGGGCTTGAAATTAACGATCTCTATATCTTTAGAAGTAATTAAATCAGTAGGTTTGAGTATTTTACCATTGCATTTCAAGGAAAATGGTGCTAATTCTTTGATGATTTGTATTTGAAGGAAATATCGCATTAAAATTTCTGTTGTCAGTTCTTCTGGGAGATAATCTAAGAACAACATTCGACCATCAGGTAAAAGCACACTCAAATATCGTGTTTTAGCTGATAGTTCTGACATAAGAAAAAAAAATTTAATTTTGTCACTTTTTGGAATGCAAGGGGAATGTTTTTCATTTTTAAATGCCATTGCTTCCGAAATGAAAACAAACAACCATGAATTAGAAACAACAGGGAAGTCTCTCACCGAACTTATTAATGAAAGTTGCGAATATTCGAACGAGATCCGCTGTATTTGTGGTTTTCATGTTGACTCAAACAATTTAATACAATGTTCAGTATGCAAAAAGTATCTTCATAAGAAATGCATTCCAATTTCAGACGATTTTGAAATTGATAATTTTATTTGCCCTTTTTGTATGTATCAAAAGTACGACCTTGATCCATTGGCCTCAATAGATAATGCTTTTGAATTATTTAACAAAAATATAAAGGAAATACAATCTCTTTTAAAGCAACTTGAACCTTTACATAAAAAAGCAAAGGCAATGATAGAAGACTCTAATGCATCTAACACTACATCATCTCAAAGAGCATCTTATGATGAAATGCAAAAATCAATTTTTTCTTCTATCAACTCAATCAATCAACAGATTAAAGATCGAACAAATTTATTACATCAAATGGAGAAAGTTATGTTTTCCCCACCAAGCTGAATTTCAAAAATATTGAAAAGTATTTTCATAGTATTCAGTCTTTAGTTAATAAGTACACACTCAAATGTATTAGTCTAAGTGATTTATCTTTTTATAACTAACATTTGAGTTTATTATGCAAATTTAGACAGTAAATTTCACTTATTTTTAGTAGTTACAGTTACACCTCGCATTGATTATTTATTAGTTGTAAGTGGTCAGTTGAATTATGATCATTTAAACAAATTTTAGAATAAAACTTTTTTTGAAATAAGAAAGCTTTATATAGTAAAGAAATCAATAGAATTTTGCTGAT
Organism: Trichomonas vaginalis G3; assembly: GCF_026262505.1. Lineage (NCBI taxonomy): Eukaryota > Parabasalia > Trichomonadida > Trichomonadidae > Trichomonas > Trichomonas vaginalis. Next base: position 15,567,150 of record NC_067204.1, on the reverse strand, counting down.
ATAAATAAAATCAGCTTACAAATATGTATTTTGGACTGTTACGTTGTTCATTGCTCTATGAGCCATGTATGTTGCTCCGAAGAGGTTGAAGTTATGATCAATGTTTTGAGAGTAAACACTTGTATCCTTGATCCAGTCAGGATGTGTTCCGTCGAAGAATTCATCCTTCATCTTTCCGGCAATCTCAGTGATAAGGTAATCATTAGCAACTTGGTTTGAAAGAGCCATAACTATAGAATCGCACTTCATTCCAAGAGCGAATGTTCTGGCAAGACGAGAGTAATAGATGTAATGTTGTGCCATTGCTTGATAAGCCTGCTTATCTCCATTCTTTGCCAACTTTGAGATATCACCTGCTTCTAATTCAGATGATGGGACCCAGAATTTATGAAGAGATCTGATTGCTCTTGCAGATGAGAAGTCTTCGAAGCCTGGGCATGTTGCGCCTTCATAGTAGTAATCTGATGTGTACTGGACGATCTTTCGTTCATAGTCGTAGTTCTCATGAGCTTTCATGACAGTTGGCATTTGAAGATAACCGAATTCAGTAGCCAAAACGAAAGGCTTGTCATTGAATGGCTCCTTGAGAATCAATGCAGCACCGAGACCAGAACCTAACGCCATAACTGCAGTTCTATGTTTTCCGACAATGCTTTTTCCTGGTCCCCAAAGCTTTCTGAAGTATTGCGAGCATTTGCCTTGCTCATCCATTGCAAGAACACCATAAGCACATGCTTCAAGATCGTTTAAGAGGACATGATGTTCCTTTGGATACATTCCTTCTGGGAAGAGTCTCGTTCTGATTGTTCTAACTTCATCCGGAGGAGCCCAATTACTTGGAATAATGTCATCACCCTTTCTAAGTCCTGTGATTGCAATTGATGAACCAAAACATTTTGCTTTTGGAACAGCTTTTTGGATAACACTCAGTGTATTGTTAAGTGCATCCAAGAGCATTTGCGCATTCTTTGCTTTTTGATGGGGAATATCAATTATTTCGGTTGAATTGGCCGGATTGGAAAGGCGAATACGAATGCCAGAAGCACCCACGTCACCAGCAACACAGTAACCTAAAACTCTGTTGAGCCCCCAGTTCTTCATAGGATTGAGCTTGGAAAGTTCAATCATGCCAGGAAAATAGTGATTGAGAATTCATTTTTCATCGGCGGATTCAAATTTTCTAAGCTCAGAAATTTAAAATGAATTATTATAGATATCACTCATTTAAGAGGTAAATTATCAGATGTCATTTTTTCAGAAGATGATGAAATGTCACTTTTAATACTGCCAACCACTGTTTAGATTTCAAAGTTGATAATTATATTAAAGATTACATAGAGCTGCAATTTTCACATTTAGTTAAGGAAAATACCCGTAAATCTCAATTATTTTTCAAGAAATTTGCTTATATATGCCATCCACTATTTGAATGAAGAATAGTATGATTTTTCAGAATAAATATTGTTCGTTATTGCTTTAAATCCCGAAATTCAAATGTAGTCTTTATTGAGTGCGAGAATCATGTGTCAAGACATAGTTAAAATGAAAAGTATGCTTTTGTACTATCTAATTAATAACAATTTAACTATTGAAATAAATAATTGATGTGGAATTGATTCAAATCAAAAGTATAATCAGAGAAAACCTTGCAATAAGCATGCATTATGTAATGTTAAGACTTTTCTAAATTAACATGCTTATTGTTATAATTGGGAAAGATAAAGCAAATAAAACCATGACAATCCTATAATGTATTCGTTTAAGAGATCGATTGATGCCATATGTTTCAAACTGTGACACTGAAAAAGATCGAGTAGGGGTAATTTTAGCTAAAAGTGACACACCCGTGAAGGGTGTGATTACCGATCGGTAATTGCGACAGTTTAGAATTTAAAATTTTTTATGGAACTGTTGCGAGTTTCATAAAGAATTTAAGGAATATAAGCAAAGATTTGAATCAAAATCTTAGACCTAAGCCGCTCGATTCGCTCGCGGCTTCCGCGAATTACAGATCAGCAAAGATTTGAATCAAAATCTTCGAACTAAGCCGATCGCTTCGCTCGCGGCTTTCTTTATTATTTTAAATTTGCATATTTCCATCAAAAGTTCATAAGGTAAAAAATTTCGTTTATTTTTACTAAGAAAAAAAAGGTTTTTGATAATAAATTTATTTTATTTCGAAAAAGTAGCAATAATCGTAAAAGGGTATTGATAGGCTTGCTAAAGTAACTAATTTTAGCTGTCAATTACTTTTGTATTTTGAAGTAAATTAGTATAAATTTGTTTTTACTTTTATTTCGAAAAAGTAACAATAATCGTAAAAGGGTATTGATAGGCTTGCTAAAGTAACTAATTTTAGCTGTCAAATACTTTTGTATTTTGAAGTAAATTAGTATAAATTTGTTTTTACTTTTATTTCGAAAAAGTAACAATAATCGTAAAAGGGTATTGATAGGCTTGCTAAAGTAACTAATTTTAGCTGTCAAATACTTTTGTATTTTGAAGTAAATTAGTATAAATTTGATATTATTTTAACTCCCTTTGAAAACCTCAATTTTCCATACAGAGGGAACGGGAATAGCATCCAATATTCCCTGAGAATGGTTGCGCATTCTCAGTTCCCTCTATATTTCGAATGAAGCTCTCATCGGTCTTTTTTTTTAATACTAAACGTTTTTTCCCCTGTCACTTTTAGCTAAAATTTGGGTTTGCCGAAAAAGATCTTTCTGCATTCAATTCTATGCAAATATCCAAATAAAAAGAATGCTTATGAGGAAATAAATTTCGGGCATAATTCGGCTTCAAAAATAGCAATTTTGCAAAAATGTATAAAATTTATTCTGAAATGTAGCGGCTTTTTACATTTGAAAAAATAGAAGATGACGACTTCAGAGGAACTGCTCCAAGAAATTTCGGAGAAGAAAGAGCGATTCAACTCTGTCAATAATGAGATCCAAGGTGTTATCAATGAAATTAAAAATTTAAACATAGAAATATCGGAAATTCAAAATGATATTACTAATTTTACTAATGCGAACAGACTCTTCGAATCTATTGAAGTAACAAGCATATCCGCTAGATCCCTTAATGAAACACCTCCTGAAATACCTGTAGTCTTAAATGATGAACATATTGAAATTATTACAAAGAAGAAAAGCAACATACGTCAGCTGAAACACACAACCCAGGAAATTGCCCAAGAGCAGCAAGTTCTCGAAACACAACTCTTTGACACTTTGATGGGCGTCAGCAACGCAAATAACACCGTCATTCAGCTGAAAGCAGATCTTCGTACTCATGAACAACACAGCAACTATCTTCAATCTAAAATGGCCTGGCTAAATGATCAGTTAAATGAGAGAAATAATGAAGTTCGCATTATCAACCAGACAAAGCGCGAGGCCGAGCAAGCATTAGCTGCTCTTAAAGACCGCTTCATTAGCAACACAACTCTTTCCGGTGGAAGGCTAGATTTAGAAAAAACAATTATCTCTCTACAGAATCAGTATAACTCCCTTATGGAAACCATCGATAGCCTCAAGAATCACATGGATGAGGATACAAGGCTCCGCCAAGAGAGCAAAGAAGCCGCAAATAGGCAAACTACAGAACAAAACTCTTCTGTGAACTGGATGAATGAACGTCAGCAGCTTAGAGAAGATTTACAAAAATTAAACCAAGAAATTTCAGAGAAAAAGTCAAAAGTTCAATCTCTCGAAAAAACTGTTACAAAGAAGGTCGCAGCCTTTGAGAAATTCGCTCCTCTTATTAAGAAATGGTCCAATAAGCTTAATACTGTCGAAATACCTTCAGAATCCGTTGCCCAATTAAATGAAAAAATTTCACAGGCAAAAGCTCAAAATGATGAAGCTCGCAAGCAATCCCATGAAAAAATGACTAATCTACTTATGGAAAACGCCAAACTCGAGAAGGAAGTCAATAGAAAGAGAATCGCACTAAATAGAATCGTAGAACAGTTCCATACAGACGAATTTGCTATGAAGAAGGATAACGAAGAGCAAAAGGCACAGTACGAACTAGAAGAAAAGAAACTTCTCGATCAAATTAACGAAGTTAAGATTAAAATTGCTCAGAAATCAATTCCACAGGCAAAGAAAGCAAAACAATCGAGTCCAAAGGGTGAAAAGGCCAAATAATTTATATTATATTTTTATTTATTTTTTTGTTTCTTCATTTAAATGATATTAATAAAAAACAATACTTTCTGTTATCAACCCTTTTTAATTCATATTCACATTAAGCTTAATTTCCTTTGTCAAGTCTTTTATTCAAACTTTTTTTTTAAGAAGGCTTTACTCAACATTAAGGAGAAGAGCACAAAATAAGTGAATTTACATAGGAAAATGAGTTTGGTGTATACTCGAAAATACTTCACATAGGTAATTGCAACAAAGATCAGAGAGAAGATAATATTTGAATATATTTCATTATTGTTAACAATTACAGATAAATATTAATGCCTTAATTCAATAAATCCAGAAAAATTTTGTTTATTATTTAGCAAAAAACGAGCATTTATAAGTAAAATCAAAGATATTGACAGAAAAGAACAATTTATTATAATAACACAAAACAATTAGAAAAATATAATTATATATCGGCACCAACAAGTTCAATTTCAAGAACCTCATCTGGGCTATGATTTTTGACGCCTTCATCTTGCTTCAAAATTGCATCTTCATCCAGATAAATCCATTGAAGCATCCAATCGACCATATCTTGAGTAAAACAAACCATGATCATAACGGGATCTCTGAATGACTTCATTAAAAGTATGGAAACACGCTGTGTTGAGGAAGACTTTTCAATAATCATTCTGACTTCGAATGCAAAGCAAACTAAGAGTGAAATAACATCAAGGACGAAGAAAATGAATGCCAATAATATTTTGCATTGCAACGAGCCTGAAAAGTCATTTCTTCTGATTTCATTCAAGAAAAAGAGAGAAGGTGCAATAATAAGTAAAATAATAAAGAGATCTAGTAAGACTTCATAAGCTATACGTGTTGCGATTGCTACGACTGTATCTAAGAAAGTATTCGATTGATAATATAAAACTTGACATTCAATCATTCCAACAATAAATGGAATATCAAGCCATATCCATTGACGCTTGATAAATGTAGGATCACGGTTTGAATAGCAAACGAAGTCTTGAATAGAGATAACCAAGAAACCTAGCGAAATCGGAAGAATGCAGCGGAAGATATAACCGATTATGATGATACTGCTAAGACTTGGAATGGTTGTAAGCACGTATAAAATAGAATAAACAAAAAACATTAATCTAAAACCAAATCTGCTCCAATATTTGCAAATTGACTGTTTCCATTTCTTGAACATGGTAATTATCAGTCTTAAAAGGGAGTAAGCAAGCATTATACTTGACATGATTAAGGGAATTCCTTCACGCGAAAGCATGATTTATTTTTTTGACAAATTTGTCGATATTTTGAGGCATAACCTTTTTTACTCAAAATTCGAAATATAAAAGATTTATTAGTATTTTCGAATTGTCCCCGAATTAAAAAAATGTTGCGAAAATTTTTTATCCACATTTTTACAAACATTTTTGTCATGTAAAGCTAAGAGTGTCAAAATACGTTTAGAGTGAATGATTCCACCAGAATCCTTTTACTCCAACAAAATATACACTAGAGTTCCAAAGAGAACGGCACCAGTTAAACTAGAGGTATCAAAACCTGCTTATTATGAGAAAACAGAAAAAAATGCAAAAATAAGAATTCAGCTAAAAGTGAATGATTTAGACTGTCTTCAAAAGCATGAATGGCTTACTGATATAGTAATTGATGCATACTTGAAATATTTAATTAATAATTCTAGTTATCCAATTGGAGCTACAAATACCTACTTTGGAAAGTTCTTAGATAAAGAAAACTATACAAGAATGAAAACATGGGAAGGAATACCAAATTTATTAGAAGGAAAATATAATTACTTTTTAATTCCATATGCAACACGAGCACATTGGATACTTCTTGTTGTATGCTGGCAGGATCATATAATCAGAGTTTACGATTCTTTAAACCGGCCTTTACCAAGATGTATTAAATATCTTTCGTTCTTCTTGCAAGAAAATACCAAATTTACATGGCAAGGACAACGAATTAAAGTTTCAAGACAACAAAATTCAAGTGACTGCGGGGTTTTCTTGTTGAAATTTGCTGAATGCATCGTAACAGGACAAGATCCTCTTCAGGTTAACCAAGACATTGTTAGCACATCAAGACTTGAAATAAGAAATATACTTATTGATGCAATCAATCAATATGTTCTTAATTAATGCGAATTTATCTATTCAATTCCTTATAATTATATTGATCTATATGATTATCAATGAAATTTAGTTCCAAAGTTCAAACTAATGTTGATAATCGGAAATTTATTTCAACAACCTTCCAATTCCAACACATAATATTTCCTATTAGCTAATCAATTCATTAGAATTATTATAGACCACCAAGTATTATGATAGAGAAGAGTAATAAAAATCATTCACGTTGATTTAAACAGTAATGTTTAGAATTCAGTTAACCAGAAGTACATAAGTAATACATTAAAGCCATATTATGAAACAAAACAATCAAAAGAGTTTTTATAAAATTTTAAAAAGATAAAGCTTCTTTAACATGATTGCGCAGTTTTCAAGAAATAACATGAAGACAACTCTTTGTGTAATATGTTAATTGTATTTTATGTTTGTAAAGATTATATTATTTGCATTTTTTTTTGTCAATCAATAAAAAGTCTAAAATACTCTGTAGAAGTTAGAATGACATTGTAGAACTGTCAATGATTTGTTTCTTCAATTAATAAATTTGAAAAATTGTTGTTAAAATTAGTGATTCAATTAATTCTTCTTACCCATATTAAATTTTTCGTCTAATCCCATCTCTGAGCGATAGGCTGCTCGCTGGACGTCCAACAAATTTTCATTTTGATTTTCTAATGTTTCATGAGTTGATTCTGTTCTATTCAAAAGTTCACGGAACCTGTACTCAGTGTACTTTGATGTATCAGAAAATTTCGTTAAAAAATCATGATATTCAATAATTTCTTGTGGCTTTTTGGAATTACGTGGAATAACACGGCTATTCTGGAATTCACGCTCAAGCTCTGCATTCTTATTGAGAATTTCTTCTAATTTTGAATCAAGCTGAGATTTTGATTCATTATCTCGAGCAGAACGGACAGTTTTTGATCTCTCGGTAACACTTTCATCAATTATTCGACTTTGACATCTTTTATTTTGTAGAAAAGCTGAATATGCTGATTCCCTCATTGAAAAGAGTGAATCAAAAAGCTTACATTTGATTTTAAATGACATAATAATCATATTATGAACTTATAGACATTCATATTTTAAGATAATTTTCCCAAAATTTTAACATATGCTTTGAAACGAAGCAATTTCATAATATTCATATTTCACATCTGTATTTATGGCTTAATAAAAAGAACGTAAAGAAGTTAACAATATTTAACCCGGCAAAATTGACAACGTTATTATGGAATGATATTCCCATTTGACAATGATACTCAATATTATACAATAAAATTGGAGAAATGCCTACTCTAACAAATCAATCAAGAGAAACACTTTACTCCTTAACAAACCGTAAATAAAAGAAACATACCTCTGATCAGTGGATATCCGAATTATCGTGGGTTATTATGCATTAGAGAGAAAAAAGACTGATTATTTAAGTAAGTTATTAATTAATTTCACCACCCTCGAGTAATTTTACAACCATGCAATTTGAGAACATTAGCAATACCACCATAACAATGCCATGTGGCTATTTGAAGAGGTGTTTGCTCATTTTTATCTCTGATATTGACATCTGCACCATGTGAAAGAAGAATTTCGACGATTTAGGTCAGGTGTGTGGGGCTTCCAGGGGCTGCGCCCCTTCTAGCCCTGAAGATGTTTAGTATAACTTTGTCCGGACAAGTAAGGGTCTATCGTCGCTACAGGAAAAGTTACAGGCGTTCCAAGGAAGTATACTTTGAGAAGCCTTCTTCTGGGTCGAAAACATTATATAATGTGTCGCTTTTCACAAATTATATATGTTTTCATGTTTTGTCACTTTTCTGCCACTTTTCAGGAAAAAACATTTTTATTATTATATATAAATGAATTTTACAAAACCACCGTTACCGTTCTTTGGAAATAAGAGTAAATGTAAAGATATTATATTGAGAGAACTTAAGAAACTACCGAATGGTCTAACATTTGTAGATTTGTTCGGTGGAAGTTTCTATATATCCCATTTGTGCCATACAATATTCCCAGACTCAAAGATTATATGCAATGACTTCGACAACTATATGGACCGTCTCAAACATATACCAGACACAAACAATATATTGAAAGCGTTAAAAGAAAAGATACCTATAGGTAAGATGGAACGTATACCATTAGATAAGAAAAATATTGTGAGAGAGGTTTTGAAAAAAGCAGAATATATAGACTGGGATAGTATATTCTGCTAGACTATTATATAGTGGTGCTATAAGAGTTCATGACATTGAAACACTTATGTCAAACGTTTTATATCTTAACTATACAAATGTTTTCAAAGAGGACATAGAAAAATATATTGAGGGTATAGAGTTTGTGAGATGTCATTGGACAGAGTTGTATGAAAAATATAAAGACAAGGAAAATGTTTTCTTTATAGTGGACCCGCCGTTCTATAACACATGGGATTTTCAATACCAAGTAGACTGGACTTTGAGAGACTCTTTAGAAACTTTAGACGTTTTACATAACTGTCCATGCTTTTACTTTACATCCGATAAAAGTGGTTTGGAAACCGTTATGAGATGGTTAGAGGACATACATGACTATGAGTTTAGATATGACAAGATAGAATATGAGAGAGGTCCTATAAACCGGAGAAAGTGTCATAACAAAGAAATTTTACTAGTAAGTAAATGTGGTTTGAAATAGGACTACTTGTTTTAGGTTTTTTCCATTGTGTCATTTATTTATTTGACGTGGCAGAAAGATATAGAGAATATGAAGATGAACCAATGCCTGCAAATGTCCAGTATATGTACTCGTAAGAGATATTTTTAATATTAAATGGACGCACAGAACTTAGCAAATGCACAGCAACCTGGACAACCAAACCCAGAGAATATTCCAAATGAAGTTAGAATACAAACTGCAATGGCAAACTATGGTCAAGTGCCAACAGATGTACAAATGCAAACTGCCATGTCAAATGACGCTGCGTTAGGTTTGCCACCATGGTATGCAAATATGAGATGGAAAGAGTTTTATACAAACCCTGAAGTCGGATATAAACAACTTTATGCAGATGACGCGAACACAGGAGTTGACCCAGAATATGTTTTCTACCAGAGGAGAAACAGAATGTATGAGCTCCAGTTAAAGAATGCTATGGAACTCAACAGGAAACGTAAGAGACTAGGCGGACATTAGATTTTTACATATAGTAAAATGGGTTTCTTCAGTAGTATTGGAAACTTCTTCAGAAGAGTTGGAAGAGGTATATGGAATGGAATAAAAACCGTAGGAAAAGGAATTTGGAACGGAGTCAAAAATATTGGTAAAAGAGTAGGTCAGTTCGTTGGTATTATACCTAAAGACCCTGAACCAGAAGAACAAGCCCTGTTATACAACAGCCTGAACCTGCACCACAGTCTAGTTGGCAACCAAATCCAACACCTCAACCGTATTAAAAAATTATATTTTTACCGTTCGATAGTAGTTGTATATGAAACTAAGTTCTAAGTAAAACGCATGGTATAATGGAATTATTCTTTTTCTTCCATCTGTAGTAAACCATACTTGAAAGTCTGAAATACTTCCACTTGGTGGTTCATATAACTTTGTAGGTTTTTCGTAAAAGTCATTCATCAGACATAAGAAAGAGTTTTGTGCACCAGAAAATGAAGCATGAACTATAATAGCATCTGGGTCGAAAATATTTTCATATGTTCCATTAGGTTTTTCGACTTCATAAAAGTCCGGGTGTACTGGATATTCTGCAGGCTGATTTAACATCCTCAGAAATCTATACCATGCCAAGTTGTTATATTTTGTAGAAATATAAACGTTTTCTCCAAGGTCTTCTATTCTATTGATTTTAACAGTTGCATTTTTCCTGTCATATATAATATCGAGATGGTACTCTCCCTCGTCAATGTTATACTGGTTTGCATATTCGATATAGATGTCGTTTATTTTTTCTTGAAAAGCTTGAAGAGTTGTTTCTAAGTTTACAAGCAAATTCACTTGTAAAAGTTTTCCCTGTTCAAATTTCTCATACATACGTTTTTCTTTGTTATAGTATCGAACTTCAAAACCGACTGTAAATGGGAAACCATGTATGGCTTCTGAAATGAACTTCATTCTACGAAAGCCAATAGCTTTTGTGACAGATGGGTCTCTTAACCATCTTAACGGGTAGTCAAAACGATAGCCTTCATGCTTTACGGTCTCTGTCTCAAACTTTTGACCGACATTCGTAAAAAGTTCATCTAATGGTTTAGTTGTAGCAACTCTTGAATTTTCTTTTTCTATTGAAAGCATATTTTATCTAGAATAAAAATGTCAAATGAAACAGCGTCTATGAGAGAAATACAACACAACCGACAACTCATTATACAAGCTCTAAATAAGAACACAACAAACTTTTCAAACTATTCTAAGATATCTGAGTCATTGAAAGAAGGAAACTTAAAACTGACATTAAACCCAATGACAGATGAGTTTCTATTTCAAGACAATAAGAACCATACTGTCTGTATAAATCCAACAAAAGGAACTTTAAACGAGAAACCTATATCTGAACTTCTTTTGAAAGCAGATGTTGGCAACAAAGCTGACAAAGAATATGTAGACGATGCAATAGCAAAAGAAGAAGAAAGAGCTAACAAAGCTTATGCAACAAAAGAACATACTCATCCTGAACTAGCAGACAAAACATATGTTGACAATAAAATGTCAAGTGAAGTGACAAGAGCTGAAAACGAATATTCTAAAAAGACTCATACACATACCATTGCAAATATTGCAAACTTACAAGAAACCTTAAACAGGAAAAGTGACGTTGGACATACACATACCATTGCAAATATTGCAAACTTACAAGAAACCTTAAACAGTAAAAGTGACGTTGGACATACACATACCATTGCAAATATTGCAAACTTACAAGAAACCTTAAACAGTAAAAGTGACGTTGGACATACACATACCATTGCAAATATTGCAAACTTACAAGAAACCTTAAACAGTAAAAGTGCCGTTGGACATACACATACATCTTCTGAAATAACAGACTTAAACGTTAGCCTTGAAAAGAAAGCAGATAAAACATATGTCAATGAAATATACCAAAGTTTAGTTGGAACAAAAAATATTGAAACTATTGTTGGTGACTTTTCTTTCAATGAAGAAAACAAATATTTTAGATGGCAGTTTGTACATTCCTTAAAAAATGGTATACGGTATAAACTCATTCCGAAAAATAACAATGAAATGTATGTAAGCTATAAAAAGAACGATGGTACACAAGTTAAAGTTCCATTAGACAACAACTGCTACTTAAACTTATATGGAGACGAACAAAAGAAATATTTCCGAGTTTATGAAATGACAGATATGACATTGCCTGACCCAGCTCCAGCACCATACTATTATGACTATGGAGATGACAACAGAACACCACATGTAGATGAACAAAAGCTAACATTATATTTAGATTTTTATAGATATAAAAGATATAATGCAATAGAAAAAACGAGAATAGTATACTATTATGAAGATGACAGAAATAAATATTATAGTCAAGATTTTACCTACCCTGAAAACATAAGATTATATTATAAAAAATATTCTGACTTAAACCAGAAGAAACCTGAAATAGTTGCACTATATTTTAAGTTCAAAAGAGACAATCCTATGTAATGTCTCATATGTTTGATTTAATGAACCCAGTAGGTTCTATTTATACATCTATGGAAGCAAGAGGTCCTCAAGTAATGTTTGGTGTTGGTGCATGGGAACAAATAGTCGACAGGTTTTTGTATTGTGCAAACTCTTCAAAGGAAACAGGTGGAAGTAAAACGATTTCAGGTGAAAATTTACCTGCACACAGTCACTACATAGATTTAAGTACATCTCAAGCAGGTTGGCATAAGCATAGATATTGGGATTGGTCAGGAATGACAAAAGGTAAAGGATATGATGTTAAAGACGACGTTAAGTTTGCTATAAATTGTTACTGGAGTGACACTCAGGGAGAAGGAAACCATACACATTTCGTTTCAGGATATACGCAAACAACGGGACAAAGTAAAGACTACATGCCACCTTACATGACAGTTTACGCATGGTATAGAATTGCTTAGTCGTCATTTTCAACTTCTTTAGCATATTCGTCAGGAGTTGTCTTATATTTGTTAGGAACTGTCTTTGAAAGTATACCACCTTGAACTTTGACAAGTTTGAAACGAGGTCTGGCAATAGTAGTTTTATCTTCTGCTTGCAGTGTGTACATTTTGCCATGTTTGCCTAAAACTTCATAATATTCTCTTGTATACTTTCTTCTATTTTTACGAACACGAATGTGAGTACCTGTCGGTTCCCATTGTTGTCATAGTCAATAGTATATTTTCATATGGGTCGCGTTTAGGTATTTCTATTTTTACTTTGTCACCTTTCTGAAGTTTGAAGCCCGGCATTCTTTCTTGTTTGTCTCTTTTGACTAAATTATTAAATATATAGTCTTTCTCTAAGTCAGGGTTGTTTTTCATTTCTTCGGGGAGTGGTTTCCCAAACCTTTTTGTTTACGGCTATTGTAAATATTTAAAACTTGTCTCATCTTTGCCATGGAGAAGTGTCTATATTTGTCGTCATATGACATTTCATTTGCTTCACCACCTTGTGGTTGGTTTAAGTCTCTTAACATTTTTATACAACCGTCAATGACACCAAGAGCAGAATGGTTTTGGTCGACAATGAAATATTGGTTTACATTTTTTGAACGCAGATAGTTTTTTACATCATCTGATTTGAAAGAACTTTCACAGTCAGATGTCAGTTTTGTTGGATGGTATTTGTCAACGAAATATTGTCAAAGCAGTTTTCACATCTAAAATATTTTTGGACATAATGGTATGGCTTCACAGTATCTTGTGTTTTGACCGACAAATATTAGCCAGTATGGTGGTCCATCTTCTCTACTCTCGGAATGTTTTCCAAGATATCCATAAACCAAGCATTTGGTGTTGAACTAAAGATTTTTACCATGAGTGCTTTCTTTGTCGCTTTAGAAACATAGGGTCCTTGTTTGGATTCGTCATTTTTTAACCCATAAGAAATGGGTTTATTTGGCGCGTTAGCAGGAGTTGCATCCAGATTTTTGCCCGCAGTGGGAACAATAGCCAGAGGTGTATTTGGAGTTGGAAGGAAGATTTTGAGTACATTAGGTATACTTAAAGAGAAAGCACAACCTATTATACAAACTGTACAGAAAGGTTGGGATGTAGCACGAGATGCAACAAATCTTATTCCAAATCCTGAAACAAGAGGAAAAGTTCAAGGATGGATGGACAATGTAGGAAGACAAGCAGGAAACTATTATAACAAAGCAAATGACTACTATAACCAAGCAGGACACTATATGGACCAAGGTGAAAGATTCTTTAACAGAGGATATAACCATGCACAACATGGGTAAACAATAACCAACCGCAACCACCTCAAACTTGGGGAATGTAAAGTTTTTTTACTGAGATGAAATGAACAATACAGCATTGAGACAAATGGGTTCAAGATGGATTTGTCGGCTTCCAGCAGTTACACAACGTGTTTGTCAAGTTCTTCCTATACCTCAGGAAGTTTTAGACCGACTTAAAAACTAAACAACCAGTTGAAAACAAACCAAACTAAAATTTTTACTGAGATGAAATGACCGAAGAAGTTGAAACGGTAGATTTGACACCACAAACAAAAAGTTCAGAACCATTGTCAAAACCTGTCAAAGAACTTACAGATGAAGAGAAAAATTCAATAATAGAAAGTGCCAGGTCTGGAAATACAAACCCTAACTATAAAGTCACTTTTCATAAAAATGGAACGGCTAGTATCTCAAAAAGAAACAGACTCTCACAAATAAAATATTGAAGTCTGAAGGAGCTTTCGAGACAACAGATGGAAAAGTTTACTTCACTGACCAACAGTTCATTATAGAACATCTCATTGACTTAGAGTCGAAATATTCTAAACTTTACAACAAACACAAAAAGTTGAAAGGAAAACAAAAACAAATGGCATATGATATTTATGAAGATGTTGACGACACAACTGTTCCTGCAAGTGAAGTAAAGTCAGAGGAACCGAAAAGTGACGAAAAACCGATAGAAGAAGAAAAACCAAAAACTGAAGATAAACCAAAACCAAAGTTTAGTTTCCAAACTAAACCAAGTCAACCTTCATTAGCTGGTATGGGTTGGCGTCAAAGACTTATGGCAGCAGGCGGTTATGTAAAGTAAAGAAAAAATATTTTTTATTTTTATAAAAATGCCCCCATATAGAATGGATAGAAAATCTGCTAGAATAAAAGCAGAGTTGCAAAGATATGGTTGGAGAGTTTCGAAGAAGTTTAAATATAGGAAGGGAAGACCCATAAAAGTCTATGACAAATTGTCTGGTCTTCGCTACGAAATGGATTTGGAAACAGCACGTGCAAATTATCCAAACAGACTAGAGAGGTTAGAAGAAGAACGTCTTATGGACATGCCTTTCGATGTTAGTGAACCTCAAGTTGAAGGACACGACGGCTTTGCCAGATTCTACTGGAAACATGACGAACAATTGCATCCTTTGAGAAGGAAAAAAGGAAAAGGTGAGACACATGCTCCCATGGAAAGAACAAGATATGCATATGAAAAGTACCGTGAAGTTAGAAGTCAAATTACATCTGGTCGAACCTTTACAGTAAACTTTGACGAAGGAAAGAACAAAGAAGGCTTCATGGGAGTACTTGCTGCCATACAAGACGGAAATAAGAAAGGACACAATCTCAGATTGACCATAACAGATTTGGATGGTCACATTTACTATGCACATGGCAATGAACAAACAGCCGCAAAACTTCTTGACGCTTTCAAGACTACAAAGAGAGAACAAATGGTTGACTCGACTCAGACATTTTGAATGCAATTGAAGGAATTGCAAGTGTCAAGTTCGAATGGTACCAACCTAACCCTCAAGCAGTCAGACAACATGCTGGATACTTCCCCTTCATAAATAAGTCTGACATTGACTTGACAAGGTATGGAATTTACAATTCAATTGAAACAATTGTCAACGAACCTTGCATTCTTACATGTCTCAGGAACTCTGGTCTTGTTACAGATGAGAAGATGAAGTATCTTGAGTCATGTGTGAAGACAAGGTACATTCTCAGAGGTCAATTGGCAAAAATTGCACCGTTGGCAAATGTCAATATCCGAGTCAACATACCTACAGCTAAAGGTTCTTCACATGACGACTATGTTGTTGAGTTCAATTTACCATGGTTGAAGATTGTAATTGTCCACAACCACTTCATGTTGAACGAAAGTCTTACAAACCCATTGTTCGGAAAAGGCAAGTGCAACATTGTCAGAGCTGTAAACATTCTTTTCGAGAAAGGTTTGTTGGAACCAATTCCAGATGACAAGCTGACAGAAACTTTTGTACCAAAAGACGAAACAAACTTTTCACTGTTAGCAAGACCAAAAGTTGTTCCAGACAAAGTTCTAGTACAAAAGAAGTACACAATTCCACAAGGAGTTGGATTGTTCGGATACCAACCTGAACCAGAAGAACTTCCAATGAGGTTGCAAGAACTTCAAGATGCTATAAACAAACTTCCATTGAGACATCCAATTGACGTCAAATTGTATTGGAGAGCATCTGAGTTAGGTCAGAAGGTTTTATATGAAACAGGTTGCTTCGACGATGTTTATGAGATAACAGGAGAAGTTTCTCAGAAGATAAGAGACTCACTTGAATTTCCACAAACTGGACCAATTGGTTGCGACAAGTTCGACTCAATGAAAAAATATACTATGTCGACCTTAACGCTGCGTACATGAGGTTTGTCCAATATATTCGACTGGAATTCCAAACGAAGATGGTGAGTTCCCGGGAAGGAACTATACAGTTGGAAAAGTCATACAACAACTGTATGATATTAGGAAAGCTTCAAACCCCAAACTTGCAATGACACTCAAATTGCTTATGAATTCGACATGGGGATATTCCATTAAGAAACCTCAAGAGATGAAGAGTAAACATTATGAGAAGGTCGACAACTTTGTTGAAAGGTTTTCTCCTTTTGTTTTGAAGTACGAATTCACTCAAGGTCAAAGTGGCTTAGTAACCACATTAAAACCTATTGTCGAACATTGGTCTTACCCTCAGTTCGCAAAGGCAGTCCTTGACAACTACAATGAGTTCTTCTCGGAAGTCAAATCGAAAGTCAAGGTTTACTATGAGAACATTGACGCACTCATGACGAACGAAGAAGGATACAACAAACTCATTGAAATGGGAATGGTCGGTGAAAGATGGGTCAATTCAAATTGGACAAAATTTTCACCGAAGTTCATGTCCTCTCCAAGCGTAAGTACTGGGGTGTTAAAGAAGATGGTGAAATAGTTAAACATTGCATGAAATAAAAAATTTTTATTCGAATTTGAATTAAAATGTGGGAATTCTTGGGAACGGGAAAGGCTTATTTACTTGAGGAACAGGTAAAGGTGGTGGAGGTGGAGGTGGTGGCAACCAGTCCATTTTATATTCCTTCCTAGCTAATTTCCGTTTAATTTCATGGTCGCCCTCGGAGTCTTTGAATCGGACAGGTCGAGTTACACCATTCTTGGTCTCAAACTCATATATAACCTGTTTGTCTGTATTTTCGTCGACTATGGCACGAGACACGAACATTGACCAAACGGACAAAAAGTGTCATTTCGGATGGTCAAGCAGCCAATCGCATTCGAGCACCTCAAAGAAGCCTTACGTTCCAAGGGAGAGGGTGTCTGGTGCAAGGGAGAGGTCATGAGACTCTACGAGCAGTACATCCTCAATGCTTGGGAGGACAAATCGTCCTTGGATTGGCAATTCTACCAACTCCTCTGGGACGACCTCCTACGCAACTGGGAAGATAACGAAAGAGCCCAATTCAGAGGTCGGGAGCTAATTGTCCAAATTACCCTTAATTTAACCTACTTAATGAACTAAACACCTAAATTTACTCGGGTTTCCCCCTAAAATAAATTTTTTTACTCTTAGAACCACTCGAGGTTCTCCTTACGGTTGTTGAGCTTGTCACCGTCAATGTGTCTGACCCTCGTCTTCTTGTCTGGATTTGGAACCCATTGCATACCGACAAGCCTTCCCATGGAAATTGAACCGTAATTTCGAAGGGTAAGGTTCAAGTGTCCCAAGTTGTTGAGGACTGGGGTAAGAACCTTGCCGGTCTCCTTGTTGCGGATTTTGTATGGGTAGGGTTGGGAATTTCATAAGCGTCATCGGCAACAAGGGTTGCCCAAACTTCCTCTTCTTTGTGTTTCTCTTCTTCCTCTTCTTCCTCTTCTTCCTCTTCTTCCTCGAAAATTCCTTCTTGAATTTGGTACTCACGAATTACGGTGTTGGAGGTTCTGTCCTTTCCGAGTGCCGCCCAGATGGTGTCAATCTCTTCGAAGAAACGGTAGATGAGTTGGGCAAGGTTTTGGTTCTCTATGTTGTATTGGCGCAAGGTTTCCGCGAAATCGTTCAGGACTTTCTTATTGGAAGCTTGGTTCGTGAGGACTTCGACTTTGAGATTGGTTATCTCTTCCATAAGACTACTTTGGAGAGTCTTAATGGTGTTTGACAGATGAGCGTTCAATTGGGCAATTTGAATTTGAACTGGGCGCTTGTCTGACAACCTTGAAAGGACATCTGCCATTGAGTTTGGCTTCGGTGCTTGTTCGGACATCGAAAAAATGAAGTGGTTTGAGAATGACGGTTTTACTTCAAAAAGCTTGTTATGACGGTTAAGTCATACAACAAGTTTAAAATAATATCTTGTTCTTCTTCTGAACGTTTGTTGTCTCTTCCGATAAAAGTTTGGAACATGAGAACCAAAAAACGTTTTTTGAGATTGTGGAAGAGTTCAGGCAAACGTTCATATTCCGGATATGTTGGGAGCAGTTCGAAACATCTGAGCTGACTTTCGGACAAAATTGGGACAATGTCAGAAAATTCATCTTTGGTCGGACTGCTTGAAGGTAAGTCCCTTACATGTAAGTAGCTCTGGTAAAGTCTTCTCATTTCTGCTAACTTTTGGAGTATAGCTTCGTAGTTTAGAAGTTTTAATTTTAATTGTCTTATTCCACTCTTGACATCTAAACGGTAACTATCCATGAGGTCAAGAGTAGCTTTGGTAGCTTTAAGTGGAGCTATCTGTTCCTTGACTCCTGCAATTTTGGTTGCAATTGTGATTTGAGCTCCTTCAAGTTCGCCGTCTATGTCGTTCTCAACGTCTTCAACCATAGCTTGAAACTCTTCATCGGTCCATTGAGATTGGTGTGGGACGAATTTAACTTGCTTCATTCAAAAAATGTTTTTACTCAAAGCGTGCCATGTATATGGCTATAAGAAACTTACCAGAAGGCTTCTTCTTCACATGCGTAAAAACATAAAAAAAGTGAAGTTAAAATGAGATGTTTACTGAACTGGCTGAAGAACTGGCTGAATGTCGCCTTCACAGGTTATGTAGAACGGCTGACCGAGAAGTGAAGGAGAGACTGAATTGCCAATTTCATATGGGGTAGGGGGTTCTCCTTGTTTGGTATTTTTATCCAAGGACGTTTGTTTAAGAACTTAACAAGAGCTTCTCTTTTGGCGTCCTTTATGCATCGTAGGCTGTCCCGTCTGGTATTTGAATTGGAATTCCAGTCGAAGTCTCGAGCTGAAGTGTAGACCTTCCAGAAATACTGGTGAACTTGACCTTGGGCTTCATTACCTTGCGCAAGTACTGCTTAACAACTTCATTTATCTCTATAAGGTAAACTGCCTCGTCAAATCCTTCTGGCATTCCGAGTCCTTCCATCCGACAGGAAAATATTTTCCCGACAACTGGAAAAATTTTTCCGGACAAAGGGAAAAATTTTTCCTTCCGACAGGAAAAAATTTTCCAGTTGTCCGTCCGCAAACCATTCAAATTTTCGAAAATTGAGAACTTTTTGGTCGAACTTCAGGAAAAGTTCTTCCTTCCGACAGGAAAAATTTTTCCTTCCGACAGGAAAAGTTCTTCCTTCTGGCATTCCGAGTCCTTCCATCCGACAGGAAAAAATTTTCCTTCCGACAGGACACAAACGGATGACTGACGTACCACCAACCGAGTCCATTCCAAAGCCAGAAGTACCGAAAGCTACAGAACCTAAAGCACCAGCCCCTGCACCTCAGTTCCAGCAAGTACCTCCACCAAATTACTACCAATTTCCACCTCAATGTTACTACCCACCACAAGGCTTCCCGAACTACCCTCCTCCTCAGCCTATGCCTTACTTCCCCAACCCTTGGATGTTCCAGCAAGCTCCACCCCAGCAAGCTCCACCCCAGCAATTCCAATTCCAATCTCAATCGAAGAGAGACCAAGACTTCGAAGAAGGTCTGAACCGCTTACGCAAAGAGTATGCTACAGCTCCAATGGAAGATGACAGGCTTTCAGTCTCTTCCCTCAAATCGACCGATTCGACTCGTACCACAGATTCGGTTCGTGACCGTGAAGACTACCTCAAGCAGTCTGAGAGACTCTTCATCCTACAATCATTACAGTTGGAGCTCTCAAGAACATGCGCAATTACGAAGGTCAAACACCAGCTGGAGACCGCAAAACAGACGTACTCGCAAGAGCCGTCCAGCTCGTCAAGACAAAGACTGAGATAGTCGACTTCATTCTTGCAGCTTGCCCATACAAGTAAAAAAAATAAACAATTACGAGTTAAACTTTTTATTCTTTCTTTTCTGAGTTTAGAGCTGGTTTCTCTTGTAGGAGCCTTTCGTACTCTTCCATGGTCATGTAATTGCGAATTTGGTACGCAATTCCAGGTTCGTTGTTTTTGAACCTTACGTATGTAACGCTTCCATCCTCCTCAGGGAAGTAAGCTGCTAACATCTGACCAAGTTTTCTCGGTGACTCGGAGCTCATTAAAAATGTCACTTTTTAAACGTTAAGTTTTTAGTCTTATTTTGCCCTTTGTTTACCCTTTGTTTGTCAAGGTAGTATTGGAGTGCAATTTCTCCAAATTCTCTGTGTCGGAGTTCTTCAGCATTTTCCAAGGTGTACCTGGAGAACTCAAAGAAGTTGTCAAGAAGATACTGCCATGCTGCTCTTCTGAGTTCGTCGGTATTTTGGAAGTGTTGCACCTTCGAGTCTTCGGACATGAAAAAATGACACTTTTTCATTATATAACTGTTATTTTTTTACGAAGAGAACTTTTGCACTTCGTAAAAAAAAATCCCTGAAATCGTAAAAAAATGACCAAATTTCATTATATAACTGTTATTTTTTTACGAAGAGAACTTTGACACTTCGTCAAAAAAATCCCTGAAATCATATCTTTTATACAAGATAGAAAAAATAAAGTTAGTTTTTTGTAAAATATTTTTTTTATTTTGTATGTAAAGACAGAAAAAATAACAGAGTATTTTGACAACTTCAAACAAGCAGAGTAAATGAACCATTTATTTTTACGCTTGACTTTTTACAATTTGAACTTTGTTTGCGTAGATGTGAATTCTGAAAGAAGTATGAGGGTCTTGTATGACTTTGTACTTCTCCCATAGTTCATGTCTGTCAAACTTACCTGCCATGGACTCTTTCATAAGTTCCATGAAATCGTCTTCGGACAATCCGGGGAAAAGTACAATGTCAGTAAGTATTCTCTTTACATCCTTACTTAAACTCTTTGCTGTCTGTACACAAATGACAACTGAAATGTTAAAGTGTCTGAGCTTCTTAAGAATTCGACACATATCTTGTTCTCTATTCTTTAACAAAGGATGAGAAGCAAAGTCATCTAAGATAAGAAGACATCTATGAGGGTAAGTCTTCCAATCGTAAGATTGCAATTTCTTCGAAATGTATTCTATCTCTTTCTGTTTGTTTCTGAAGTGTTTCTTCTCTAATATTCTCTGCATTTCCTCATTTGGGTCTTTAAACTTCGAATTTATATACTCATTTATAGCATTGTACTTCAAAACTCTTCTTTGGTACTTCTTTATCCAATCTAACAACTCAGAGTCTTTTATACATACTAACTTAGACTTCTTTATAATATCTTTGAACGAATTGACGGTTTGGTCAAATTGACCAGAAGTACTACAAATAACAACTAACTCATAGAATGGGTTCTTCTCATCTAGTTCTTGTTGTTGTGCAGCCATTTTAAGATAAGTGAAAGTCTTACCCGACCCAGGTGGTGCAATTAGACCTGTTATACCATTCTGAGCAAATAAGAACTTGTCATGTATGGGTTTTATCTGAGCATTTTCTAATTTCCTCTTGTTCTTTTAAAACATTCTCAAATTTTTGTCAATGTCAGCAAACTTTTTTTCTAACATATTTTTAGAAAAATTAAAATTTTTATCTTTTAGAAAATGTCTAGCGATTTCGCTATCTATATTCGAGACAAGCTTTTCGACAGCAAAACATCTGTCGACCATAAAATCTTACATAGTGTAAACAAGAAAGGTGAATTTGTTCTAAAGTTCTGTTTCTGGGAATATGACAAGAACCATAAAACATTAAGCAGAGCAGTCTTAAAATTTGTCAATGACAGACTTGTTGACAGAGATGACGCCTCTTGGAGAGATGAAGTCCAACAAAACTTCTTAGAATGCAAAGAAGACACATGCGCTGTTCTTGAAGATGAAATAGAAAACAGAATAGAAGAGCTATTAAAGGACAAAGAACTTTTACAAAATATGGTTCTGAGAATTTGACATAACTCCACCAGAAAAGAAGAAGAGAGAAAAGAAAGAAAAGAAAGTAGAAGAAGAGAAGAAAGAACCTGAACCAGAGCCAGAGAAAAGAAATTTGACATGTAAAAATAAAATTTTATTTTTAGAACATTTCTGGGTCAATGTCAATGTTCTCTTCCTCTTTAGGAGCAAACACTGGCTTAGACTCTAAAATCTTTTTACCCAATTTACCTTGAACTTCTACAACTTTAGACTCATAATATTCATAGTCGTCTGCTTTCTTTGGTTCATAAGGTATAACAAGTTTGTATGCTTTGCCTTCTTTAAGTTTGAGAACCTTCTGTCAAAACTTTCTTTGACTGCTAACAAACCTTCTATGTCTAAGTCTTCAAATTTCGCACCATTTTTAGTCACAATAGCAAACTTAACTGGTTCGATGTTCCAAACTTTGCTGAATGAAGACTTTTCAAAATGGTAGAAGTAAACATTCAAATATGTGAATGGGTCTAGTTCTTCTTTAAGTCCTGACATGTACTTGTTTACTGAGATGAATTTTGCCATCTTTTCTATCGGATAAAAAAATATTTTTTTTAAAATTTACTCAGAAAAATTTTTCTTTGTATATACACCATTCTGTACGTCTAAAAGACTTTTGACATTTGCCAAGAATGTTCGTTTAGACGCTGTCATATAACCATACTCTTGACAATATTGTTTATACGAATCGTACAATGACCTTTCATCTAAACACTCAAAGTCAGTTTCATCTATGAACAGTTCATATACACTCTTGTTTGCTTCTAACAATGTTTGTCTCTCTTCGGTATGTGGAATTTGTCTTGGATTGAACTTTGAAATATCTAATGTCATAAAATATGAGAACAAGTGGTTGTAAAAGTCAGATGTCAAAGTTTCTGCTAAGTCGTCAAAATATTCTGTATCTTGCATATGAGAATCTGACGTTCTGACAACTACATATCTTCTGTCAGAACTTTCTAACTTCATCGGAACAGCATTGTTTGAAACCATAATGAAATTTGCAACATTTTCACAAACTCTTTGGTCTTTATATTTTCTTTCAACAACTCCAACTTTGTCTGTTATAAGACTCTTCAAAGCATCTGAGTTTAAAACTTTTGTTGTATCTATACTTTGAAGTTCATTAAACTATAAGTTTCATATTCTCTATTGAAGAGTTAAATTTACCGCAGATGTTTTCTAAGTTTGTCATATTAGGGTTCGAATACCTCTAACAGTTTGCATAAATATCTGTAAAGAAAGTGTTCTTACCTGTTCCTTGTTTTCCAATTATAATGAGAGCAGTTTCATTTTTAGCACTTGGATGTTGTAAGATGTTTGCAAACCAACATAAGATATACTCATAGACTCTTTCGTTTCCATTGCATATAATTTCTTTGACATGGTCTAACCAAGCTTCTATAATATTTTCTTTCCATTCTACTTGTTCGTATTTATATCCAGTGAAGATAGAATAGAAGTTTGGAGAAGGTGTATAGAACTTTATACCTCGAACTGAAAAATCTTCTAACTTTGACAATAAGATATCCCAAGCATCTAACATCTTCATGCCAACTTGTACGACTTTTATTTTCTTAAGTTTCTGTCTACATTCTTGTTCTGAAACTATTGTCGCTTTGGTTTGTTAAAGACTACATCCCATTCTTTCATAACATAACATTCTGGGGCAGAGTCGACATAAATGACTAAACGTTTCAAATTCTCGACTGCTTTGTTATAGTCTAAATGGACACATATTTCTGAATGCTTGGAAGTCATAAAAATCTGAAACATCTATTCTGTACATTTTTATAAAAATAAAAAAAATATTTTTTTTTATTCTTGACTTTGTTGCATTTGTTGTTCTTGCATTTGTTGTTGTTCTTGAGCTATTTGTTGTTGAAGTTGTTCTTGTAATACAATACTTTCACCAGTTGCATCTTCCAATTCGAAACTTTCTGCCGTCATTGACAAATACATAGGACATAAAAGTTTTACAGGAACAAAGTTTGCGTCAACTAAGGTTAAGTTTATACTTGCCAAAGTGTTTGAGTTCACTAAAGCTGAAAACTCTGCATTCGAATGAACAATAGGCAAACCAGCAGAGAAAGTGTTTTTATACGCATAAGTATCTTTTGGTCATAGTAGTTTCTGTCGACATTCGAATAACACTTTGAACCTAAGTTTGAAACAATATATAAAATAGGTGTGCTTAAAGTCAATGGAACAGACATTCCTTGTATGACACCTTTTCCTGTTATAGGAAACTGTTGGTAGTAAAAACCAGATATAAGTTTTGTATTATAGCTCATATCGTTTATAGTAAACTCAGTCGGACATCCAAACATAATGAAACCTGCTCTAGTTGCAGCACATGTTACACCGTCCTTAAAGTATTAAATAAGTCAACAAAACCTGTTGGTGGTATATCTGAGTAAGTATCTTCAAAGGAGTATTTTTTACCATTCACAACAATAAAGTCTTCTGGTGTCAAAAGAGCAAAACAGGCTTTAGTCGTCATTGTGTTTAAGGTTAGTTTACAATATCGTCCTTGAGGACTTTGTAAGTTTGTTGTTATAGAATTATATGACTCAGGGTTTTTAGTCGTAATAGTATAAACCACTATGTCTTCTGCCATTTACTTAGCAAATAAATTTTAATGAAATGTTGTGGTCGTCAAATATTTTTATAACGTCTGGGAAACTATATTTTAAGTTCAACGTTTCACCTCCTTTCATAACGTATATCTTGTCAATGACATTATATGAAACACCACAGCAACTAATGTCGGGTTCTATTTCTTTGATGTTTATATCGTCTGCCTCTGTCAAAAGTTTCAATAGTTCTTTCAAAACTTCATGAGGTGCAATGACATATGAGTTCACTTTTACAGGGTTGTGTTCGACCAAGTTTAACATTATACCTAAAGCTTGACAAATCTTCTCCTGAGTTTGAAGTTTGTCTTTCAGTTGTTGGTAGTCGTTTCGAATATCTGCAACAGAACTTAAGTCTCTGCTAACTTCAGGTATGTTGGTTGTTCTTTTACAGGAACAATTGTTATACCATCTTCGTCTTCGTATGGTTTCCCCACTTCAACATCTCTTTCTTTGACATTGACAATAACACTTTGACTGTTTGTTTGAGTTGGTGAATTTAACTTCACATCTGCCACCGCCATTAAACCTTTTGAAACACTTACGCTTCTATTTTTCGGAAATGACATTTTACTTAGAATAAAAAGATGGACGTATTGAGTATCTCTTCGAATTGAAGCAGAACAAAGTTTACACACACAAACAATACAAATACATTGACAGAATAGTTCTTTACAAACAATGGAAAATGTTATAGAATAGCAGTCTTTGCTGAACCAAAATATTTTCATAAAGCAAAGAAAGTTGGTATAACTGAAATGGTGAAAGTTCTTGAAGCAGACAAAAATATAACAACAAAACTTACAGATATTTCTAAAGGTAAGTTTATAATACAATTTATGTCAAAACTGGCGTACTGTCAATATTTGACGGAGAGAAGTCAGTTCAAGAACAACTTACTGACCTGCTGCCAAAATCTGCTCGATGGAAGCTGTCGTTATGCCAATCTGAGGAGCCCCAGCAGGTTTCATCGAACGAATCTTCAAAAGAGCATCTTCCGTGAAAAGTGCTATTGGTTTTGTAAACTTCTTTGCTCTCAATTCATCTGGACCGTCTCTGTCACCAGTATATTGTATTTGTACAGTACCAACAGTTGAAATACCACCCATAAAGTCTTCTGAGTCAGCAAATGGAATGCCAAGCCAAAAGTTTGAACGGTCTCCATTTGTATATTGAGTTTTTTGACCTCCTGTATGAGTCCATACTTTCACATATGGCATAATAGAACTTTGCATTTCAGGGTTAATGGTTGTTGTGAAGTTGTTGTTAAAGTTCATAGCATCTAATGTCAAGTTGTATGACCTCATATCCTCAACTGTAGAATATTCTTCTCTTGGATAATATTTGCCATCTATGTTTATATGATATTTAATACCAGGGTTGTAGAAACAAGAATAGTCATTTATAGTTCGTCTGAACAGTACAAACATAGTATCTGCATGTTTCATTGCAGTTGTTAAAGCAATATCTGTTCTTGCACCTGGGTCAGCACTTTGGTTTCCAACTTCACCTGCAAAGTCTTTACAGATATTTGGTGTATAGGGAACATAAGTGGAACTGCAATATATTTGGCAGCTAAAGCATTTGAAATATCTGGGTCCAACATATAGACTGCAAGTCTGCTTTCTATTCTCTTGCATTCAAATTTTTCGCATGTGAACTTAACTGGGTCCCAAGCAGTTCCAGCAGCATTGAAATATAGTTTACTTCATTGTTGAAGTTTGAGAAACCAAAGTCTAAGTCAACTTTGTCTTTGCAAAATTCCGAATGGTTGCTGAGCTCACCAGTATCTGTAAGAGTGAATGGGTCTTGTGTTGGTGCAATGACTAAGTTATTTTTGCTTGGAGTAAGTTCGATAGAAATTTTTCCTGCCCAGTTTGGCAAGTATCTTAAAAACCTGAAGATGAGGAAAGATGACAAAGGAACTCTAAGTTTCAGTTTTACTTTGGTTACTGCTGCTGCAGTTTGAACCAGAAAGGTTAACATAAACTCCTGGAACGTTAGGGTCAAGTCTTCTTATTTTCTCAATAGTTGCATACTGGTCTGTTTGTTCTCTAGCTTGTGGTTGTACTGAGTTTCTCAAAGCGAACCATTCATAGTTTGCCCATGTTACTGTTTGAACTAAGTCAGAGTTAGAATATATCTTATATCCCATGAAAACTTCTGGAGCATATTGGTATCCGACATAGAAAATTCCATTGCAACCTTTCTTGTCAGACAACTTGGCAGAAGGTTTTATTTCAATGTCTTGTTCCACGTATAAGAATGAGTTGTCAATAGAAATAATATGAAACCTGTCGCAAGCAATATCTACTGTTGTTGAAGAACCTTCTCCAAACTCACCTACGTTTCCATAAGAAACAGCAGTTGTATATTCGTAAGTTCCAGGAACTATTTCTGACCTTCTAATGGCATTGTCGCATTCGTTATACCATTCGGAAACATTTCCGTTCATGGCATCCAAAACTGTTGGCGTTATATTCTGAGCGGCGTACATTTCATATGGGTAAAAATATAGAATAGTTGGATTTATTGTCATAATAGAACCCACGTGGACCAAGCTTTACTTTCTTCCTGCTGAGTTTTTAACTCTTCTTTTTCCTTCATTGCCACTACTTTCACTAGATGAAGTTACTTCTTCACTACTTTCACTTTGTTCTACTCTTCTCTTCTTCTTTGGTGTCGCTTTTGGTAACTTGCCCTCTGCTTCAAGTTGTTGCATCTTTGCCTCATGTTCACCTAGTATGTTGTAAATTTCCCATGTCCTTTTTGCCTTTGGGCTCTGGTCGCCCATCTCAGGTAACCTATATCCTAGAAAGATTTTGTCATAGTTTGTATTTGAGTCTTCGCGTATTGTTTGCATGACTCTTTCCTGAGTTTCCGGTTCAAGCTCTTCAAACATAGCTTGTCCATATGGAATAAGCTCGTTTCCAAATATATGTTTTTGTAGCCATTCTGGTTTTCTTTCCATGTTACCAATAATATCTTTTGTGAATGGGAAAGCTTTTACCCAACGTTTCAGTCTTGCGTCATTTATTTCTGTAGTTGGTTTTATTTTGTCAAGGAACATGTTTTTCAATACTAACATTTCATTTGGTACTGTCCATTTGAGTTTTCTTAAATATTCATCCCTTCTCGGTTCATTGTCTGCAAAGTAAGTTTTTATGACATTTTGCAAACTTTCGTTTGCAAGGTCATGTACAATAGGTTCTCTTCCTTCTCTCTCCCTAACTTTCTTTCTAAACTCTTCACCAAATATACCATCTCTATGGTTCTGTGTAGTTCTTTGAGATAAATGTTCTAGAACGTCAGGTGTTATATTTCCATCAGCCATGTTCATTTCATACTGGTCCAAAATATCTGCATCTTTCATATCTTTCAATGGCATTAAAGCCGCGCTGAAAATACCAGCTATATCTGGTTCACCATTCACTTCCATTGCGTCTACAACTTCTTGGAATTGTGGTTGTAAGTTTATGAACCACCTATCCGGATTAGCTTTATGACCCCATCTCATTGTAGTTCCATAGTCTGCAGAAACAAAAGTAGGTTTGTTTCCATATTGGTTAGGTTCTGAATGAACTTTAAACAATGTTTCATTTCTATATGTTTTGTTGAAATTTAACCTTTTATTTTCACCGAGTTCAGCCAAAGATTGAACGTTATATGTCGTAAGTAAAAAGGTTGTTGTATTTGTGTACATTTTCTTTCAGTACTTCCATTCTATGCTGAATATTTTCATCTGATGTTGGAGTCTTTTGTATGTCGGCAAACATTTTTCGATATTCTTCTACTATGTCAGCCGAATTTTTCTTAGACTCTTGGAAAGATTCCATATTCCTCATACTCTTGTTGAGGGTCAAGATTTTTCGGCTGTTCCAAATCTTCATCTAGTTCTGTGAAGTTAGTTTCCAAAGGAGGGACTTGTTCGTTTCCTTCAGGCTCTTCTAGCTGTTGTTGCTGAACTATTTCTTCCATGTCTGGTTGTATCTGAACTTCTTCCTGTGGAGTTTCTTGTACCTCATCTGCTGGCATTTCATATATTCCGAGACCGTTTTTAACAAGTTCCCTATCTAAGTCATCCGACTCAAACCTTTCTTCTTTCGTTCCGTCTCTATTTTTTACGCGTTTCATGAAGAGAGTTGTTGAATTGTCATTTAGCTCTGACACCAAATATCTCGGAGTAAATTCATCATGTCATTTGGATGATATGCTATTAAATCATATCCCTTAGCGAGCTTGTATTTTCCAGGTTTGAAATTATATCCGTTTGGTGCTGAGCCATAAAGCTAAATAGGTTCGGGTCAGTATTTCCTTCCTTGAACTTTCTAATAGCTTCTTTATATCTGTCACTAAAGTCAAGAGTATCTGGGTAACCATATCTTCTTAAGCATTTTTAAGAATTCTTGGTTTCCTTGTTCTCTACTTCTTTTATGTCCTTGCTCTGTTTGTGGTTGTTGTGTGTGCAGTGTTTTGAACTGTTGGTTGTGTGCTGGTTGTGGAGTGGTTGTTGTGCTGGTTGTTGTGGTGCAGTGTTTTGAACTGTTGGTTTTGGTGCAGGGTTTTGAACTGTTGGTTTTGGTTGTTGTTGTGCTGGATTTTGAACTGTTGGTTGTTGTGTTGGTTGTTGTTGTGGTGCATGCCTGTGTCTGTGTCCATGTGACGATGTAAATGTTTTAGGTAGTCCTGGTGCAGGTGCTTCTCTTGGAGGGTTTGGTGGTATATAAGTTCCACTAGCTAGTATATAAGTTCCACCAGCTGGTATATAAGTTCCACCAGCTGGCACATATGTTCCATCTGCAGCATAATGTCCTACCTGACTTTTCGTTTTTAAGAAAGCATTTACTAGGTCTGTTTTGGTCTGTTGTAACTCTTTTTCTTGACTTTCCACAACAGTTGCTCTAACGGCGTCATAGGCACTTTGAACTGCCTGTCTCGTTGCTGCATCTGTTATTTTCGTTATATTTTGTGCTACTTCTTTTAACTCTTTGTCGAAACCTTCAGACTTCAGTTTCTTTCCAGATGAGAAGTCGTTCACTTGTTTCACCTTACTATGAAGAGCTTCGAAGGCGTTCTTAAAGTCAGCATTTGTTAAAGCTTCATTTGAACTGTCTTCATCCGCTTGTATTTTTGTCCTTATTGACCCTATAAGCTGGGCTGCTTTAGCGTTGGCTTGGGCATCTAACCAGTCATTGTTAGCTTTTATATATTCTGCGCTTTTCATTGCCTTTTGCATGGCTGCGTCGTTATTTTTACTTTCTTGTGCTAAGTTTTCATACTGTACGGTTTGGTTTTGCAACTGTAAAAGTTTTTCTGCCTTTACATTTGCTTCAACTTCTTTTTTATACTCATCGCTATCCATATATGTCTTCAGGGCTTTTTGTTTTATCTCTTCATCTTTCAGTACTTTATATGAGTAGTATGGTTTTTCAAATTTACAACATCTTGTTCCATTTTTGCTACTTCTGCTGCTTTTTCTGACACTTTTTTCGCATATTCCTCTGTACTTAGTTCTTTCAGTTGTTCTTCTTTCTTCTTTTTCTCTACGTTTAACTCATTGAGTTTCTTTGTGTGTCTGTCATATTCTAGTTTCTTTTCGTTTTCACTTATTTGCTTCTGTATGTCTATGTTTGACTTTTTGACATCTGATATTTGATTTTTGAGTGAACTCAAATTCATTTGACTTTGAGGGTTATAGGCTGTTCCGTCTGCAGCTCCACCATAGCCTGCCATTTTCGCTAAAAGTGCCGCTCTTAAACCTCCACTCTGTGCACCAAAAACTCGGTTTAAGAGCATAGGATTGCTTGACATTTGTTGCAACATAGTGGGGTCATTCATCATTTGTTGTTGCAACTGTTGTTGTGGTGTCAGTTTTACTATTGGATGTTTCAATGCTCTCTTCCTCTTACGTATATTCTTACGTAGCTTACGTGGCATTTTAAGTGAAGTTAAAAAGCGGTTTTTGACAGATGTTTATATGACACTTTTTGTTCAGCACAAAAAACTACTCGGTCAAAGTGTTGTCAGTTTTGTAAAATAACCGTCCTATCTTGTTTTAAAATGGAGAAAAGTCTTCTCAAAGTATACTTCCTTGGAACGCCCGTAACTTTTCCTGTAGCGACGATAGACCCTTACTTGTCCGGACAAAGTTATACTATTTTGAGTGCTCTACAAAAAAAGTCAACGGCGACGACTCTCAAAAACCGTTGTGTAAAAAGTTTTACCGTTGGACAAAAAAGTATATATAGAAAAAAAAAACGTTTTAGTTCATTCAATATTTGAGATGGAACGGTTTGCCAACGGTAACTATTAAATAAAATAAAAAAATAGAGGGGGTCTCCGTTGACGAAAACGGTTTATTTTAAACTTTTCTATGAGTAGTCCGAAAAAAACAGTTTATTTTTCATAATGGAAGGAAGAAAAAGTGTCGCAAACAATTCGTCGACTACCTCTGCAGTTAAAGTTCCTACAACTTATGTCTCACCATTCTCAAAACCCTTACGACCTCCTATAATACCAAAGCAAGTTCCTCGTACAATTCAAGACAATTTGTCCAACAATATGCATTTGCACAAAGAAACAGCTCAGCCAACAGGTCAGGCAACAACAACTATCGGAACAGAAGCATTTTCAGAAGAAGTTCATACCAATCAGACTCCAATCGAACATACAGAAACACAACCACCCGAAAATACAGAAACACATCCAATCGAACATACAGAAACACATTCTGCAATGACCACTAGGTCGCAAACACGATATCTCGCCTTTTGCAAACAATTTAAGTCTCAAATTCAAGACACACAAGATAGCGACACTCCTCTTTCAGAGAAAGTTCGTAGAAAATACGCAAAGAAAAGGTTAGAATTGTTAGATAAGCTAAATGAACAATGGGGTTCAGAAGACAATCGAGATTATAACGAGATGTTTCAAGCTGTCATGGATGCCATTCAGCCTCTTGAAAACGAAATAAAAGACCCTGGCGTACTTGTTGACATGTTTGCTTCATATTTACCCGTTACTGCCAATCTCATAGCGTTGCAAGCTATTGACCAGTTCATTCACTTGTTTCCAAAGAACTTGCAGAAGCATTTACAAGAAGTTAAAGTTGCTGAATTTGTCCGTTTATATCCAAATTCATACAATTATTTGGAAGAATTGAATGAACATGGTGAAAGGTCATTCTATTTATATTTCTACACAAAAGACAACCAGTCAAAACGACTATACTGCATTGAACCTATGCCTCAATTCGTAGACAATTTCCACGTTATAACAACTGTTGCTTTAGATATTCCTGCCAGAGTTCCATATGGAGGAACAGTAACTATCTCAAGCTTTCCCAAGGGCTATAAAGGAAAGCCTCTCACAATTGCAAAATTCACACACAGCAGTTGCCAATTTGTTCAAGATGTCGAGTTCCATTTCCTCAACAATACGACTTTCATCATAGAGACTCCTCAAGAAGGTATATACAAAGTTTTCATCGCAGGATTTGTTGCTCCCAATGGCGAAGAAGAAGAAGTCGAAGAAATTCTCACCTCAGAGAGCGAAGAAGAAGAAGTCGAAGAAATCCTCACCTCAGAGAGCGAAGAAGAAGAAAATTTCCAAGACATTCAAGATTCAGAATATACCGAATAAAAAAACAATTTAAGACTAAAAATTTAATTTTATTATAATATTTTTATTTTTTTCATCTGGTCTTTGTATCATTCCTCCTCTAGTTTCTTAGGGGCTAGAGGGCGCAACGCGCCTGGAAGCCCCACTTACCTGACCTGATTTAGTTTCTATTCAATGTTAATATACTAATGGATTTGAAATATGAGAGATTTGTTAGATTCACAAAATATGAGAATCAAAATATGAGTTAATGATTATTTTGATTGTTGAGCAATGATATATATGGTGTGATAATATAATATATGTGTGAAATAAACTAGCTTATGCAAGAGAGTTTCAAATTACAATATGATTAAAGTTTTTGTTCTTCCACTGGTGTACTTCTTGGGATACTATAATCCAGATGAGGAAGAAAGGAGTGCGGGACTATTTGCAAAAAGGTGACATCTAAAAGGAATATAAAATTATCAAATATGAAATGAAAAACAATTTATTCGATGGATGCCTTGGCATAGTGGCTATTGTGGATATTAAGGATAACTGTGCACCTAGGTTTGATTCATATGGTGTTCATTTTTCAAAATTAGATAATATTTGCAAATATGTAGGTTTTTCTCAATTATTCAGCATTTCTAATAATAGAATTTACTTGTGTAAAAATATAATTGAAAGAAGAAGAAACCATCCAATATTATGAGATAAATAAAAGATATGACCGAGGTTATCTAAAAAATGCGAGAAATCATTACAGTATTTGCACGGCACTATATCAAAGTATTTGAAGTTATATGATAAGGTTCCCAACACAAGTATTGACGTCTATCATCTGTCAATTATTCACTTAAATTCAAAACAGTTATCACGAGCATCACGACCACACGAAATAAAGTCACAAACATACTGTAACTATTTGACATATGGAAAAGTTATGAATGATTATAGCGAGATTAAGTATAAATTATGTCACTTTTTGAGTTCACCGAATTCAAAAAAATCAGGCTGAGTTAGCAAATTTTCAGTAATTCTCCATCCGGCGAAACTGTTTTTAAATCCATAGTCAGTTTGGAGATGTAGGCAAGACGATAGCATTTTTTTTGGATTAGTGTCACTTATTTATTTATTTATTTTTTTTTCTGATTTTTACAAAAAATTTGAGAGAAAAAGTTCCAGAAAACTTTTGCAAAATATTTGAAGGCTAATGATTTAGCCTCTTGATAATGAAGTTTTTCAATTTATGAAAGTATATAAAGAAAAAAATTGTGTGAAGAAATATTTATCGTGATTTCCTAGAATATTATAATATTTTAGACATCAATGATTTGTGTAAATACAATTTTATAAATATGTGGATATTATCATGCTTAAAAATTCAAGAATCATCATATTTTCGAGATTTCCAGATTATATTATTTTACAGAATGGAGTTAGAACCTAGAATTCATAAGTTAAGCTCCAAATATGAATCTAAGTATATGTGTACGAATAGCTTATTCGTATTCATGCCTGTAAGAGTCGAATAGCTTCGAAATTGAGGGCTTTGGCAAACCGATTTCAGTAAACCCTTAAGAAAAATATTATATTTGATCAAACTATACGAGAAATGTTTATAAGATTATGAGATAAAATAGAAAAATATTGTATTTTGGATTTTCATCAAGATCTGAAATGTCTACTTCTTTTTTCTTGATAAAGTTAATGCATTTATCGTTGTTAGATATATCTTTTATTCTGTTGTTTATTGTAACTGATCCTTCTGTTTTTGGTGTTTCTACATCAATGAAACAACTATCAATTGTAATTTTACCTCTACTATATTCAAAGAAATATTTCCAAGTAACATTGTTATTTGCGAAACAACAATATTGTAAATATGCTGTAGCTGCATTTGCACATATTACACAATAATCAGTAATATTTTGGAAATTCGTTGACTCAATTCGAACTTTTGGAGATGGTGCTGTATATAAATAGACAGGAGGATAGTTAGTAACAATTTTATCTTTATTATCAAAAAACATCGAAAATAAAACTTTTGATTCAGATTTAAAATTACAAAATCCTAAAATACTATTTCCATATACTTTTGATTGAGAAACATTTGAATTTTCAAAATTAATTTTTCCATTTTTTAGGTGAATAGTGAATTGGCCAAGGAAACTTTCATCTCCACTATTAATGATTGAAGATGAAAGTATTTTGTTTTGGAATGATCCTTCATATGTAACATCTGAATAACAGTAAACTCCTTCTTTACGCTGTGATGTTATTTTTGATGAGTAACTTGTTATTCGATATTGGACACATTCACCTTCAGTGGAGAAGTATAAACTTCCTCCGAAACCGGAATTACTACAATTAACGAAGTTTGTTGTGTCAACTAAGAATTTAGTTGTACTTTTAGATGTACTAAAACGGATGGCTCCTGATTCAATGTTATCAGAAAATTCGCATTTGAGAACGTAGTAATTTTCATCACCTTTAGAAAGTCTTTCATTTTGTTTTACGTAACTTTCGTTAAGAGGGTATTGTGAATAATAGTCTTTCCAATCATAATGGAAAATAGTTGTCTAAAGCAAACAATTGTCGTGAAAATTCTTTCAACAATAAAATTCTTGCCTATTCAATTTTGATATCAACCCCTTTCTAAAATTCGGCGGTGTCACTTTTTACGAAAATCGCAAATTTTTGACATTTATCGTTCAAATTGAAATTCACTTTCAGGAAAGTGAATGAAAATGATTATTAAAAAAAAAAAAAAAAAAAAAGGTATTGGGGGTTCCAGGGCTGCGCCCCTCTACCCCCTTGAAGATGTTTAGTATGCAATGAAGTATAAAATGAGGTTTTTTTTGGGGTGTGGGTGCTTCCAGGCACTTCGTGCCTTCTAGCCCCTAAAATTTTTTGAAAGTCGTTGCTGTTGACTTGTTTGTAGAGAACTCAAAATAGTAGAACTATGTCCGGACAAGTAAGGGTCTATCGTCGCTACGTCACCAGGTCACCAGGTCACCAGGTCACCAGGTCATTTTAACTTCTCTGAAAAAATGAGACAACATGACATTTTGACAACAGTCCAGGAAGTCTTAACAAGATAGAATATGAGAGAGGTCCTATAAACCGGAGAAAGTGTCATACAAACATCTGTCAAAAGCCTCTTTTTAACTTCACTTAAAATGCCACGTAAGATACGTAAGAATATACGTAAGAGGAAGAGAGCATTGAAACATCCAATAGTAAGACTAACACCACAACAACAGTTGCAACAACAAATGCTGAATGACCCCACTATGTTGCAACAAATGTCAAGCAATCCTATGCTTTTAAACCGAGTTGTTGGTGCACAGAGTGGAGGTTTAAGAGCGGCACTTTTAGCGAAAATGGCAGGCTATGGTGGAGCTGCAGACGGAACAGCATATAAAACCCTCAAAGTCAAATGAATTTGAGTTCACTCAAAAATCAAATAGCAGATGTCAAAAAGTCAAACATAGACATACAGAAGCAAATAGGTGAAAACGAAAAGAAACTAGAATATGACAGACACACAAAGAAACTCAATGAGTAAACGTAGAGAAAAAGAAGAAAGAAGAACAACTGAAAGAACTAAGTACAGAGGAATATGCGAAAAAAGTGTCAGAAAAAGCAGCAGAAGTAGCAAAAATGGAACAAGATGTCATAAATTTGAAAAAACCATACTACTCGATATAAAGTACTGAAAGATGAAGAGATAAAACAAAAAGCCCTGAAGACATATATGGATAGCGATGAGTATAAAAAAGAATTGAAGCAAATGTAAAGGCAGAAAAACTTTTACAGTTGCAAAACCAAACCGTACAGTATGAAACTTAGCACAAGAAAGTAAAATAACGACGCGGCTATGCAAAAGGCAATGAAAAGCGCAGATATATAAAAGCCAACAATGACTGGTTAGATGCCCAAGCCAACGCTAAAGCAGCCCAACTCATAGGGTCAATAAGGACAAAAATACAAGCGGATGAAGACAGTTCAAATGAAGCTTTAACAAATGCGACTTAAGAACGCCTTCGAAGCTCTTCATAGTAAGGTGAAACTAGTGAACGACTTCTCATCTGGAAAGAAACTGAAGTCTGAAGGTTTCGACAAAGAGTTAAAAGAAGTAGCACAAAATATGACGAAAATAACAGATGCAGCAACGAGACAGGCAGTTCAAAGTGCCTATGACGCCGTTAGAGCAACTGTTGTGGAAAGTCAAGAAAAAGAGTTACAACAGACCAAAACAGACCTAGTAAATGCTTTCTTAAGAACGAAAAGTCAGGTAGGACATTACGCTGCAGATGGAACATATGTGCCAGCTGGTGGAACTTATATACCACCAAACCCTCCAAGAGAAGCACCTGCACCAGGACTACCTAAAACATTTACATCGTCACATGGACACAGACACAGGCATGCACCAAATCCAGCACAGCAACCAACAGTTCAAAACCCTGCACAACAACCACCTCCACAACCAGCACAGCAACCAACAGTTCAAAACCCTGCACAACAACAACCACAACCAGCACAGCAACCAACAGTTCAAAACCCTGCACAACAACAACCACAAACAGAGCAAGGACATAAAAGAAGTAGAGAACAAGGAAACCAAGAATTCTTAAAAAGGCTTAAGGAAGACTATGGTTACCCAGATAGTATTGACTTTAGTGACAGATATAAAGAAGCTATTAGAAAGTTCAAGGATGGAAATACTGACCCGAACCTATTTAGCTTTATGGTTCAGCATAAAATCGGATATAATTTCAAACCTGGAAAATACAAGCTCGCTAAGGGATATGATTTTAATAGCATATCATCCAAATGACATGGTGAATTTACTCCGAGATATTTGATGTCAGAGCTAAATGACAATTCAACTCCCGTCATGAAACGCGTAAAAAATAGAGACGGAACGAAGAAGAAAGGTTTATGAGTCCGGATGACTTAGAAAGGGAAGTTGTTTAAAACGGTCTCGGAATATATGAAATGCCAGCAGATGAGGTACAAGAAACTCCACAGGAAGAAGTTCAGATACAACCAGACATGGAAGAAATAGTTCAGCAACAACAGCTAGAAGAGCCTGAAGGAAACGAACAAGTCCTTCCTTTGGAAACTAACTTCACAGAACTAGATGAAGATTTGGAACAGCCGAAAAATCTTGACCCTCAACAAGAGTATGCGGAGAATATGGAATATTTCCAAGAGTCTAAAAAAAATTCGGCTGACATAGTAGAAGAATATCGAAAAATGTTTGCCGACATACAAAAGACTCCAACACCAGATGAAAATATTCAGCATAGAATGGAAGTACTGAAAGAAAATGTAAGCAAATACAACAACCCTTTTTACTTACGAGCATTTAACGTTCAATCTTCGGATGAACTCGGTGAAAATAAAAGGTTAAATTTCAAGAAAACATATAGAAATGAAACATTGTTTAAAGTTCATTCAGAACCTAACCAAGATGGAAAAAACCTACTTTTGTTTCTGCAGACGATGGAACTACAATGAGATGGGGTCATAAAGCTAACCCGGATAGGTGGTTCATAAACTTACAACCACAATTCCAAGAAGTTGTAGACGCAATGGAAGTCAATGGTGAACCAGATATAGCTGGTATTTTAAGCGCGGCTTTAATGCCATTGAAAGATATGAAACATGCAGATATTTTGGACCAGTATGAAATGAACATGGCTGATGGAAATATAACACCTGACGTTCTAGAACATTTATCTCAAAGAACTACACAGAACCATAGAGATGGTATATTTGGTGAAGAGTTTAGAAGAAAAAGTTAGGGAGGGAGAAGGAAGAGAACCTATTGTACATGACCTTGCAAACGAAAGTTTACAAAATGTCATAAAAACTTACTTTGCAGACAATGAACTGAGAAGGGATGAATATTTAAGAAAACTCAAATGGACAGTACCAAATGAAATGTTAGTATTGAAAAACATGTTCCTTGACAAAATAAAACCAACTACAGAAATAAACGACGCAAGACTGAAAGTTGGGTAAAAGCTTTCCCATTCACAAAAGATATAGTTGGTAACATGGAAAGAAAACCAGAATGGCTACAAAAACATATATTTGGAAACGAGCTTATTCCATATGGACAGGCACTGTTTGAAGAGCTTGAACCGGAAACTCAGGAACAGAGTCATGCAAACAATAGCGACGACTCAAATACAAACTATGACAAACTCTTTCTAGGATATAGGTTACCTGAGATGGGCGACCAGAGCCCAAAGGCAAAAAGGGCATGGAAATTTGCAACATACTAGATGAACATGAGGCAAAGATGCAACAACTTGAAGCAGAGGGCAAGTTACCAAAGCGACACCAAAGAAGAAGAGTAGAACAAAGTGAAAGTAGTGAAGAAGTAACTTCATCTAGTGAAAGTAGTGGCAATGAAGGAAAAAGAAGAGTTAAAAACTCAGTCAGGAAGAAAGTAAAGCTTGGTCCACGTGGGTTCTATTATGACACATAAACCCAACTATTCTATATTTTTACCCATATGAAATGTACGCCGCTCAGAATATAACACCAACAGTTTTGGATGCCATGAATGGAAATGTTTCCGAATGGTATAACGAATGCGACAATGCCATTAGAAGGTCAGAAATAGTTCCTGGAACTTACGAATATACAACTGCTGTTTCTTATGGAAACGTAGGTGAGTTTGGAGAAGGTTCTTCAACAACAGTAGATATTGCTTGCGACAGGTTTCATATAATTTCTATTGACAACTCTTTCTTATACGTGGAACAAGACATTGAAATAAAACCTTCTGCCAAGTTGTCTGACAAGAAAGGTTGCAATGGAATTTTCTATGTCGGATACCAATATGCTCCAGAAGTTTTCATGGGATATAAGATATATTCTAACTCTGACTTAGTTCAAACAGTAACATGGGCAAACTATGAATGGTTCGCTTTGAGAAACTCAGTACAACCACAAGCTAGAGAACAAACAGACCAGTATGCAACTATTGAGAAAATAAGAAGACTTGACCCTAACGTTCCAGGAGTTTATGTTAACCTTTCTGGACAAACTGCAGCAGCAGTAACCAAAGTAAAATTGAAACTTAGAGTTCCTTTGTCATCTTTCCTCATCTTCAGGTTTTTAAGATACTTGCCAAACTGGGCAGGAAAAATTTCTATTGAACTTACTCCAAG
Source organism: Trichomonas vaginalis G3 (assembly GCF_026262505.1). Lineage (NCBI taxonomy): Eukaryota > Parabasalia > Trichomonadida > Trichomonadidae > Trichomonas > Trichomonas vaginalis. Next base: position 15,527,626 of record NC_067204.1, on the reverse strand, counting down.
CAAAAATAACTTAGTCATTGCACCAACACAAGACCCATTCACTCTTACAGAAGTAGTGGGAACAAATAAAATGTCATTCGCCGACTTTTGCAAAAACAAAGTTGACTTAGACTTTGGTTTCTCAAACCTCAACACTGAAGTAAACTATTATTTCAATGCTGCTGGAGATGCTTGGGACCCAGTTAAGTTCACATGCGAAAAATTTGAATGCAAGAGAATAGAAAGCAGACTTGCAGTCTATATGTTGGACCCAGATATTTCAAATGCTTTAGCTGCCAAATATATTGCAGTTCCACTTATGTTCCCTATACACCAAATATCTGTCAAAGACTTTGCAGGTGAAGTTGGAAACCAAAGTGCTGACCCAGGTGCAAGAACAGATATTGCTTAACAACTGCAATGAAACATGCAGATACTATGTTTGTACTGTTCAGACGAACTATAAATGACTATTCTTGTTTCTACAACCCTGGTATTAAATATCATATAAACATAGATGGCAAATATTATCCAAGAGAAGAATATTCCACAGTTGAGGATATGAGGTCATACAACTTGACATTAGATGCTATGAACTTTAACAACAACTTCACAAACAACCATTAACCCTGAAATGCAAAGTTCTATTATGCCATATGTGAAAGTATGGACTCATACAGGAGCTCAAAAACACTCAATATACAAATGGAGACCGTTCAAACTTTTGGCTTGGCATTCCATTTGCTGACTCAGAAGACTTTATGGGTGGTATTTCAACTGTTGGTACAGTTCAAATACAATATACTGGTGACAGAGACGGTCCAATGAATTGAAAGCAAAGAGAAGTTTACAAAACCAATAGCACTTTTCACGGAAGATGCTCTTTTGAAGATTCGTTCGATGAAACCTGCTGGGGCTCCTCAGATTGGTATAACGACAGCTTCCATCGAGCAGATTTTGGCAGCAGGTCAGTAAGTTGTTCTTGAACGACTTCTCTCCGTCAAATATTGACAGTACGCCAGTTTTGACATAGTATTGTATTATAAACTTACCTTTAGAAATATCGGTCAGTTTTGTTGTTATATTTTTGTCTGCTTCAAGAACTTTCACCATCTCGGTTATACCAACTTTCTTTGCTTTATGAAAATATTTTGGTTCAGCAAAGACTGCTATTCTATAACATTTTCCATTGTTTGTATAAAGAACTATTCTATCAATGAACTTGTATTGTTTGTGTGTGTAAACTTTGTTTTGCTTCAATTCGAAGAGATACTCAAATACGTCCATCTTTTTATTCTAAGTAAAATGTCATTTCCGAAAAATAGAAGCGTAAGTGTTTCAAAAGGTTTAATGGCGGTGGCAGATGTGAAGTTAAATTCACCAACTCAAACAAACAGTCAAAGTGTTGTTGTCAATGTCAAAGACAGAGATGTTGAAGTGGGGAAACCATACGAAGACGAAGATGGTATAACAATAGTTCCTGTAAAAGAACAACCAACATATCCTGAAGTTAGCAGAGACTTAAGTTCTGTTGCAGATATTCGAAACGACTACCAACAACTTAAAGACAAACTTAAAACTCAGGAGAAGATTTGTCAAGCTTTAGGTCTAATGTTAAACTTGGTTGAGCACAACCCTGTAAAAGTGAACTCATATGTCATCGCACCTCATGAAATTTTGAAAGAACTATTGAAACTTTTGACAGAGGCAGACGATATAAACATCAAAGAAATAGAACCCGACATTGCTTGCTGTGGTGTTTCATATAATGTCATTGACAAGATATACGTTATGAAAGGAGGTGAAACGTTGAACTTAAAATATAGTTTCCCAGACGTCATAAAAATATTTGACGACCACAACATTTCATTAAAGTTTGTTTGCTAAGTAAAAATGGCAGAAGACATAGTGGTTTATACTATTACGACTAAAAACCCTGAGTCATATAATTCTATAACAACAAACTTACAAAGTCCTCAAGGACGATATTGTAAACTGACCTTAAACACGATGACGACTAAAGCCTGTTTTGCTCTTTTGACACCAGAAGATTTTATTGTTGTGAATGGTAAAAAATACTTCTTTGAAGATACTTACTCAGATATACCACCAACAGGTTTTGTTGACTTATTTAATACTTTAAGGACGGATGTAACATGTGCTGCAACTAGAGCAGGTTTCATTATGTTTGGATGTCCGACTGAGTTTAGTATAAACGATATGAGCTATAATACAAAACTTATATCTGGTTTTTACTACCAACAGTTTCCTATAACAGGAAAAGGTGTCATACAAGGAATGTCTATTCCATTGACTTTAAGTACACCTATTTTATATATTGTTTCAAACTTAGGTTCAAAGTGCTATTCGAATGTCGACAGAAACTACTATGACCAAAAGATACTCATGCGTATAAACAACACTTTCTCTGCTGGTTTGCCTATTGTTCATTCGAATGCAGAGTTTTCAGCTTTAGTGAACTCAAACACTTTAGCAAACATAACGTTGACATTAGTCGACGCAAACTTTGTTCCTGTAAAACTTTTATGTCCTATGTATTTGTCAATGACGGCAGAAAGTTTCGAATTGGAAGATGCAACTGGTGAAAGTATTGTACTACAAGAACAACTTCAACAACAAATGCAACAAATGGAACAAATGCAACAACAAAGTCAAGAATAAAAAATAGCTCAAGAATAAAAAAAATATTTTTTTTTATTTTTATATAAAAAAATGTACGCTGAGTTTGTTGGAACAGACCGTTGGGAAACTTGTTTGTTAGATGAGAAATATGAAATTCACTGTTGTGAGTCATTTGAAGTCAGAAACAAAGAGACAAAAAGAGTTTTAAGCGAATGGGAGCGAAATGACGGATATGCTATGATGAGGATGGGTGGAAAAAACTATTTTAAACATATTGTCATTGCAACTCATTTTATACCGAATCCTAACAATTTACCTCTTGTAGACCACATAAACCGTATAAGAAACGACAATAGACTTGAAAATTTACGTTGGGTCACTCTTTCTGAAAACAATAAGAACAGAGGCAAATTTGGAGATATTGTATTCGAATTTGTCGACGAACTAGAAGATGAAGCAATTGAAATTACAGACTATGGCAAGCATACGCTTGAGTTTTACTACTATAGCGAAGAACAAGACTCTTTCTACTTTTATACCGGTGTAAACTATAGAAAATTACAAGTATATTTTACTAAGGATGACTATGCTTATGTAAACACTAGAGATACAGATGGAAAACACGTTCATATACTTCTTAACAAATTCAAGAAGCTATATGGCATACCATTTTAAAACGTTTTTTAAAAAAATATTTTTTTTTTATTTTTATATAAAAAAATGTACAGAATAGACGTTTCAGATTTTTATGACTTCCAAGCCTTCAGAAATATGTGTCCATTTAGAGACTATAACAAAGCAGTCGAGAATTTGAAACGTTTAGTCATTTATGTCGACTCTGCCCCAGAATGTTATGTCATGAAAGAATGGGATGTAGTCTTTAACAAACCTAAAGCGACAATAGTTTCAGAACAAGAATGTAAACAGAAACTTAAGAAAATAAAAGTCGTACAAGTTGGTATGAAGATGTTAGATGCTTGGGATATCTTATTGTCAAAGTTAGAAGATTTTTCAGTTCGTGGTATAAAGTTCTATACACCTTCTCCAAACTTCTATTCTATCTTCACTGGATATAAATACGAACAAGTAGAATGGAAGGAAGATGTTATAGAAGCTTGGTTAGACCATGTCAAAGAAATTATATGCAATGGAAACGAAAGAGTCTATGAGTATATCTTATGTTGGTTTGCAAACATCTTACAATATCCAAGTGCTAAAAATGAAACTGCTCTCATTGTAATTGGAAAACAAGGAACAGGTAAGAACACTTTCTTTACAGATATCTTATGCAAACTGTTAGAGGGCTATTCGAACCCGAATATGACAAACTTAGAAAACATCTGCGGTAAATTTAACTCTTCAATAGAGAATATGAAACTTATAGTATGTAACGAACTTCAAAGTATAGATACAACAAAGGTTTTAAACTCAGATGCTTTGAAGAGTCTTATAACAGACAAAGTTGGAGTTGTTGAAAGAAAATATAAAGACCAAAGAGTTTGTGAAAATGTTGCAAATTTCATCATGGTTTCAAACAACGCTGTTCCGATGAAGTTAGAAAGTTCTGACAGAAGATATGTAGTTGTCAGAACGTCAGATTCTCATATGCAAGATACAGAATATTTTGACGACTTAGCAGAAACTTTGACACCTAACTTTTACAACCACTTGTTCTCATATTTCATGACATTAGATATTTCTAAGTTCAATCCAAGACAAATTCCACATACCGAAGAGAGACAAACATTGTTAGAAGCAAACAAGAGTGTATATGAACTGTTCATAGATGAAACTGACTTTGAGTGTTTAGATGAAAGGTCATTGTACGATTCGTATAAACAGTATTGCCAAGAATATGGTTATATGACAGCGTCTAAACGAACATTCTTGGCAAATGTCAAAAATCTTTTAGACGTACAGAATGGTATATATACAAAGAAAAATTTTTCTGAGTAAATTTTAAAAAAAATATTTTTTTATCCGATAGAAAAGATGACGAAATTCATCTCAGTCAACAAGTACATGTCAGGACTTAAAGAAGAACTAGACCCATTCACATATTTGAATGTTTACTTCTACCATTTTGAAAAGTCTTCATTCAGCAAAGTTTGGAACATCGAACCAGTTAAGTTTGCTGTTGTGACTAAAAATGGTGCGAAATTTGAAGACTTAGACATAGAAGGTTTGTTAACAGTCAAAGAAAGTTTTGACAGAAGGTTCTCAAACCTTAAAGAAGGCAAAGCATACAAACTTGTTATACCTTATGAACCAAAGAAAGCAGACGACTATGAATATTATGAGTCTAAGATAGTTGAAGTTCAAGGTAAATTGGGTAAAAAGATTTTAGAGTCTAAGCCGGTGTTTGCTCCTAAAGAGGAAGAGAACATTGACATTGACCCAGAAATGTTCTAAAAATAAAATTTTATTTTTACATGTCATATCTCCCCTTCTCTGGAACTGGTTCTTTCTTCTCTTCTTCTACTTTCTTTTCTTTCTTTTCTCTCTTCTTCTTCTCTGGTGGAGTTATGTCAAACTTCTCAGAACCATATTTTTGTAAAAGTGCTTTGTCATTTAATAGCTCTTCTATTCTGTTTTCTATTTCATTTTCAAGAACAGCGCATGTGTCTTCTTTGCATTCTAAGAAGTTTTGTTGGACTTCATCTCTCCAAGAGGCGTCATCTCTGTCAACAAGTCTGTCATTGACAAATTTTAAGACTTCTCTGCTTAAGGTTTTATGGTTCTTGTCATATTCCCAGAAACAGAACTTTAGAACAAATTCACCTTTCTTGTTTACACTATGTAAGATTTTATGGTCGACAGATGTTTTTGCTGTCGAAAAGCTTGTCTCGAATATAGATAGCGAAATCGCACATTTCCTAAAAGATAAAATTTTAATTTTTCTAAAAATATGTTAGAAAAAAAGTTTGCTGACATTGACAAGAAATTTGAGAATGTTTTAAATAAGAACAAGAGGAAGTTGGAAAATGCTCAGATAAAACCCATACATGACAAGTTCCTATTTGCTCAGAATGGTATAACAGGTCTAATTGCACCGCCTGGGTCGGGTAAGACTTTCACTTATCTTAAAATGGCTGCACAACAACAAGAACTAGATGAGAAGAACCCATTCTATGAGTTAGTAGTCATTTGTAGTACTTCTGGTCAATTTGACCAAACCGTCAATTCGTTCAAAGATATTATAAAAAAGTCTAAGTTAGTATGTATAAAAGATACTGAGTTGTTAGATTGGATAAAGAAGTACCAAAGAAGAGTTTTGAAGTACAATGCTATAAATGAGTATGTCAATTCTAAGTTTAAAGACCCAAATGAGGAAATGCAGAGAATATTAGAGAAGAAACACTTCAGAAACAAACAGAAAGAGATAGAATACATTTCGAAGAAATTGCAATCTTACGATTGGAAGACTTACCCTCATAGGTGTCTTCTTATCTTAGACGACTTTGCTTCTCATCCTTTGTTAAAGAACAGAGAACAAGACATGTGTCGAATTCTCAAGAAGCTCAGACACTTTAACATCTCAGTTGTCATTTGTGTACAGACAGCAAAGAGTTTAAGTAAGGATGTAAAGAGAATACTTACTGATATCATACTTTTCCCCGGATTGTCCGAAGACGATTTCATGGAACTTATGAAAGAGTCCATGGCAGGTAAGTTTGACAGACATGAACTATGGGAGAAGTACAAAGTCATACAAGACCCTCATACTTCTTTCAGAATTCACATCTACGCAAACAAAGTTCAAATTGTAAAAAGTCAAGCGTAAAAATGTAAGTGTTTTAGTCTTAGTCTGTTGTGGTGCTGGGGCTGTCGGTTCTTCTGGCTTTGGAATGGACTCGGTTGGTGGTACGTCGGACATTCGTTTGTGTCCTGTCGGAAGGAAGAGTTCTTCCAGTTGGAAGGAAGGACTTTTCCTGCCGGAAAGAAAAACTTTTCCTGTCGGAAAGAAAAACTTTTCCTGAAGGAAAGAAAAATTTTTCCTGAAGGAAAGAAAAATTTTTCCTGAAGGAAAGAAAAATTTTTCCTGAAGGCCGGCCAAAAAGTTCTCAATTTTCGAAAATTTGAATGGTTTACGGACGGACAACAAGAAAAATTTTTCCTGAAGGAAAGAAAAATTTTTCCTGAAGGAAAGAAAAATTTTTCCTGAAGGAAGGAAGGACTTTTCCTGTTGGAAAGAAAAACTTTTCCTGTCGGAAGGAAGGACTTTTCCTGTCGGAAGGAAGGACTTTTCCTGTCGGAAAGAAAAACTTTTCCTGTCGGAAGGAAGGACTCGGAATGCCAGAAGGACTCGAATGCCAGAAGGACTCGGACAAGACAATTTACCATCTAGAGCTACCTGAGCCATCTTTGGTGTCAAGCTTGAAAAATAAATGGTTCATTTACTCTTCCTCTTTGAAGTTATCGAAATACTCTGTTATCTTTTCCTTCAGTAGCGGCAAATCTTCTTTGAATGTAAGTATTGTACAACCTTTCATATCATAGTGTGTTTGAGGTAACGTATCTTGAACTATCTGTTTAACATCTTCATTTGGTGTCATTGAAATCGGTAAGTTTTCGCGATAGAACCAATTTCTGTCAGATTTGTAAATCTTAGCAAGGTCGTAAAAGCTTTTGTTGTTTCTTCTGACTAAATGCAACATAACCATATCTCTGTCTTCTTCATTTTCCATCTCTTCAGTGTAAATCATATACTTATAGTTCTTTTCCTTTCCTTTTGGTACCGAACGTGGTATTCTTTTCTGTATGTTTTTGTCTTTTGCTTCAAGCTTGTTCTCTAGCTCTTCACGTTCTTGTCTATGAAGTTCGTCAAGAAGTTTACAAACATACCATGAATAGCGAGCTGAAGCCCATTGTGCCACATTATTTACAAGAAGTCTATGTACATACCAACCTCTCAAACCATTTGGCAATTTTTCACGATTTTCATAGAGTTTTGGCGACCCCGAAAAAAGTCTGTCTCGCTGTGCTTCGCTCAAAAGTTCTTGTGTGCTTTGGTTCCTAAACCAGTCTTGTGGTTTCTTAGTATCTGGAGCAAAACATGCTGTCAAAATACTTTGCATTTGGTACATGTCATCTTTGACCGAACGAATGAGACGTAACTGTTTGTTATACTGAACCCACTCGTATTCTTCACTTATGGCTTCATGAACGATAGCAGTTGTTGTGTTCTCTGATGTTGACATTTCTGTTCTTACATACAAAATAAAAAATAAAATAAAAATAAAATTAGCGTTATTTTCTATCTTGTATAAAAGACCAAAAATAAACGCTTTACATGTATTTTTCAGCAACTTCGTCAAATACTTTTATAGCTTTGTCGATCTCATCTACTTCAAACGTTTCTTTACCTCTCGTGGGAGCACCATACATTTTCTCAAACTTTTCAAGTAGTTCTGTTTCAGCAGCTCTCATATCGTTAACAAACGCAACCTTAACTCTATTGACTATACTGTCATATCTTTGAGTTATATTAAATGTTCTTCCTATCTTATATCTCTTTGTATTGAAGTCCTTCGGTTTCTGAACGATGTAAAGTAAGCCTTCACTGCAACGTTCCGTATCGAATGAACCATATGTTATGAAATTATATCCAACAACTGGGTCAATCCAGAACAAAACTACTGGTATAAGACTTTTGTCTATAAGATATGCTCTTGTTCCATAGAATCTTACTGATATCATAAGCTCAGGATTTTTTGTCAAAATTTTCTGAGTAGAAGCATTTTTAACCCAGTCGTGTGCTTTCTTTCCTTCAGATAGTGTTAAAATGTCTGACAAAGAATATTTTTTGTATTTCTTTGAGTATCTTACGTTTAAATCACCTATTCTAACCACTTTGGTGTCATTGTCTATCTTTCTAACTGTTTCAAACTCAGTGCTTGTCATTTCCTGTTCTTACATACAAAATAAAAAAATAAAAAAAATAAAAACTAACGCTATTTTTTTATCTTGTATAAAAGATATGATTTCAGGGATTTTTTTACGAAGTGCAAAAGTTCTCTTCGTCAAAAAAATACAGTTATATCATGAAATTTGGTCATTTTTTCACGATTTTCATGAGTTTTAGGCGACTACGGTTTTTCCCGTACTCGCATTTTTTCACGATTTTCGTACGGAATCTCGTTCCTCGATTTTCCTAGGGACGCAAACATATGAGGAAATTCATGAAATTTGGTCATTTTTTTCAGCAAAAATATATTTTAGATCTAACCAGGTCCCTCGGTCCCTCGGTCCCTCGGTCAACTAACATCTTTTTGAAAACGGTGACAACATGACATTTTGACAACAGTCCAGGAAATGAACTTCTTCGTAAATGTTTTTTCACGATTTCATCGTCAATGAGTGTAAATCAGGCAAAAATGAGTTTTGGTTGAAAAAACAGGTGGAGCCAAAAATGGCTCGACCTCAAAACAAGCATTTCGTGAAGAATATACCACCTGCCGGAATTCCGGCGGGTGCTTTTTTATACAAAACATTGACGTTCATGTTTGACAAAACAAGCATTTCGTGAAGAATATACCACCTGCCGGAAAACAGCGGGTTGCTTTTTATACAAAAACATTGACGATGAAGTCTATCTCCTGTGTTGTTGTCAAAATGTCATGTTGTCACACCTTTTCAGAGAAGTTTAAATTACCTGGTGACGTAGTGACACCTAAAAACCATCTAACCTAAAATATATTTTTGCCGAATTCAATAAAAATAAAATGGTTCATTTACTCACAATATTTTTGTACAAAAGGACCCCAACCTTTTAAATTCTTTTCTGCAGCTTCTAATGAAACTTTAGCGAGCTCATATTCTCTAAATTCTCTCTTTAAATCTTCTTGTTCCCATTGGTCTAGTTCGTATGGAGAGTCTCTATAACCAGAACATATCTCACGTTCATGTTCTATTTGTTTTTCATGCATTTTTCTAACTTCTTCTTCGAACAAAGGTTTAGCATTCTCTGCTGTATCTTCAAGTTCTTCTTCATCTAATTTCTCATGAACTTTCTTGTCTATGGAGTCCAGAATTTTTCCAACTGCTATGCAATATTTTGGAGAAGCCCACATTGCTATATAGTTTACAAGTCTTGGGTCTACATACGTTCCTCTAACCTGTTTGATTTCATCGGGAATTCCTGCATTAACATTGTATAAAAAGCAACCGCCGGAATTCCGGCGGGTGGTATATTCTTCACAAAATGCCTTAAAATACTCTTCCCAGGACTTATTTTCCAACAACTTTCTAAAGTCCTTCCTAAACTGCTGACACATATTTGTTGCATTTATATAACCATCCTTGTCTCTACGTAAGACTTCAATACCGTTATAGGTGCCTTTTGTGAATGTTTCGCCATTAGATTTGTTCGTGAACGTTTTTGCTTCGACTGTCATACTGTTCTTACAATAAAAATAAAAAATATTTTTTAGGTGAAGTGGTGAGATCTCACCTCTTTTTTCACCTCTTTTCTCACCCGTTGAATTTTCATGAATTTTCCCGAAATAAAATAAAAAATATTTTTGGTGGTACGTCGGACATTCGTTTGTGGCTTAACCGTCGGACATTCGTTTGTGGCTTAACCGTCGGACATTCGTTTGTGGCTCGACCTCAAAACAAGCATTTTGTGAAGAATATACCACCCGCCGGAATTCCGGCAGGTGCTTTTTTATACAAAATTCAACGGGTGAAATCTATTTCCTGTGTTGTTGTCAAAATGTCATGTTGTCACACTTTTTCAGAGAAGTTAAAATGACCGAGGGACCGAGGGACCGAGGGACCTGGTTCGCCTAAAATATATTTTTCAATACTTTTTCAGCACTTTTCCGTAGTTGTATATGAAAGACAATTCGAGATAAAAGTCGTAGTACAGTGGAATAATATGCTGCACACCGTTTGTTGTGAACCAGACTTGAAAGTCAGAGAAACTGTTACTAGGTGGTTCGTAGAATTTAGAAGCAAAGTCATAAAAGTCCTTACCGATACAAAGAAAACTGTTGTTGCTTGAACTGAAACTTGCATGACATATAACATTTTGAGGATCGAACACGTTTTTATAAACTGTCAAATCTGCTGGTGGAAGTATAAATTTAAATGGACCATCTGGTGGCAATGGTTCGTTCTGGTTTAGTAACCGAAGAAATTGTGCCCAAGAACGTTTGTCTACTCCCCAATATAAAAACTCTGTATCTCTTGGAGGGTTATTTTCAATCCTTTGAAATGAAACGGTGGAGTTCATCTTGTCGTATTCTAGTTTTAGATAGTACGTTCCATTTAGTAAAGAATGGTATTTTTCTTGAAATTCCCAGTAGTATTTGTTCATTTGAGTTTGAAAGTCATTTAGAGTTTTTTCAAGACTTTCGTCTGAACGAATTGTAAAGATTTTCATTTCGTCAAATTTTTCTATTAGACCATCAGAACCTTTATACTGGCCGTGAAAATATACTGCGAACATAAAAGCGTTCGTTCTATTTGAAAACAAAACTCTTCTAAATCCTATTGCCTTTGCATCTGAAGGACTTTGAAGCCAACGAACTGGATAGTCAAACCGGTAAGCTCCGGATAAAATTTCTTCATCTGAAATATTCCTACCAGCGTTTGTAAAGATATAGTCTAACGGTTTTGTATCTGCTACTTTTGTTCTTTGTTTTTCAACCTGAAGCATTTTATATATGTAAAAATATACTGTTTTAAAAACGTTTTTATTTCATGCAATGTTTTATTTCATGCAATGTTTTATTTCTGTCCCGTCTTCAAGTATACCCCATATTTCCTTTTCGATATTACATGAACTTCGGAAAATACCTTGTCTAGCTTAAAACAGCCCATTTTTTTACCGACCATTCCCATTTCAATGAGTTTGTTATACCCTTCCTCGTTCGTCATGAGCGCATCGATGTTTTCGTAGTATACCTTCACTTTCGATTTAACCTCTGAGAAAAATTTGTTGTAGTTGTCAAGGACTGCTTTTGCGAACTGAGGATAGGACCAATGTTCGACAATAGGTTTTACTGTGGTTACTAAGCCACATTGACCTTCGGTGAACTCGTACTTCAAAACAAAAGGGGAGAACCTTTCAACAAAGTTGTCGACCTTCTCATAGTGTTTACTCTTCATCTTTTGAGGTTTCTTAATGGAATATCCCCATGTCGAGTTCATAAGCAATTTGAGTGTCATTGCAAGTTTGGGGTTTGAAGCTTTCCTAATATCATAGAGTTGTTGTATGACCTTTCCAACTGTATAGTTCCTTCCCGGGAACTCGCCATCTTCGTTTGGAATTCCAGTCGGAATATATTGGACGAACCTCATGTATGCAGCGTTAAGGTCGACATAGTATATTTTTTCATATGAGTCGAACTTATCGCAACCAATGGGTCCGGTTCGTGGAAATTCAAGCGAGTCTCTTATCTTCTGAGAAACCTCGCCTGTTATCTCATAAACATCGTCAAAGCAACCTGTTTCATATAAAATTTTCTGAGCTAACTCAGATGCTCTCCAATACAATTTGACGTCAATTGGATTTCTCAATGGGAGTTTGTTTATAGCATCTTGAAGTTCTTGCAACCTCATTGGAAGTTCTTCTGGTTCAGGTTGGTATCCGAACAATCCAACTCCTTTTGGAGCTGTGTACTTCTTTTGTGCTATAACTTTGTCCGGAACAACTTTTGGTCTCACTAACAATGAAAAGTTTGTTTCGTCTTTTGGTACAAAAGTTTCTGTCAGCTTGTCATCTGGAATTGGTTCCAACAAACCTTTCTCGAAAAGAATGTTAACAGCTCTGACAATGTTGCATTTGCCCTTTCCGAACAGTGGGTTTGTAAGACTTTCGTTCAACATGAAATGGTTGTGGACAAGTACAATCTTCAACCATGGCAATTTGAAGTCAACAACATAGTCATCGTGCGAAGAACCTTTCTCAGTCGGTATGTTGACTCGGATATTGACATTTGCCAACGGTGCAATCTTTGTCAATTGACTTCTGAGAATGTACCTCGTCTTCACACATGACTCAAGATACTTCATCTTCTCATCTGTAACAAGACCAGAGTTCCTGAGACATGTAAGAATACAAGGTTCATTGACAATTTTTTCAATTGTATTATAAATTCCATACCTTGTCAAGTCAATGTCAGACTTGTTTATGAACGGGAAATACCCAGCATGTTGTCTGACTGCTTGAGGGTTGGGTTGATACCATTCGAACTTCACGCTTGCAATCCCTTCAATTGCATTCAAAATATCTGAGTCGGAATCAAACATTTGTTCTCTCTTTGTAGTCTTGAAAGCGTCAAGAAGCATTGCAGCTGTTTGTTCATTGCCATGTGAGTAGTATATATGACCATCTAAATCTGTTATCGTCAATCTGAGATTGTATCCTTTCTTATTTCCGTCTTGTATGGCAGCAAGTACTCCCATGAAGCCTTCTTTGTTCTTTCCTTCGTCAAAGTTTACTGTAAAGGTTCTACCAGAAGTAATTTTACTTCTAACCTCACGATACTTCTCATATGCGTATCTTGTTCTTTCCATGGGAGCATGTGCGTCTTCACCTTTTCCTTTTTTCCTCCTCAAAGGATGCAATTGTTCGTCATGTTTCCAGTAGAATCTGGCAAAGCCGTCGTGTCCTTCAACTTGAGGCTCATTAACATTGAAAGGCATGTTCATAAGCCGTTCTTCTTCTAACCTCTCAAGTCTGTTTGGATAATTGGCGCGAGCTGTTTCCAAGTCCATCTCATAGGTCAGACCAGCCAGTTTGTCATAGACTTTTATTGGCTTTCCCTTCCTATATTTAAAATTCTTTGAAACTCTCCAGCCATATCTTTCTAACTCTGCTTTTACTCTAGCAGATTTTCTATCCATTCTATACGGAGGCATTTTTATAAAAATAAAAAAATGTTTTTTTTAAAATGGTATGCCATATAGCTTCTTGAATTTGTTAAGAAGTATTTTAACGCATTTTCCATCTGTATCTCTAGCGTTTACATAAGCATAGTCTGCCTTAGTAAAATATACTTGTAATTTTCTATAGTTTACGCCGGTATAAAAGTAGAAAGAGTCTTGTTCTTCGCTATAGTAGTAAAACTCAAGCGTATGCTTGCCATAGTCTGTAATTTCAATTGCTTCATCTTCTAGTTCGTCGACAAATTCGAATACAATATCTCCAAATTTGCCTATGTTCTTACTGTTTTCAGAACGAGTGACCCAACGTAAGTTCTCAAGTCTATTGTCGTTTCTTATACGGTTTATATGGTCTACAAGAGGTAGATTGTTAGGGTTCGGTATAAAATGAGTTGCAATGACAATATGTTTAAAATAGTTTTTTCCACTCATACTTATAATAGCATATCCGTCATTTCGCTCACATTCGCTTAAAACTCTTTTTGTCTCTTTTTTTCTGACTTCAAATGACTCACAACAGTGAATTTCATATTTCTCATCTAACAAACAAGTTTCCCAACGGTCTGTTCCAACAAACTCAGCGTACATTTCAAATAAAATAAAAAAATGTTTTTTTTTAAAAAATGTTTTATTTACTTTACGTAACCACCTGCTGCCAAAAGTCTTTGACGCCAACCCATACCAGCTAATGAAGGTTGGCTTGGTTTAGTCTGGAGACTAAACTTTGGTTTTGGTTTATCTTCAGTTTTTGGTTTTTCTTCTTCTATTGGTTTTTCGCCACTTTTCGGTTCATCTGACTTTACCTCACTTGCAGGTATGGTTGTGTCGTCAACATCTTCATAAAGATCATATGCCATCTGTTTTTGTTTTCCTTTCAACTTTTTGTGTTTGTTGTAAAGTTTAGAATATTTCGACTCTAAGTCAATGAGATGTTCTATAATGAACTGTTGGTCGGTAAAATATACTTTGCCATCTGTTGTCTCGAAAGCTCCTTCAGACTTCAATATTTTATTTGTGAGAGTCTGTTTCTTTTTTGAGATACTAGCCGTTCCATTTTTATGAAAAGTGACTTTGTAGTTAGGGTTTGTATTTCCAGACCTCACACTTTCTATTATTGAATTTTTCTCTTCATCTGTAAGTTCTTTGACAGGTTTTGATAATGGCTCTGAACTTTTTGTTTGTGGTGTCAAATCTACCGTTTCAACTTCTTCGGTCATTTCATCTCAGTAAAAAATTTTAGTTTGGTTTGTTTTCAACTGGTTGTTTAGGTTTTTTAAGTCGGTCTAAAACTTCTTGAGGTATAGGGAGGACTTGACAAACACGTGGTTGTGTAACTGCTGGAAGCCGGCAAATCCATCTTGAGCCCATTTGTCTTAAAGCTGTATTGTTCATTTCATCTCAGTAAAAAATTTTACATTCCCCACGTTTGAGGCGGTTGAGGTTGGTTGTTGTTTACCCACTGTTGTGCATGGTTATATCCTCTGTTAAAGAATCTTTCACCTTGGTCCATATAGCGGCCTGCTTGGTTATAGTAGTCATTTGCTTTGTTATAGTAGTTTCCTGCTTGTGTTCCTACATTGTCCATCCATCCTTGAACTTTTCCTCTTGTTTCAGGATTTGGAATAAGATTTGCTGCATCTCGTGCTACCTCCCAACCTTTCTGTACAGTTTGTATAATAGGCTGAGCTTTCTCTTTCAGTATACCTAATGTACTCAAAATCTTCCTTCTAACTCCAAATACACCTCTGGCTATTGTTCCCACTGCGGGTAAAAATCTGGATGCGACTCCTGCTAATGCGCCAAATAAACCCATTTCTTATAGGATAAAAATGACGAATCCAAACAAGGACCCGTATGTTTCTAAAGCGACAAAGAAAGCACTCATGGTAAAAATCTTTAGTTCAACACCAAATGCTTGGTTTATGGATATCTTGGAAAACATTCCGAGGTATAGAGAAGATGGACCTCCATACTGGTTTATATTTGTCGGTCAAAACACAAGATACTGTGAAGCCATACCATTACAGTCCAAAAATATTTTAGATGTGAAAACTGCTTTGACAATCTTCGTTGACAAATACCATCCAACAAAACTGACATCTGACTGTGAAAGTTCTTTCAAATCAGACGATATTAAAAACTATCTGCGTTCAAAAAATGTAAACCAATATTTCATTGTCGACCAAAACCATTCTGCTCTTGGTGTCATTGACAGTTGTATAAAAATCTTAAGAGACTTAAATCAACCACAAGGTGGTGAAGCAAATGAAATGTCATATGACGACAAGTATAGACACTTCTCCATGGCAAAGATGAGACAAGTTTTAAATATTTACAATAGCCGTAAACAAAAAGGTTTGGGAAACCACTCCCCGAAGAAATGAAAAACAACCCCGACTTAGAGAAAGACTATATATTTAATAGTTTAGTCAAAAGAGACAAACAAGAAAGAATGCCAGGCTTCAAACTTAAGAAAGGTGACAAAGTAAAAATAGAAATACCTAAACGCGACCCATATGAAAATACTATTGACTATGACAACAATGGGAACTCGACAGGTACTCGCATTCGTGTTCGTAAAAATAGAAGAAAGTATACAAGAGAATATTATGAAGTTTTAGGCAAACATGGCAAAATGTACACACTGCAAGCAGAAGATAAAACTACTATTGTCAGACCTCGTTTCAAACTTGTCAAAGTTCAAGGTGGTATACTTTCAAAGACAGTTCCTAACAAATATAAGACAACTCCAGACGAATATGCTAAAGAAGTTGAAAATGACGACTAAGCAATTCTATACCATGCGTAAACTGTCATGTAAGGTGGCATGTAGTCTTTACTCTGTCCCGTTGTTTGCGTATATCCTGAAACGAAATGTGTATGGTTTCCTTCTCCCTGCGTGTCATCCCAGTAACAATTTATAGCAAACTTAACGTCGTCTTTAACATCATATCCTTTACCTTTTGTCATTCCTGACCAATCCCAATATCTATGCTTATGCCAACCTGCTTGAGATGTACTTAAATCTATGTAGTGACTATGTGCAGGTAAGTTTTCACCTGAAATCGTTTTACTTCCACCTGTTTCCTTTGAAGAGTTTGCACAATACAAAAACCTGTCGACTATTTGTTCCCATGCACCAACACCAAACATTGCTTGAGGACCTCTTGCTTCCATTGACGTGTAAATAGAACCTACTGGGTTCATTAAATCAAACATATGAGATATTATAGGATTGTCTCTTTTGAACTTAAAATATAGTGCAACTATTTCAGGTTTCTTCTGGTTCATGTCAGAATATTTTTTATAATATAATCTTATGTTTTCAGGGTAGGTAAAGTCTTGACTATAATATTTATTTCTGTCATCTGTATAATAGTATACTATTCTCGTTTTTTCTATTGCATTATATCTTTTATATCTATAAAAATCTAAATATAATGTTAGCTTTTGTTCATCTACATGTGGTGTTCTTTCGTCATCTCCATAGTCATAATAGTATGGTGCTGGAGCTGGGTCAGGCAATGTCATATCTGCCATTTCATAAACTCTTAAATATTTCTTTTGTTCGTCTCCATATATGTTTAAGTAACAGTTGTTGTCTAATGGAACTTTAACTTGTGTACCATCGTTCTTTTTATAGCTTACATACATTTCATTGTTATTTTTCGGAATGAGTTTATACCGTGTACCATTTTCTAAGGACTGTACCAACTGCCATCTAAAATATTTATTTTCTTCATTGACAGAAAAGTCACCAACAATAGTTTCAATATTTTTTGTTCCAACTAAACTTTGGTATATTTCATTGACATATGTTTTATCTGCTTTCTTTTCAAGGCTAACGTTTAAGTCTGTTATTTCAGAAGATGTATGTGTATGTCCAACGTCACTTTTCCTGTTTAAGGTTTCTTGTAAGTTTGTAATATTTGCAATGGTATGTGTATGTCCAACGTCACTTTTCCTGTTTAAGGTTTCTTGTAAGTTTGCAATATTTGCAATGGTATGTGTATGAGTCTTTTTAGAATATTCGTTTTCAGCTCTTGTCACTTCACTTGACATTTTATTGTCAACATATGTTTTGTCAGCTTTGTTGTCAACATCTGCTTTCGTTGCATATGTTGCATCTGCTCTGTCATGTTCTTCTTGAACTTTTTCAATGACATACTCTTTGTCAGCTTTGTTGTCAACATCTGCTTTCGTTGCATATGTTGCATCTGCTCTGTCATGTTCTTCTTGAACTTTTTCAATGACATACTCTTTGTCAGCTTTGTTGCCAACATCTGCTTTCAAAAGAAGTTCATCTATAGGTTTCTCGTTTAAAGTTCCTTTTGTTGGATTTACACAGACAGTATGGTTCTTGTTGTCTTGAAATAGAAACTCGTCTGTCATTGGGTTTATCGTCAGTTTTAAGTTTCCTTCTTTCAATGACTCAGATATCTTAGAATAGTTTGAAAAGTTTGTTGTGTTCTTATTTAGAGCTTGCAAAATGAGTTGTCGGTTGTGTTTTATTTCTCTCATAGACGCTGTTTCTTTCGACATTTTTATTCTAGATAAAATATGCTTTCAATAGAAAAAGAAAATTCAAGAGTTGCTACAACTAAACCATTAGATGAACTTTTTACTAACGTCGGTCAAAAGTTTGAGACAGAGACCGTAAAGCATGAAGGCTATCGTTTTGACTACCCGTTAAGATGGTTAAGAGACCCATCCGTCACAAAAGCTATTGGCTTTCGTAGAATGAAGTTCATTTCAGAAGCCATACATGGTTTCCCATTTACGGTCGCTTTTGAAGTTCGATACTATAACAAAGAAAAACGTACGTATGAGAAATTTGAACAGGGAAAACTTTTACAAGTGAATTTGCTTGTAAACTTAGAAACAACTCTTCAAGCTTTTCAAGAAAAAATAAACGATATCTATATCGAATATGCAAACCAGTTTAACATTGACGAAGGAGAGTACCATCTCGATATTTTATATGACAGGAAAAATGCAACTGTTAAAATCAATAGAATAGAAGACCTTGGAGAAAACGTTTATATTTCTACAAAATATAACAACTTGGCATGGTATAGGTTTTTGAGGATGTTAAATCAGCCTGCAGAATATCCAGTACACCCGAACTTTTATGAAGTCGAAAACCCTAATGGAACATATGAAAATGTTTTCGACTCAGATGCTATTATCGTTCATGCTTCATTTTCTGGCGCCCAAAACTCTTTTTTATGCTTGGCAAATGACTTTTACGAAAAACCTACAAAGCTATATGAACCACCGAGTGGAAGTATTTCAGACTTTCAAGTATGGTTTACAACAGATGGAAGAAAGAGAATAGTTCCATTATACCATGCGTTTTACTTAGAACTTAGTCTCATATACAACTACTATCGAACGGTAAAAATATAATTTTAATATGGTTGAGGTGTTGGATTTGGTTGCCAACTAGACTGTGGTGCAGGTTCAGGCTGTTGTATAACAGGAGCTTGTTCTTCTGGTTCAGGGTCTTTAGGTATAATACCAACAAACTGACCTACTCTTTTACCAATATTTTTGACTCCGTTCCAAATTCCTCTTCCGACAGATTTTATTCCATTCCATATACCTCTTCCAACATTTCGAAAGAAGTTTCCTATTCTTCCAAAGAAACCCATTTTACTATATGTAAAAATCTAATGTCCGCCTAGTCTCTTACGTTTCCTGTTGAGTTCCATTGCATTCTTTAACTGGAGCTCATACATTCTATTTCTCCTCTGGTAGAAAACATACTCTGGGTCAACTCCTGTGTTCGCGTCATCTGCATAGAGTTGTTTATATCCCACTTCAGGGTTTGTATAAAACTCTTTCCATCTCATATTTGCATACCATGGTGGCAAACCTAACGCAGCGTCATTTGACATGGCAGTTTGCATTTGTACATCTGTTGGCACTTGACCATAGTTTGCCATTGCAGTTTGTATTCTAACTTCATTTGGAATATTCTCTGGGTTTGGTTGTCCAGGTTGCTGTGCATTCGCTAAGTTCTGTGCGTCCATTTTAATATTAGATAAAAATATCTCTTACGAGTACATATGCTGAACATTTGCTGGTATTGGTTCATCTTCATATTCTCTATATCTTTCTGCCACGTCAAATAAGTAAATGACACAATGGAAAAAACCTAAAACAAGTAGTCCTATTTCAAACCACATTTACTTACCAATAAAATTTCTTTGTTATGACACTTTCTCCGGTTTATAGGACCTCTCTCATATTCTATCTTATCGTATCTAAACTCATAGCCATGTATGTCCTCTAACCATCTCATAACGGTTTCCAAACCACTTTTATCGGATGTAAAGTAAAAGCATGGATGGTTATGTAAAACGTCTAAAGTTTCTAAAGAGTCTCTCAAAGTCCAGTCTACTTGGTATTGAAAATCGTATGTGTTATAGAACGGCGGGTCTACTATAAAGAAAACATTTTCCTTGTTTTTATATTTTTCATACAACTCTGTCCAATGACATCTCACAAACTCTATACCCTCAGTATATTTTTCTATGTCCTCTTTGAAAACCTTTGTATAGTTAAGATATAAAACGTTTGACATAAGTGTTTCAATGTCATGAACTCTTATAGAACCACTATACAATAGTCTAGAAGATATACTATCCCAGTCAATATACTCTGCTTTTTTCAAAACCTCTCTGACAGTATTTTTGTTATCTAATGGTATACGTTCCATCTTACCTATAGGTATCTTTTCTTTCAACTCACTCAATATTTTGTTTGTGTCTGGTATATGTTTGAGACGGTTCATATAGTTGTCGAAGTCATTGCATATAATCTTTGAGTTTGGGAATACGGTATGGCACAAATGAGATATATAGAAACTTCCACCGAACAAATCTACAAATGTTAGACCATTCGGTAGTTTCTTAAGTTCTCTCAATAGAATATCTTTACATCTACTCTTATTTCCAAAGAAGGGTAACGGTGGTTTTGTAAAATTCATTTTATATACAATAAAAATGTTTTTTCCCTGAAAAGTGACAGAAAAGTGACAAAACATGAAAACTACTCGGTTAAGGTCTTGTCGGTTTTGTAAAATAACCGTCCTATCTTGTTAAGACTTCCTGGACTGTTGTCAAAATGTCATGTTGTCTCATTTTTTCAGAGAAGTTAAATTGACCTGGTGACCTGGTGACCTGGTGACGTAGCGACGATAGACCCTTACTTGTCCGGACATAGTTCTACTATTTTGAGTCCTCTACCGAAAAGTTAACAGCAACGACTTTCAAAAAATTTTAGGGGCTAGAAGGCACGAAGTGCCTGGAAGACCCCACACCCCCAAAAAACCTCATTTTATACTTCATTGCATACTAAGCATCTTCAAGGGGGTAGAGGGGCGCAGCCCTGGAACCCCCAATACCTTTTTTTTTTTTTTTTTTTTTTTTTTATTGGATATCCAAATTATTGTCGGTTAACATGCAATTAGAGTGAAACAAACTTTAATTTATTTCACCACCCTCGAGTAATTTTACCATCATGGCTTTTGAGAATCTTAGCGATACCACGATAACAATGCCATGGAGTATATTGATTCGTATCTTGTATATTAACATTAGCACCATGTGAAACAAGAAATTCAACAGATGTAAGAGAAAAATTATTTTTCGATAGTTGATGGAGTGCTGAACATGTGTAAATGTCAATATCATATCATAGTTTTCGTCCTCTCATGTATTGCTGCACAAAGGAATGGAGTTCGACAATTTGATTTGTCTTTCATTTGAATGTCTGCACCTTTTGAAATAAGATTAAGAGAATGGTGTGAGTTAAATGACATTGATATCGTTTAAATACGATTTCAGAAAGATAATTTTAAGGAAAATAACACCCAAACAAATTGTTTGAAAATTGGTATGATTGGATTTTAGAATAACAAATATGCTATATGAAGAAAGCTAGCGATTTTATGAAGAATGCTAGTGGCATGCAAACCCTGATGTTCATAAATCTAATCCTATTGATTTTTTTTAATTAATTTTGATATACGATATGTAAAAATAGAAAAGTGACAATATAGAAGGAAAAAAAAAGTTTTTTTAAAAAATGGATAGACCAAGAAAAGGCAGCTCAACCAAAAGCCAGATATCCCAAACCTATGTTAAAAAGGTCGCCAACATATTGACTACACGCGGCTATTCAAAACAAGACGCTGATAAACATGCAAAAGAATTAGTTTCCGATTGGAAGAAGAGCAACAGCGGACCAGCTGATCCCGATAATTTAGAAAAGCATTTGCAACACAAATATGAAATGTTTAGGCAAAGTGGCAATATACAACCTCAACAGCAAAAAGACGTTATCGAAATGGCAAGGGAAATGACATTAGCACTTCCTGAAATCAAACACTTTAAAGACACAACGAGCTCAATTGGTACAAATGATAGAAATCTCTTAGATCAACTCATCAAATTTATAGAAAGCATAATGAATTATGAGCCACGAATAATTATCCAAGAGGAGAAGCAACTGAACGTAGGGCTGTACTATGAACGACTTTTTATTCCTATTCATAAGACTATTACAAAGAAGAGCGGATTCCAGCACCATCAAGCACAACAGCAACAACAGCAAACACAGCAACATATGCAGCAGTCAAATTCTACTTCTTCTATGATGCAATCTCCAGCTGCATCGAACTCTGGAAATATGTCAAGAATTTCATCGAGTCATAACCTTCCAGTTTCCCAACCAAACAACATGCAGCAACTCCAGCAGCAACAGGCCAACTACAGACAACAATCCCAACAGATACAGACCCCTCAACAGCCAATGCAACAAATGGCGATGACTCCTCAACAAGTTCAGCCTCCTCCAGTACAACAGCAACCACCTCCACCACCTCCACCTCCTACCCCACCATCACTTCCACCAACAAGGCAGCAAATCGCTCAACAAAAGGCTGCACAACAACAAGCAGCTCAATTAGCCCAACAACAACAGCAGCAACAGCAGGTACAGCAACAACAACAGATACAGCCACCTCCACAGGTGTCCCCTCAGCCAGTTCAACAGCCTGTGATGCAACCACCGCCACAACCGGCTGCTCCTAAGCCAATTATGGATACAAAGCGTCAGATTATAACTCTATTCTCACAGGTGAGGACAGAATGCGCTGTTTTCTATGCTACTCCTCATCCTCCTCATTTTTAATATTAATATTATTTTTCTTTTTGTTGTATTAGTTATTAACTTTATTTAAAATTCTTTTTAATTACATTTATCTTATTGTTTTCAATTAGAACAAAATGCTTTTGTATAATAAATTTTAAAAAATCTTTATCATGCGATTACAACTAGGTAATTAGCTCAGAAACATTAAGAAATTTAAATACATTAGATTAAATCACTATAACAAAGGAATATTGAGAATGAAATATTTTACTAATGCATAATTTTCATTTTAATGCGTTTTAAACAGTTTCTATGCTAATGTTAATAATGTACTTCAAAATCCAGCTTTATTTAAGAGAATTATTTTGAGATGTATAAACTCCATTTCCTCCTTAAAGTCTCTTATTCAAATTTTTGATAGAGAAGTAGAAAAACTATAGAGAGACTTTACGTAGGAAAATGAGTTTAAATATTTATTAGAATTATGAAAGAATATTAATCTGAATATGAATAAAATTTCAAACACATACAATTTAGTGGTTAAAAGAAAACAAAAAAATGTAAACAAAATATATTATCTAATAAAATTCTATATTTTCTCAAAATGACGAATCAGAGTAATTGAGATCATCTGTTTCATCATCATCACCATCGTCATCGTCATCATCATCTTCGCCGCTGTTCGGGTTATAATAATCTTGAACTTCTTCTTCTTCAGCAGAATAGTGTGACAT
This sequence comes from Trichomonas vaginalis G3, assembly GCF_026262505.1. NCBI lineage: Eukaryota > Parabasalia > Trichomonadida > Trichomonadidae > Trichomonas > Trichomonas vaginalis. Next base: position 15,504,212 of record NC_067204.1, on the reverse strand, counting down.
TCCAAATCTTATGCTATCATCATCACTATATACTCTAGTGATAGGTAATGACTCTGCAATTGGCGTAAAACAAGGGCAAAAGTAGAATAATTGAATTCCATTCACGTTTTCACTTCGTGATTTCATTCTGAACGATGTTGGATCTTTTTCAATATAAGTAATAACCTTTTCATGGGCCTTTCCAACGATATTACGGTTTTCTACCTTCCATTGTTGATTTGGCTTTCCGTGGTGAAGATGAGTATATACAGTCGACTCGAATTGATCATTATTAGACATATCATCAATCACTTGATTCCTTTCGGCGCAAGAATAAAAAGCATGTTTCAAAATTGGGATATAAAACCAATATTGCCTTGGATCTACACCAAATTTGAATGGTTCTCTCTTAAGAGGTCTGCCCTGCTCGTTTAAATGCGATGTTGTATCAAGAGTAATCGCATATTCTTGAGCAGCTTCTGAGAAAAGAATGGCAATTGGCACGTAATAAGGCGGGCTATCTAATGCGTAATTCGTAACATCTATTTCAATTCTATTGAAAGTGCATGTTGTTGGGTAATCTGCTGCAAGAATGAATGTATCTTCGGTATTATTGTAAATTACAGCTTTTCTGAGAGTAGAATTGAGCATTTTACCATCTCTAAAGTAAAAATCTGTTGGATTGTCATGCATTTGAGAAATTTGTGATTTTACAACAATTTTACTATCGGTTTCGAATTCATCTGTTTTGTCATCTGCAAGAACACACTCTGGATACTTAAGATTACGCAGTAATATAGATTCTGGATAGTAAATCCATAATTGTGAAATATCAGTTTGATCTTCGCGCTTCGGAATAATTTCGAATTCGTTTTGTTGATCCTTTACCTTTTGCACTGCTAAAGTTCTAACAACACCGCTATTCTCGAACTTAAGTAAGTAGCAATTAGGCAATCCTTGTTCAGACATTTCTCAATACCGATAATAAAAAAAAATTGTAAATTGAAGGAAACATTTAGTATTTGTTTCTGTTTACAATGCAGAATTAAACAAAGAACAAAATTCATAGTGGTTCCCTTAGATATTTCGATAAAAACTTCAATTTAGGCAAATAATGCTAAGATATCAATGCGTTTCAGCGTCTCACAAAGACACACATAGATGAAACTTAAATTTACAAATACAATGAAACCAAACAGCATTTTTTGAAGTTAATGCTGTGAAGGCTGTAAAAAGACTTAAAATCATTACAAGGACAGATAATAGTTAGAGATCTTTCCTAAGAGCATGTATATCCTATAGAATATTTAACTACACTAATGAGATGAATCAGATGTAATAATAATGATTCTGATATAAGTGGATATAACAATAATTACGAGATTTTCCCAATGCTTAAGCAATCTTTAGTATTGACACGCAATGCTTAAGCAATCTTTAGTTTTGAAAAGTGTCATTTTTTCATTGGTGCATTCGAGTGTGTTTTCACACGAAATATCATCAAATTAATATCATTTTTTAATAATGCGCCAAAACATTATTCAGTACTATATTTTTCCATTCCTTTCAGTATCTATAGATAGAGAAAAAACCGAAGTTCATTGCTCTCTTTCTTCCATGGTAATATCAAAGTTTTAAATGGAATCCAATCCAAGGTTTATGAAACTTCTTCAAATCCCAGAAAACTCTATTTTGAGTACCCTTGTGAAGTCGCGACTAATTGCTATCCATATGAAATTTTGTTTCGGCAAGGTATCTATATGCTCGATGTTTGGGGTGCACAAGGCTGTAATGTGACAAATGGAGTACGAGGCCCTTTGATACCAGGGGGAACGGGCGGCCATTCTGCCGGTGTTTTTGTTGCTGTAGCTGAAACAATGCTTTACCTCCACCTCGGAGGAACCTCAAACACAACTCAAAGTTTCTTAGCAACGTATAATGGCGGCGCTACAGGTGTTAATGATGCAGATGGTTGTGGTGGTGGCGCTTCTGATTTCCGTACTAAAAAAAGCGCCTGGAATGAAAACTTAAACTCCCGCATCATAATTTCAGGGGGTGGCGGGGGCGCTTATGGAAGATATGGCCTATATTATGGAGGAAAAGGCGGTGGCCAAAAAGGTGAGACAGATTCCAGTGGTATGGCTGCAGTAGGAACTCAATATGGTTGCGAAGGCCCCGAATACTCGCAATGTGGTACTCTCGGCGCCGGCAAAGGTGACTGGTTCGCCAAATCTGACATTTGTAAAGTTTCGAATCTGACACTTTGTAAAGGGTCCAAGTTGTCAGATTCGGCCTCGGCGCCAAAATAAAAAAAGTGCCATTATCTCATGGTGGACCACAGCTGGGGTCGCCGCAGACTATCCACTTGCTGGGATGCTACGCAGCCTTTGATATGGCCAATCATAGTGCTGCTCCATCCACATCAGCAAGTGATTTCGGCGGGAGATCTCCAATCGGTCTTCCATGAGGGTTAAGCAAGCCAGAAACACAATAACTATGCAGCCTAGCTGCTAGGATAGCGTAGCTAGGCTGCGTAGTCATTGTGTTTCTGTCGATATTAGTTATACGTTATTGCCTCTTTTTTGAAGGAATTATTTGTTTATGTGAGAACAAGTTGTTGCTTCAGTATAACTATGATACTGTAAGTAAATAGTATGTTTTGAAATTTGAACTTAAAATAAGATTTAAAATCAGTAATTATGAGTGAAGGAATTATTTGTTTATGTGAGAGCATGTTGTTGCTTCAGTATAACTATGATACTGTATCGATCCAACATACACTCTGTAAAGAATTTACAGACAATAGAACCAAATCCCTTTTCAAATATAAAGATTTTACACTCTGATCAAGCTTCAAATGGTATTTGGGAACGCTTTTACGAAAGTCCTTCAAAATCAGATGTTATTTCAGGTAAAAATGTTGGGGTAATGTCAAAAGCAAATGAATGTTTCTTATACAACTGTATATTCATTGATATTACAACTCAAAGTGCTATTTATTTTACGAATGCAAATAATAAGTTTCTTAACTCGTATTGTTCATTTAATAACTGCAGCAGTAATACAGATGGTGGATCTATCTACTTTAAGTGTGAAAGTTCCATTGTCCAATACCGAACATGTGGCTACAAATCAAAAACAAACTCTTATTGGGGACATCATTCATATACTGAATTAGTTGATGATTCAAATAATAAAAATTATTTTTATGAAAGTTCTGTTTATGAATGCGGAAATTTAGAAAAAACTGGTACAAATTGTCTTAGGTATGGAAATGTCGAAGTTAAATCAATCAACACAAGTTTCTGTGAAGCAGAAGATGTCTCAGGAATATTTCTGGAAGCGCGTGTATGTCTATGTAACATAACATATTCATCATTTTGTAACACAACATCATCTAGTTCAATTATAGGATTACTTGGTGGTAACATTAATTTGATTTTTTGTAATGTTTTGAATAATGAACAAAATAAATCTAGGTCTGGAACATTGCGTTCAGTAGTTGCAGATATTCTTATTGAAAACTGTTCATTTCTTGGAAACACAGGGCCAGGAGTAGAATTTTATCAAGATTATGATTCGCCTGGTTCAATTACAGTTAAAGATTCTTTCTGTGATAGAATTGATAAAGTGACAGGATCAGTTACAACAAATAATGTTCAAAATACATCTTCTATTCAAAAACTTTCTCACTTTTCATCATATATTTGTGAAGTTAATGTTCAGACAAGGCCTCATTCTGATGCATTTTATCATCCCTCATATAACATTAGACGAGTTCATTAATTAAAATCATTCATTTGCGCATAAGCATTTATTTTCCTGAATTTTTAAGGGTGCACTTACCACTTTCTGACATTCTCTCAAATTTCTTGTTTAAGGTTTTATTTTCTATGCCTCTTCACGCCCGTATATCTCTTTTTGAGAGAGTGTCAGAAAGTGGTAAGTGCACCCTTAAGATACTTTTCATATAAAAAATTTTATCAAATCTTAGTTAACTAATTGAAATAAATTTTTGCAACACATTGAATTATTTGTTTAATCAATGAGATAACTCTTAAATGGAGATGTTTTTGAAACTGCCTCTTGATGCTTTAATTACGGCTTCTTTTTTATTTTTTACTGAAATATTTCGTATCAAGAGCCAATATTGATGTCACGGTTGTTTATCATGATATGAGATGTATATGTCTCTTTAAGATACACAAATTCAACTGTATTTCAGCAATACTGAGTTTTGATGAATTGAACCAAGAAAAATGTATTTGTCTTTGTCTGAATAGTTGGGTGGTTTATGCTTCTTCCGTTTTATATATATTTATCTTCTCCATAATATCGATAAATGCATTGTTTTCGTACTAATTAAATCTAATGTTAATTTCTAAAATTGTTAGGTTATATTTTTTTATATGAGTCCGAATATTTATATAGTAAATTGTTATATGTTATTCTTATTTGGGAATTCAAGCCAACTAAGCTATTAGTCGTATTCTTTATATGAATAAATGTACGAATTTAAGGGATTATGGTTATGTTCGAATATTGAATACTAGTAGAACAAACAATTGCAACATTTTTTAAAAAGTACATCAATCAAAATAATGTCGAGTAGGGGTAATTTTAGCTAAAAGTGACACACCCGTGAAGGGTGTGATTACCGATCGGTAATTGCGACAGTTTAGAATTTAAAATTTTTTATGGAACTGTTGCGAGTTTCATAAAGAATTTAAGGAATATAAGCAAAGATTTGAATCAAAATCTTAGACCTAAGCCGCTCGATTCGCTCGCGGCTTCCGCGAATTACAGATCAGCAAAGATTTGAATCAAAATCTTCGAACTAAGCCGATCGCTTCGCTCGCGGCTTTCTTTATTATTTTAAATTTGCATATTTCCATCAAAAGTTCATAAGGTAAAAAATTTCGTTTATTTTTACTAAGAAAAAAAGGTTTTTGATAATAAATTTATTTTATTTCGAAAAAGTAGCAATAATCGTAAAAGGGTATTGATAGGCTTGCTAAAGTAACTAATTTTAGCTGTCAAATACTTTTGTATTTTGAAGTAAATTAGTATAAATTTGTTTTTACTTTTATTTCGAAGTAGCAATAATCGTAAAAGGTATTGTAGCTTGCTAAAGTAACTAATTTTAGCTGTCAATACTTTTTTGTATTTTGAAGTAATTTAGATTATTATTATTAATTTAAATATTATTTTTAACTCCTTTGAAACCTCAATTTTCCATACAGAGGGAACGGGAATAGCATCCAATATTCCCTGAGAATGGTTGCGCATTCTCAGTTCCCTCTATATTTCGAACGAAGCTCTCATCGGTCTTTTTTTTAATACTAAACGTTTTTTCCCCTGTCACTTTTAGCTAAAATTTGGGTTTGCCAAATAATGTCTGGGTATTCCGGACATTAAAAAATAACCTTACTTACCCAGACAAATCCGATATATGAGTATCCGAAAATAATCTTTGCTGTAATTACACAGATATGGTTGGATTATTTTCGGAAAATCCTTTTGTTGGTTATTGCTTAAATAAAGCATTTTCCAAAGCTTTTAATCTTGATTTTTCATTACCATATTCATTCAGAGCCGAGAAATATGTTCTTCAGAGCATTGTTAATAAACCGTATACCGAATGTCGTTGGTCTTATCCCGTTTCATGGAATATTTACTACGGAGATAACTTTTCTAACTTGGAGCTCTTGACTTCTGAAAAGGATAATACAATTCTTTCGACAAGTGGAACTAGTTTTGAGATCAGAGTTAAACCATTTAAGGCATCAGCAATAAGATTTCAAGTAGTAAAAATAAATAATATTGAGCAGGCATTTGGACTTTCTCAATTCGATTTCTTCGGAGAAATAGAATCCGGCAAAAATATCTGCAGGAGCGTCTTCTGCCAAGTTACCTGTTTCGAAAAGAACTTTATATTATTCATTTACAACTTTGTTTTTAGCTGAAAATAAAAATACGTTTTATTCTGAAAATTTTAGTAAACTTCGTTAATTTTCTAGGGTTACTGTATAATTAAATCTTGGCAATTTTAATTAATTGAATGTGCATTGAAAATTCGATTATTTCATTCAATTCATTAATTTTATATTTTGAAACAAAAATATGCAGAATGCCAATATTGGCCTGTCAAAGACAGCAAACTACGGAACAAACGTTAAGATAAGATTAAGGAGCTTCACAGTTAATGTTGATAACCAAATTAGATTTAATTTATTTCACTATTTTCAAATTCAACCACCTGAAGCAGTTATTGGCTATTGGGATATTAAATATACGCTTCCCTTTATATGTGAGGCTGAATGCATGATATTATCCAAAGATCAGCCTTTAACTTGCCCTATAATTTTACAATCAGAACAAATTTCATATGGCAGACCAAAAATACCAGAAGGTCTTACAGAAAATTCAATTATGAGAAAATACTTCATATTTGAATGGAATAAAGACATTGAATTTCCAATTTATTATTCAGAATTGCCTTCAGACTCAATTGTTAACTTTAAATTTTATGCAAGACTATTTCAAACAGAACCAAAATTCGTTGGACAAACTCAATTACGCCTTTTTACACAAACAAAAACTCGTCGACTAAGGTTAGGATTCTTTCCATTAGTTTTTGATGAAACCCCGCCTACAAAGTTATCAAGACACATTAGACGTCTTTATACAGGCAAAGATAAAGAATATAAATGCGTTGATACCCAATTAAAAATAATTAATAAATTATTTCACCCATCAGATGCAGAAATCTTTTATAAATCTATAATAGCTCCATCAAAACCACCAAATCTCTCGAAAGTTTCCCAATATGTCCATGTTTTCATTGAATCTCCTTCATCAAATCCATCAACATTAATTCTTCATGAGGGATTAATGTTGCCAACTTCTAAATCACTCAATTCTCTCAGTCCTTATCAGAGACTGTATTATGACCTCGCTCATTCAAGCGAAGGCTTCAAAACATCATTTATAAAAGATTCAAAAACGTCAAAAATTTTGGAAAAAATAAAAACATATGGACCTTTATCAGAACTGCAGCCAATAGAAGTAAATACATTATACCACAACTTCATGGCCTGCATAAAGGATCAAGCTTTAATGCCTGCCTTGTTTAGATCTGTTAATTGGGATGATAAAAGTGAAACAGATGAAATCGAACAAATTCTAAATGAAAGAGATCCAATTGATCCTGAATACGCATTGGAGTTCTTCACAGATAGATATAATATAAAATGCGTTAGACAGTTTGCTGTTAAATGCATAAAAAACATGAAACATGAAGAAATCTTACTTTATTTACCTCAAATTTTGCAAGCAACAAAAGTTAAATACACAGAAGGTCTTGAAGATGTATTGGTAAACAATGCATTGAATGATCCAATCTTTGCATCAACATTATATTGGAATGCACAAGTCGAAAAAGAGCAGTTTTCTTCTTTGCTTGAAAAGATGATTAAAAATTTAACAGGAGAAGTTAAACAACAACTTGATGATGAAATTGAATTATTCAAGAAGTTATATAACTTGCTTCAAAATCATCCCAAAGGATCACCAGCTGCAATCAGAGATGTTATCAAAGATTTATTAAATAATGATCCAGTTCATTCTCAATTAAAGAATTTCAAACCAACAAGATTGCCATTAGATCCAAGCAAGTTTGTTGTTGGAATAGATGAAAACGACGTGAAAGTTTTCAAATCAAAATTATGTCCTGTTTGTTTGAACTTCAAATTAGAAAATGGAGGAAATTATAGAGTGATATTTAAACTAGGAGATGATATGAGACAAGATCAATTGATTTTGCAATTGTTTGAAGTAATGGATCATATCTTTAAAGCAGCATCAATGCAACTGAATATTACTGCGTATAAAACATTGGCTTTTAGTGAAACTTTTGGTTGTTGCCAATTCATTGATAACTCAAAAGCCATTTTGGATATCGCAAAGGATGGAATGTCAATATCCCAATTCCTAGCAAATTCAGAAGGAATGGTTGAAGCTCAAAAAATCAGAGTTTTCACAGAAAGTTTAGCAGCTTATTCTGTAATGACATATGTCTTGAAAATTGGAGATAGACATGACAACAACATTTTAGTTACAAAAGATGGAAGATTACTACATATTGATTACGGCTTCATTCTTGGAGACGTGACAAAACCATTTACACCTCCATTAAAATTATCTAAAGAAATGATTGAAACAATAGGAACAAATGGAATGCAAAAACTATGTGATTGGGCATGCCCTGCATTCAATTCATTGAGAAAGAAATCGAGATTGATACTTGTATTGATTGAACTTATGTTTACTGCTCCATTGGAATGTTTCCAAAACAATCCAAAGCGAAGATTGCAACAAGTTGAAAACTGTTTGTTATTGAAATGCACAGAAATCGAAGCTTCTCTTTCATTACAGGCAACTTTCACTCAATCATTGAACTCGAAGATGCAAGTTTTCTGGGATGCTGTTCATACTGTTGCTGTCAGCACAAATGCTTCTGCAGAAAAATAATTCTTCTTATTTTTTTTAAATATTTATGTATTAATTATTTCCTATGTACAAGTTATTAGGGAAAACCGCAGCCACTTTTTTTAATCACGATTTAAATATATAAATCGCGATTTTTTAGAAAAATCGCGACTTTTTTAAAATCGCGTTTTTTAATGAATTGCGATTTTATTGTAAAAAAAAAAAAAAAAAAAAAAAAAAGGTAGTGGGGCTTCCAGGCACTTCGTGCCTTCTAGCCCTGAAGTTGATGAGTATAATGAAGTTTTTTTTTTCTTGGGATGGCCTTCCGGGCACTTTGTGCCCTCTAGCCCATAAGAAATTTTGCCCAAGACCCAAGAGGAGGACCGAACCCCAGCCGGTGACACTTTTTGTGTCGCTTTTTCACAAATTATATATGTTTTCATGTTTTGTCAAGACTTCTTCGTAAATGTTTTGTCAAGACTTCTTCGTAAATGTTTTGTCAAGACTTCTTCGTAAATGTTTTGTCAAGACTTCTTCGTAAATGTTTTGTCAAGACTTCTTCGTAAATGTTTTGTCAAGACTTCTTCGTAAATGTTTTGTCAAGACTTCTTCGTAAATGTTTTGTCAAGACTTCTTCGTAAATGTTTTGTCAAGACTTCTTCGTAAATGTTTTGTCAAGACTTCTTCGTAAATGTTTTGTCAAGACTTCTTCGTAAATGTTTTGTCAAGACTTCTTCGTAAATGTTTTGTCAAGACTTCTTCGTAAATGTTTTGTCAAGACTTCTTCGTAAATGTTTTGTCAAGACTTCTTCGTAAATGTTTTGTCAAGACTTCTTCGTAAATGTTTTGTCAAACATGAACGTAAATGTTTTGTCAAGACTTCTTCGTAAATGTTTTGTCAAGACTTCTTCGTAAATGTTTTGTCAAAATTCTTTCGTAAAATCAGACAAAATAATGTTTAGGTGAAGAGGTGAGATCTCACCCGTTTTTTCACCTGTTTTCTCACCCTCTTGAATTTTCATGATTTCATCGTAAATGTTTTGTCAAGACTTCTTCATCGTAATGAGTGTAAAGGACCCAAAAATATAATTTAGGGTAGAAGGTTAGATCTAACTCTTTCTAACCTCTTTTCTACCCTCTTGAATTTTCATGATTTCTTCGTACATGTTTTGTCACTTTTCTGTCACTTTTCAGGTAAAAACATTTTTATTATTATATATAAATGAATTTTAAAAACCA